>NC_139518.1:73803348-74301726 GCF_947247035.1 Vipera ursinii
AGGGCTTTAAAGGTAAGTACCAGCACCTTAAATCTCACCCGGAGGGCAACTGGTAGCCAATGCAGCTCACGCAGGAGGGGTGTAATATGGGAGTATCGGGAAGCTCCCATCACAACCCGTGCAGCTGCATTCTGCACCAGCTGAAGCCTCCGGGTGGTCTTCAAGGGCAGCCCCATGTAGACAGCATTACAGTAATCAATACGGGAGGTAACGAGTGCGTGGGTGACTGTACGTAGGGCATCTCGGTCCAAAAAGGGGCGCAATTGGTATATAAGACGAATCTGGGCAAATGCCCCCCTAGCCACGGTTCCAATGTGATCTTCAAAACTGAGTCGTGAATCTAGGAGGACGCCCAGATTGCGTGCTTTATCAATGGGAGGTAACATCTCTCCTCCTATAGTCAGAGATGGAACCTCTTGGACTTTAGCTTCCTTCTTCTGGGATATATATATATATAAGCTAAGGACTGATCTGAGTAGTTCTTGGATGAACTAGACTAATTCAGGCAACTGAAAAAAAACAGTTCAACTACACTTGAATCTTTAGCATCTGAGAGACACCATCATGCTACTTCTAAGCTAGTAATGAAAGACAGAACTATTGCTAGCTTAGAAGTAGCATGATGGTGTCTCTCAGATGCTAAAGATTCAAGTGTAGTTGAACTGTTTTTTTCAGTTGCCTGAATTAGTCTAGTTCATCCAAGAACTACTCAGATCAGTCCTTAGCTTATTTTGAGATTAGCCAAGGTCAATTGTATTTGGACACCATAATGTACAACTGTTAAGCCCTGATGCATTTTCCCCCTTTAGATGAAATTTTAAAAAGAAGTAATCAATATACTCGGTTATAGAGTGAGCTAATTACTTCACTGTTGTTTTCAGAGCCGACTAGAGGTATATTCAACACACTGCCCAGCTGGAACATCTGTCCGTAATATTCTTCACTGGAGTCAGGTAGAGTTGAAATCCCCAAGCTGATTGAGAAATGCTTGCTGCAATGGTGTTGAGGTTATTGGCTTGCATTTATGGGTCATGATTCTAATGTTAGCTTTTACCTCTGTGGCAATTCTGCACATGCTCTTCCAGGAGTAAGACCAATTGAACTTTGGAAGTCTTACTTCTAAGGAAATTCCCTCGGCAGGAGGTGGGTGTTTCAATTACTCAGTGCAATTATCTGCACTAAACCCTGGATGCCTGCCAGCAGGGGAAGACTTTGGAAAATATACACAGTTGTGTATCTCTCAAGGAGTGGGTGGGTAAACAAGTGTCACAGGAAAAGTGCTACACCTGACAATTTGTTTTCTCTCCCTATGTATAATAAATGCCTCAGAGCAGAAAGGCAGTGTATAGAATGAATGAATGAATGAATGAATGAATGAATGAATATTCTTGAAGGCATACACACCTTTAAAAATAACTTTATTTTCAGGCTGTAAAGTCTGGAGAATTCAGAGCATTCGACTGGGGAAGCAGAAAAGAAAATATGGCTCATTATAAACAGGTAAGAATTTCCAAAAGCAGAGACATATTAGACTGCAATATTAAAAGATAACCAGTATAAAGGTAGTCCTCGACTTTTTTGGGGGGGGGAACATTCCTTGCCACAGTTGTTAAGTGAATCACTGCCGTTAAATTAGTAACTTGGTTGTTAAGTAAATCTGGCTTCTCCATTGATTTTGCTTCTCAGAAGGTTGGAAAAGGTGATCAAAGGTGACACTGAAGATGTCATAAATATGAGTCAGCTGCCAAGTGTCTGTATTTTTATCACGTGACCCTGGGGATGCTGCACTGGTTGTAAGTGTGAAAAACAGTCATAAGTCACTTTTTCAAGTGCTTTTGTAACTTTGGTCACTAGATGAATGAACTGTGGTAAGTTGAGGACTACCTGTAATGCTGCTGGTGGGTTTTTTTTTTTTTTGCAAATACATACATTTTCTTGTGAATGGCCTCATCCTAAGGCAGGGGTGTCAAACTCACAACGTCACGTGACATGTCATGACTTATTATGACTTTTTTTCCATTGCCGGCAATCGGATGGGAGCGGTTTTGGCATGACGCATCCGGCCTGTACGCTGGCAGTTTGACACCCCTGTCCTAAGGCAATGATGAGATGTTCCCTCCTTCCCCTTGATAATTATGCTTTCAGGGCAAAAATTCCCCATTTGTATCTATTTAGGGACTTAATCATCTGTGGAAGCCTGTTTCAAGTGAAGTTAGCTATGTGGCTAAAAAGATTGTGTTGATTGATTCCCAAACTGATAAAGATTCAGAAAGCTGTCATATAGAGAGAGTCAGTTGAAAGCCAATCTATTGTCTGTTATCATTATGAAAAGACCAGCACTATCCTCATTTTGCTGGGTAATATTAGAAATCGTTCAGTTGCTGAAATTCCTGTAACCTCTTCCAATTTTTTTATGAATAAACCTTGTTAAAGAGAACTCTGGGAATTTTGCCTAAAGAGGATTGTTTACAGGTTTGGGCAACCGAAGAGAGTGACACTCATCTCTGGGAAACATGCCTGGCATCTCAACTAAAACTTTCTCTTAGCCCAGGGATTCTCTACTTAGAATTCTTTTTATCCTAGTTGCCCTAATTATACTAGGGTACCGGCACTTAGATATGGATTTTTACTGTGGTCTATGTTAAGAAACTGAATTATTTTTGTTGTTGTTTTTTATTGCACATATTTGTTCGTTTATTGTTTATTGTATTTTTACTGTTTTAACGTTTTGCATAACTTGGAAATCAGCCCCCAAACTTTAGTTATTGGGCAAATTAGATATAGTAAATAAATACATAAGGATCACTGTGGCCATATTGTTGTATGTTACATAGAATTTGTTCTGTAAAAATGGGAAGCCTTTGTTAAATAGTTTGCCTCAGGTGATTTGTTGAAGAGATCTTGGAGAACCTTGCCTTTCCAGTTGTTGCCAAACTACAACCTCAGGCAGTTTGCTTGGTGGTGACATCAGGATGAGAATTTCTTTGGATTTTTTTAAACCATTATTTTTCCTTCTTTCTTAGCCAACACCACCTCCCTACAAAATGGAAAGGATGCTTGTTCCAACAGCCATATGGACAGGTGGCCATGACTGGCTTTCAGACAGGAAGGACGTTGCCATCTTACTGACTCTGATCCCAAATTTGATATACCACAAGGAGATCCCAGAATGGGAACATCTGGATTTCATCTGGGGTCTCGATGCCCCACAGCGCATGTTCAGAGATATGATTCAGATGATGCACAAAGTTCAATACGCCCATTGATTACTTGAAGTTGTAGTCTCAAAACACTGATGCAGTTGTGAGAGGGAAGTCTTGCTCTTTACCTACATCCGCCATTATTCTGACACAATCCTTCTTGCAATACCTTAAAAAATGGAAATTTTGCACTTTTCATAAATTTTTAAAACCATGCAGTTTTAATAGAAAGGCAGAGAATAGGTACTGAATGAAACCAAATGCCCTTGCAGTGCTGCTATTCTTCCACTATTCAGATAATTTTTGAAACGGGAAGGGGTGGGAATGACAATTTATTGAACCTTGCTATTACCCATGATATTAAGCCTGTGAAAGCTATTTAAACCTGGCTGCATATGTGCGATTTTATTTTGATTGTTTTGTTGGAACAAATTCCTTTCAGAGTGCACTTAAATGTTGATAGGTTTGCCTAGTTTTGATATGGAATCAATAGGGATAGTTAGCAATGGCTTAAGTTTAACATCTGTGAAATTTACATTTGACTGTTCATTCCAAACCACAGTCCTTGTTTGCTTAAAATGTGAAAGAAGCACTTTGGAAAGCAGCACCTCGCTATTCTCTAAGCACAAGCAATATCCTGAAAGTAGATTTAACAAAGTAGATTTCCTGCCTTAAAATCCTCCTGTGGATTTCGCAACACATACTTAAAAGATGTACCTCTCCGTAATATGGAAAGAACCAATATTTTCATTTGTTTCAGTAGGGAGAGGCCTGCAGCGGAGGCTTCTTGAGTTTGTAGTCCTGGTTTTGAAAACAGATGTATGCATTATATTTCAGGAGCATCTGGAAGACTTGGGTGTTTTAAAGGGAGTGGGTATTTTAAAGGCAACATCATGCGTAGGGGAGACTGATCTCTTGGGAATAAATTCTTGTTCTTTTGTAATGAAATATGCTTCAGCTGCCTTAATTGCTATCCTGCAAGTTTTGAATGCGTATTGATGTCACGGTTCCGATAGATGAGACAATTCAAACAAATTGCAGGCATATTATTTATCTAAAAAGTCTTAGTAATGAAAGGAAACATCGGCACTCATGGAGGGATGCCAGAATCTGAAATTTCCTCCCCCCAAACCCATCATAACACACACACAATCCCTGCCCTTATCTACACGTCATAAATCACATCCAATTAGTTTTACATATGAGGTTTCACTTCCCATTCTGTAGGCAGGCTTTTCCAATCTTCTCACAACATCCGGGTAGATGTCCTCCCCCACCCCAAATGAAGCAATTAAAGTAACAGGCTGTCTCTTATATTGTCAGTGCAAAACCGTCAATGTTTGCAGCATTGACAATTAGATTTAAATACTGAATGAAATTAGTTGCAGATCAGTGTGTGAGCATGTTGGTGGTATTGGAAAGTAGCTTCATTGCAACAGAGCTTTTCACCAGCCTAAGAAGGCAATGCAGAACTTAGACAATAATTGAACCCAACGAAGATGGATGTTTTCCTTAAGCTGGTTGGATGTGATTTCTTGCTAAGAATCTTAATGTCTTGAATGCTAGAGATATGCAGTCCACCAGATTCCATCTTCTGTCATATACATCTTACAATTGGGTACCGTCACATGGGGCATTATGAAAATGTTGGAAGGAGGACTCAATATTAAAGTCACCTGAATATTTTTCCCTTAAATGTTCAGCTACATTTTAGAACTTTTTTCACTTTACAAGCCCACAAGGAGTGGTAGAAAGGAGAAATCATTTTTAGCAACTCTTTGCAGTGTGTGTTCCTGAAGACACTTCTGTTTCTCTTCATTGATGGTGGGCTCTATAGAGAAACAGCCAGGGCTTTGGTTCAATTGTTCTGATTTGTTTTTCTTTAATTCTATGAAATTCCCTAGCTAAAGGGATAAGATTGCAGATGGGTATGCTTAAAAGAAATCACTTCCTTCACACTGGAGCAACTTGGCAACTTTAAGTCTTGTGAACTTCAACTCCCAAAATTCCTCAACCAGCTTTGCTGCACTAGAGTATATCCAAAATAAGGAATCTTAACCTTATTACAGCAGATTTTATGCTAACTACTTGTAAAGTTTTCCCCAACCTGCTATCCTTGTGTGTCAGACTTCCATATCTAAAATTCTTGGCAATATGAAAAACTAGTTGGAAGATTATGGGCATTAAACCTCAGCTCATCTTCTGTTGTTGTTGTTAGTTGCGAAGTCATGTCCGACCCATCGCGACCCTATGGACAATGTTCCTCCAGGCTTTCCTGTCCTCTGCCATCTTCTGGGCTCCATTTAAGCTCACGCCTACTGCTTCATCTTCTGTAGAGAATACCATATGTAAAAGTTGACTTGATCATACACTTAAAGTCTTATACATGTTATGCTTACATAAAACCTTATTTTTAGATCTCCAGGACTTGACACCTAGTAGGGCGGGCACAAGCTGTTGTATTTTAACAAGCAGATTTAAGGATTGGGTCTTGCTGACAGCCAATGTGGTGTAGCAGTTAAAGTACTGGCTTGCACTGGTGAGACCCGAGTTCTAGGCCTTCCTCAGTCACAGAAGTTCAATGTCAATTCTTAGACCAGTCATTTTACTATTAGTCCAACTTGCCCCACAAAGGCTGTTCTGGAGAAAACGAGGAAGCACGCTGTACACATGTCTTGAGCTCCTATACTAAAAGCAGGCTGAATGTTGAACAAATAAATATGGGATGATAATGGCAATAAATTGTACCATAAAAGGGAAGCATGCTCATCCAAGGTTGTTTGATTTGTTTTAAACAAACATATAGAGCAGGGGTCTTCAAACTTGACAACTTTAAGACTTGTGGACTTCAACTCCCAGAATTCCTCAGCCAGCCAGGACTGGCTGAGGAATTCTGGGAGTTGAAGTCCACAAGTCTTAAAGTTGCCAAGTTTGAAGAGACCTGATAAAGAGAGTCGAAGAGGAGAGCTAGTTTAATAGTTAAGGTAGCAGAACAGAAATAGGAAGATTTGAGTTCTAGTCTTGCCTTAAGTATGAAAGCCAATTGGGTGACTTTGGGTCATTCTCTCAGCCCTGACATCAGGCTCAGGTGACAAGCTGGTTAGTCAATTCCCATCACAACTAATGCATCAACACTTGGCTGACCTGAAAATGTGGGGGAAATGTTAGGAAGAAAAAAAACCAGTATTTAAGACCAAAATAACTCAAGATTATTTTAGACTACGGCTCTTCAAGCTTGGCCCTTTTATGACTTGTGGACTTCAACTCCCAGAATTCCTCAGCCAGGCATGCTGGCTGAAGAATTCTGGGAGTTGAAGTCCACAAGTCATAAAAGGACCAAGTTTGAAGATCCCTGTTTTAGACCAACAGAATTCCCCAACATACTGTAGCTGGCTGGAGATTTCTAGAATTTGAAATCCACACATCTTAAAGTTACCAAGTTTGAGAAATACTGTTTTAGACTTTCAACTGCCAAAGCTTTGGCTGGAAATGTTGATTGTGAATAAACGGGCAAGGTTGGTGAAAACGTACTTATTTTCTTGCTATTTGTTTCTGACTAATTTAACAGACCACCTACACAAGCATTATATCCAACAGACTGCAAAGAATTACAGCCAGTTTTAACAGTTGTGGCTAATTTGGATTATGTCCAGACTAGAACTTGCAGAAATATTTTTCACAATCATAATTAGGAAATGGATTTAGAGAAATTAATATTTAAGGGTAGCCAGGTATTCTTGGAGTTAGCATTTTCTTACAGTGGTCACCCACAAATATGACTATACTCTCCAATCTTCCCCATGCTAATTCAGCCTGGTGTTAAAGCAACATACCCCAATTAAATTAAATTCTCTCACATATGCATACATTCTCATCCTGATTAGATTTTCACAGATAAACAAGATTTCACATATTCACATACCCTGATTAGATCCCTGGCGAGAAACTGCTTGCACAGGTATATACAGAGAATAGGAAAGTCAAACACCGTGCATCCCAAACCTGGATAAATTACCCAAAATTGGTTAAAAGTAGTAGTTTTTAGGGTAACACAGAAAGAACTCATTACCCAACTCATTACCCAACCAGGACTTTTTAAATTGATTTGAAGTGTTATACTTACAGTTGGGTAAAAAGGACTTTCTGATAAGCAATTTTGGGTAATAAAAGAAAAAGTTTGGGAAACAGTCCATCGTGGCTTCCTTATCTTGTTTTCTCAAGCTTTGGGCACAATTTCAAAGAAGCATTTGGTTACAATTAGCCTCCATATTATTATCTCCAGGGCCCAAGCAGGGCATTATTACAAATACTGTTAGAAGGTAGTAGCTTGTTTTACACCATGCCAAGTTCCCATTTAAAATACTATTACGACATAAAATCAGGTAGATTGACAGAAGCTGGCAGATGCCTAGTGAGATGTCCACCAGCATTGTGTTTCTTGCCCTATTCTATGATACAGAAAAAAGAGACCTAAGGCTGAGATGGTTCAAGATGGCTTTAATCCACTGGTTTAACAACAACAACAACAACAACAACAATAAAGTTGGAAGGGACTTTGGAGGTCATCTAGTTCAACGTCCTGCTCAGGCTGGAAACCCTATACCATTTCAGACAAATGGCTGTCCAGTCTCTTCTTAAAAACTTCCAGTGTTGGAGCATTCACAGCTTCTGGAGGCAGGTTGTTCCACTGATGATGATGATGATGATGATGATGATGATGATTATTATTATTATTAATTTTATTTATATACCGCCCTTCTCCCGAAGGACTCAGGGCAGTGAACAGGGCAGTACATGTTAAAAGACAAAATACAAAAATTAAAAGAGATTAAACAAAATGCCCACAGCTCTTACAATAGGTTAAAACACATTAAAAGTAATAAAAAACCCAACCCATCCCATCAGGCCAGGCCAGCTTGTTCGAAGAGATACGTCTTTAGATCACGCCGGAAGGAGCGCAGGTCGGGCACCATCCGGAGCTCAACCGGAAGATGGTTCCATAAATCCGGCGCGCCCACAGAGAACGCCCTCCCCCTGGGGGCCACCCTGAGGAGGCCCACTCTGTGGGAGCGTACTGGGCGGAGGGAAGTTGATGCCGGCCGCAGGTGTTCCCCAAGGTATTCCGGACCCATTCCATGTAGGGCTTTGTAGGTCAATACCAGCACCTTGAACCTCACCCGGAAGACAACTGGAAGCCAATGCAGCTCACGGAGCAGAGGTGTAACATGGGAGTATCGGGAAACTCCCAGCACAACTCTCGCGGCTGCATTCTGTACCAGTTGGAGCCTCCGAGTGGTCTTCAAGGGCAGCCCCATGTAGAGAGCGTTGCAGTAGTCCAGACGAGAGGTCACGAGCGCATGAGTGACCGTACATAAGGCATCCCGGTCTAAATAGGGCCGCAACTGGCGCACCAGGCGAACCTGGGCAAAGGCCCCCCTAGTCACAGCTACTAGGCTTCCGGGTGCTACACCAGCTACCAGGCTTCCGGGTGCTACACCAGCCTCGAGCTCAAGGTAGGGGTGGGGGTGTGGCGGTGATCATTAGGGAGACCTTATGTCCGCGGGAGACCACCGTTCCTCAGATAGTCGGGTGTGAGTCTCTCTTTGTGAGATTTGGTTCTGGGGCGCAGTTGGGCTTGCTCGTGTACATTTCGCCTAGTCGCGTAGCGGCAGCCCTGCCCGAGCTGCTCGATATCCTCTCGGGGTTGGTGGTTGAGTTCCCCAAACTTATAGTTTTGGGAGACTTCAATCTACCATCCCTGGGAGGCTCATCTGAGCTCACTCGGGAGTTCATGGCTTCCATGACGGCCATGGACCTGACGCAGGTAATTTCTGAACCAACTCATGAGGGAGGCCACACCCTTGACCTGATTTTCTTATCTGGACGGTGGTTGGATGATCTTGGTGGGGGCTTTCCATTTATTATGCCCCTGTCATGGACCGATCATCACCTCCTGCGGCTGGTCTTCCATTTTGCCACCCCCCGCCGTGGGGGTACGGAGCCAATTAGATGGTACCACCCCAGACGCCTAATGGATCCTGATAGATTCCAAGCGGCGCTGGGGTCCCCACCTGCCTCCATTGCTCACAGCTCGGCGGATGCCTTAGTGGAAGCCTGGGAAAGGGCAGCCACTGAGGCACTTGACCGGGTTGTACCCTTGCGGCCCCTGACCCGGCGCAGATCCCAGCGAGCTCCATGGTTCTCCGCGGAGCTCCGGGAGATGAAGCGTCGGAAACGGGGCCTAGAGAGCTGCTGGAGGTCCAGCCGATCTGAACCCGACCGATTGCGGTTAAGAACCTACATTAGGTCTTATCTCGCTGCGATGAGGGAGGCGAGGTGTAATTACTTCTCCACCCTCATCGCGTCCGCAGATAATCGCCCAGCCGCCTTGTTTAGGGTGACTCGCTCCCTTCTTAATCAGGAGGTGAGGGAGGATCCCTTGCAGGGTCGTGCCGAGGAGTTTAGTCAACATCTGTCGGATAAAATCGCTCGGATTCGGACCGGTTTGGACTCCAGCTGGGCAGAGTCTGGCGATCAGGACACGGGCGGTCCTGTCAATGTTATCTGGGAGGAGTTTGATTCTGTGACCCCTGATGAAGTGGACAGGATTATGGGGAAGCTGAGTTCCACCACATGTTTATTGGATCCGTGCCCTTCTTGGCTGGTTTATGCAGCTAGGGAGAGGACACGAGGCTGGCTCCAGGCGGTTATATCTGCTTCTTTCCCCACCGTCTTGAAGGAGGCGGTGGTGAGACCTCTCCTCAAGAAGCCTGCCTTGGACCCAGCTGTATTGAACAACTTTCGTCCAGTCTCCAACCTTCGCTTTCTTGCGAAGGTTGTTGAGAGTGTGGTGGCGCATCAGCTCCCTCTGGTCCTGGATGAAGCGGATTATCTGGACCCTTACCAATCGGGTTTCAGGCCCGGGCACAGCACGGAGACGGCATTGGTCGCTCTGGTGAATGATCTCTGGAGGGCTCGGGATAGGGGATATTCCTCTGTCCTAGTCCTATTAGACCTCTCGGCGGCTTTCGATACCATCGACCATGGTATCCTGCTGCGGCGTCTCAGGGGACTGGGAGTGGGAGGCACGGTTTTTCAGTGGTTCTCCTATCTCCTGGGACGCTCGCAGTCGGTGTTGGCAGGGGGGCAGAGGTCGACCCCTAGGACTCTCGCTTGTGGAGTTCCTCAGGGGTCGGTCCTCTCGCCTCTCCTGTTCAACATCTATATGAAACCGCTGGGTGAGATCATTCGTGGTTTTGGAGTTGGGTATCATCAATATGCTGATGATACCCAACTTTTTATTTCGACCCCAAACCACCCCAGTGATGCCCTCGCTGTGATGTCCCGTTGCCTGGAGGCGGTTCGGGTCTGGATGGGGAGGAACAGACTTCAACTCAACCCTGACAAGACTGAGTGGCTGTACATTCCGGCTTCCCGGGACACCTGGGATGTTCCATCTCTTTCTATGGGGGGTGAGTTTTTACCCCCTGTGGATAGGGCTCGCAACTTGGGAGTCCTCCTAGATTCACGACTCACTTTGGAGGATCATATACTGGCCGTGACTAGGGGGGCTTTTGCCCAGGTTTCGCCTGGTGCGCCAGTTGCGGCCCTATCTGGACCGGGAGGCCTTATGTACGGTCACTCATGCGCTCGCCTAGACTACTGTAATGCTCTCTACATGGGGCTTCCCTTGAAGACTACTCGAAGGCTCCAACTGGTACAGAATGCGGCCGCGAGAGTTGTCTTGGGAGTTTCCCGGTACTCCCATGTTACACCTTTGCTCCGTGAGCTGCATTGGTTACCAGTTGTCTTCCGGGTAAGGTTCAAGGTTTTGGTTATGATCTTTAAGTCCCTACATGGCATGGGTCCGCGATACCTCGAGGACCACCTGCTGCCGGCGTCGACTCCCCTCCGCCCTGTGCGTGCCCACAGAGAGGGCCTCCTCAGGGTGCCTCCGGTCAAGGAATGTCGACTGGTGGCCCCCAGGGGGAGGGCCTTCTCTGTGGGTGCTCCGGCATTATGGAACCAACTGCCGGTTGAGCTCCGGACGGCATCAGACCTCCGATCCTTCCGTCGCGGGTTGAAGACCCATTTATTTGAACTAGCGGGTCTGGCCTGATGGGGGTATATGGGTTTTTATAGGCTTGTTTTATCATTCTTGTTTTAACTTGGGCATTGATTTAATTGTCTTTTAATTTTTGTATTGTTATTTGTATATGCCCTGTGAACCGCCCTGAGTCCCCTAGGGAGAAGGGCAGTATAGAAATCTCAATAAATTAAATTAAATTAAATTACTATATGGTCTTCTAAAGAAAGCTGTGAATCTAGGAGGACTCCCAAGTTGCGAGCCCAATCTACGGGGGGTAATAACTCACCCCCCATAGAAAGAGATGGGATATCCTGAATATCCCGAGATGCCGGTACGCACAGCCACTCAGTCTTGTCAGGGTTGAGTCGAAGTCTGTTCCTCCCCATCCAGACCCGAACCGCCTCCAGGCAGCGGAACATCACGCTGAGGGCATCACTGGGGTGGTTTGGGGTCGAAATAAAAAACTCGATTAATTGTTCTGTCAGGAATTTTTTCCTTAGTTCAGGAAAGTATTGCAGTATTCCAAGTTTCTGAATCACCTTTTTTCCACTTGGGTAATCCTCGAGTTAGGACTATAATGAAATCTGCCCATCACAGTCATAACTCGAGATAGTCAGAAAGCAGGTTGGACACATGACTGATTCAATTTTATGATCTTTTTTGCACTGGTCATTATGCAAATGGCACATTGATGAAGCAATGACCACCAAGGTCATTAAGTGAACACTGTGGTTGCTAAGTGAACCCATCATTTGCTATGGGCAGGTTTTGCTGAAAAGTGAAGTAAATACCAGGTTTTGGCAAAACCATTGTAAAACAAAGTCATGTGACTGCAGGATGCTGCAAGTGGCTGCAAATGCAGACCGATTGTCAAGAGCTTGAAGTGTGATCACATGATTGGGGGGTGGTTGACCTTCAGAATTTCAAATCCAGGTCATAAGTACCTTCCAGATAGGTCTGTTGGAACTTCAAATGGTCGCTGATCAACTAATAGTAAGTCGAGGGCTACCTTTATATAAGAAAGGTTTATATAAGAAAGGTTTAAGACTCATGAGGACTTTCCACAGGCCTGTACTGTTTATCGTTGGATTTTTCTACACTTAAATCTATAATCCAATATTCCTGAAGTGGGCTGGCCTTGATGTCATTGGATAGTACAGTATGGATCTCTACATTGGTACATAGTGAGAAGGGGGGAAAAAAGGCCCTATGAAACCTCCACATCTGAAGTAATTGGTAGGTCCTGTGGAAACCTCCATGGCTGATGATAGTGATTGAAACATGAAGGGGCCAACCCCCCCCCTCCATTGTGGTAGACCTAGGTAAGCATTCTTTCCAAGGACCTAAAATTTTTCCAGTTTGAAATGTGCCTTTAGCATATAAAGGAAGTATAAGAACAAAAAGCAAACACGATCATGGAATACGCAGACACTGAAGACAGATTTGGAAATGTGGCATATCTTGCACAGGACCTTCCTGTACTCATGTATCTAATCTAACTAGGTAAGTGAGTTAATGCATAAACTGAGTCCTTTCAGAAGTCACAGATTTGAGCCAATAAGGAGGTTCTGGCTGTGAAATTACATGACGGTCCATTTCCATGCTGGGGCTTAAACTTATAAGAAAGGGCATTTGCGTATTCAGAGAATGCTGCACAGATGGGTATTTCCTATTACCTGCAATTCCCACATTGGAATGCTTGCATGTTATTGCTTCCTGACAGTCACTATTTTACTACTAAAAAAAAAGTCAAAGTGAAGCTTTAGATCTCTCTCAAGAAAAAGAAGCTGAAAAAGAAGCTGAAATTGGGGCAATTAAAACTGTTAGAGCAGGAATGACAGTACAATGTTCACAAGTACTCAGCTGTGATTACAGTCCTCTGCTAAGTTGGAAAGAATACTGTACAAAGGTAAAGTGAGGTGGCAGCTTGCCTTGTTGGAAACTGTGGGCATTAGAAGGGTGGGAGAGAAAAATCTCATCCTTCCACCCCATGTGACTTTGGATAAGTGGCTATCTTGCATTTGACAAGGCCATCATTTGTCAAGCTCCACCTCCATAGTAAACATTTTCTGTGTCACAGATTCAGCCTGAAGACGGAGCAGAATGCTGAGAAAAAGTTCCATGTTTACTCCAATGATCATTGAGTGGCTGCTTCACATGAAAGAGGGACCCTGAACAATGGAAAAATAAAAGTTTTTATAGATATTGCTGCTGTATGGGAAATCCTAGCGATCCAATTTGATGGCCAGTTTGAAGAAGCTGGACAGATCCTTGTTAATGCACCAGGGGATAGCTCTAGTGTTAGGAAAAATTAGTCTTTCAGGAGGCAGCAGAGCTGGGGAAGTTCATTGTGAAAGCTAATGGAATGTGGAGGTCATCCGCTGATGAAAAATTGGAGTTTCTCTGGATTGCAACCTCCTTGTAAGTGTTGCCTTGGCCTGTTCTGTGAGCTGATGAGAAGGCTTCTATTTTTGGGGGGATGGAATTGCAGGGTGCTTTGTCTGGGGCAGGGAGGGCAGTTATAGTCTGTTAGGAGCAGGCAAAGACATGAACTGGGTTTGATCCTGGTTATATCCAAAAGACAAGGAGGAAAGGATGCAACCTCTAAGTTCATTTTCTCCACCACTCAATAAATGAATTATCTCTCAAAATTCACAATGACAACTGGTTCAAAAAACGCCTACTGGTCAAAGAATTGTACCACATATAAATAATGCTTTTTAAAAAGTGCATGAGAAATTGCTTTTCATATGTCATCTTTTTATATTGATGACTTTTAATTATTTCTAACTAACCAGGTGTGGGTATATAGTGCTTATTACTTTTGGGTCAGAGAGAGACTAGAAGAAGACCTTCTAGATCAGGGGTATCGAACTGCTGGCCCGTGGGCCGGATGCATCATAGCGAAACTGCGCCCACCCCATTGCCGGCAATGGCAAAAAAGTTGCAATATGTTGCAACACGTCATGTGACGTTACGAGTTTGACACCCTTGTCATTGCAGCACATCCTGTCACAAAAATTGTAATGATAGTGAACAAAGGAAATTTGCAATGTGCAATAGTGTGTTCATTTGCAATACTGTGTGTAAAAAAGAATCTGAAGTGATAGCAAGAAAAAAAAGGTAATTTCTGGGAGCATCTATTGTGTTATTTTCCCACAAAGCAATGAAGATTACTGAATTAGCAATCAAATCAACCAATAGACATCTTTCTGGTTTTTGATCCTAATTGGCTGTACTGTGCTGCCACCTTCTTTATTTTAGGTGAAATTCAGGAACAGCTTAATTAAATTATAATCAAGTATTTATTTTGTCACAAGAGGGTGCTGCAATACATGGTCTTAGCACTTTATACTTTTTTTTTTTAGTTTGAGAATTCTCGTCCTTTAAAAACAGTTCTCTCCCCAGTTCATCAGAGTGGAATGGATGCCTGCCTGCCTGCAAGCTTGCCTATACACTATTTTTCTTTTTTAAAAAGTGATTTATTTTTTTATCATTTGGAGGGATAAGATTTGGACAGAAATGTAAAGGGCAAATAGGCCAACATTTCCAACCCATTTCTGTAGGGTGAGATTTTCGGAAAAGTTTAAGTGTGAAATTAAAGTGTTTTTCCTATCAATTTTTTAAATATCTGTTGGGGGAATTTATACAGTTTGTAGCCTGCATAAAGCTCCTATTACTGGACTCTAATCTCTATCATATCAAATTATAGTATCAGTACTGGCTGCATTTCCGGTTATATTTGCCTCACAGTCAATTCTGTATTTGAGGATTCAGCTGAACTGCTGATTATTTTAGAATGTATTTAAAAATTAAAAGGTTTAAGACTCAGGAGAACTTTCCACATGCCTGTACAGTATATCGTTGGATTTTTCTACACTTAATCTGTAATCCAATATTCCCTAAAGTGGGCTGGCCTTTATATCATTGAATAGTATGGATCTCTACATTGGTACAAAGTGAGAAGTAAAAAAAAAAACCAGAAGTCCTATGGAAGCCTCCATTGATGATGTTAGTGAGTGAAACATAAAAAGGGGACAAATAAAAAAACACACACTGTGGTAGACCTAGATAAGCATTCTTTACAAGGACCTAAAAATCTTCCCATTTGAAATATGCCTTTATCATATATAACACAGGTGTCAAACTCGTGATGTCACATGACATGTCACTATGTATCACAACTTTTTTCCCATTGCTGGCAATGGGGTGGGTGCGGTTTTGGTGTGACGCATCCGGCCCATGGGCTGGCAGTTTGACACCCCTGATATATAAGAACAAAAAGCAAACACAATCATGGAATACACAGACATTGAAGACAGCTTTAGAGATTGAGAGTCTCTTGCATGGGACCTTCCTGCATTCATGTATCTAATCCAATGGTCTTCAAACTTGGCCCTTTTATGACTTGTGGACTTCAACTCCCAGAGTTCCTCAGCCGGCTATGCTGGCTCAGGAATTCTGGGAGTTGAAGTCCACAAGTCATAAAAAGGCCAAGTTTGAAGACCCCTGATCTAATCTAATCTACGTAAGTGGCTTCGTGTACAAACTGAATCCTTTCAGAAGTCACAGATTTGAGCTAATATGGATGTTCTGGCTGTGAAATTGCATGATGGTCCATTTCCATGCTGGGGCTTGAACTTTTTCAAGCTGATGTTTCCTTTACACATCTCTTCAGTAGAGGAATCATAGAGTCTCTAAGTTCTTTTACTATATGTGGAAATGTAATCTATGTTTTTTATTTGTATTAATATTTCTTGCAAGTCTTCCTTCTATTGCAGATCTGTGAGGTCTTCCAGATGGTGGTCCTGGAGACTGACTGTCTGAGGAGCTGGCAACCGTTACCCAGCTCCCTGCTTAAGCAATCTCACAGCAACCAAACCCACATGGTACAACTTAGTCAAACTACATTACAATATTGGAGTCAGTATATTGCTCCAAACAATCGGGGTCCTCATTTTACCGACCTCAGATGGATGGAAGGCTGAGTCATCCTTGAGCCAGTGAGGTTCACACCCCTGGCAGTCAGCAGAATTAGCCTGCAATACTGCATTCTAACTACTGTGTCGCCATGGCTCTTATCAACATGACTTGCCAGTTGCTCATCTTCCTGCTGTGTTTTTCCATAAATTTACATTCGAAAATAGATTTTCATGTTTTCTACACCATGCAAATAGTTGTAGTAATAGTGTTTCCAATCTCAATTTAAAAAAGAGTCACATCTTAGGAATAACCTTTGGTTAGTCTGGTCTGAAGGCTAAGGGTGCACCAAGATCATCTGGAAGACCTCACAGATCTGCAATAGAAGGAAGACTTGCAAGAAATATTAAGTGTGACAGAAAAGAGGTAAACTAATCACACCCTTTGGAGTATTTTGGATAAAGTGATCAACCTAAGGACCTTGGAAACATGTGACCTCTAAATTCTTTATTGCACAACTGCTGAAAACTAGTGACAGCCTTGTTATCATTATTAAGTGGGAGAAGTACAAAATCTGTAGCACAGTTGGGGTTAAAGAGAACAGAATGTTAAATACTTCTTTTTATTGTCCTTCTCACACAATGGAGAAAATTAACAAGACATCTGCATTCAGGATAGTCAAGCCAGAAACTCTTTTTTTAAAGCATTGTGTTGTGGAATTTTTGGTGTCCTCAGAGCTCTTCCACTGCTAATCTTACCTAGTTGGCTAATGAAATGTCTGTAGGCATACAATCAAACTTAAAGAGCACCAAGAACAACTCAGTTCAATACTGAATATTAGTGCCTTCAACAGAAAGCGATATGCTTAGTTTTGTTAGCTTAATTCAGAGAACAACAATGAGGATAATCAAAAATTTAAAAATGAAATATTTTCAAGAGAAATGGAAGAAACTGCCTTGGCATATTGAAAAGAAGACTTAATCACACTTTTCAAGTACATAGAATTGCATGTCCTGCTACTCCAAAAGTTAGTTGAAGAAACAATAAAGTTACATTATAGGAAGACTGGATTAGCTCAGGCAATGACGAGTGAGACGACGGCTTCAGCTCAAAGGTTTATTAACTCAGCCCGGGCGGGGCAGAACGGTACAAACAGCCTTTATATAAGCAACTGTCAAACAGGTTAGCAAATCAGGAACTGGTGTTTTCCCGCCGAGGGGGCCGCACCCAATAATCATCTGGCAGCTTTTGACATTTCCCCAGTGATAGCGCATGCGCCTCTGGGCTGGGGAATCCTGTCAGCTGGCTGCCCTATCAGCTGGGGGCCCGGGTAAACCTAGCCGGCGTTTTGACAGCTAGCGGCTGTCAGTGGCTGAGGTGTCTGCGCATGCGCAACTTTGACAGCTCGTGGCTGCTGCCGCTTTGACAGCTCGCGGCTGCTACTGCGCATGCGCGGCTTTTTGACAGCTCAGTGCGGCCACGTGGAGCGGCCTCTTGACAGCTCGGGGATGTTACCGCGCGTGCGTGGCTTTCCTTTGACAGCTGTCAGTGCGGCCACGTGGAGCAGCCTTTGACAGCTGTCATTCTTGTGTGGAATACATTACACCCCTTTCCCCCCCCCTTGAACAGTGTAACTAGAACAGTTTTTTTAACTATGGCCAAATGCGTGTCGGCGTGTCTCCGGCCCACTCGAAGTCCACCAGGTAGGCAGGGGGTCGTCTGGGTCTTGTGGAGCGGCGGAGCGGTGGCTCTTCGTCTGTCGTGGGAGTCTCCTCAGGAGGCATGGTTTGAAGATCAGGGGGTGTTTGGGCATTGGCAGGGTGATCGGTGCTGGGGGGGTCGGTACCTTCAGGCATAGGTTCTGGATGAGTGTTGGGGGGTGCCCTGGGTCGTAGTTGGTCTGCGTGTCTCCGAAGGGTGAGCCCTCCACCAATGTTAATAGTATAAGATAGGGGGCCGGTTTGTTAGAGGATAACCCCCTGGGTCCATTTATCCCTTCCCCCATAGTTGCGGGCCCAGACATTTTGTCCCTGGTTGAAAATCCTTGACGGCGGACTATCAGTTTTTTTGGCTGCAGGCCTGTCGGGGTGGAGCCTGTTGAGTCGAGTCACCAGCCGGCGACCCCAGCGGAGCTCAGCGGGGGATTTCCCGGTGGTGGATACGGGTGTGGTGTGGTGGGCGAGGAGGAATCGGGTGAGTCGAAGGTGCCAGTCTCCGGTGACGAGCCTGCGAAGGGAGTCTTTGGTGGTCTTCACCATGACTGCGAGGCCATTACTCGATGGGTGAAAGGGGGCCGACGTGGCGTGTCTAATACAATTGCTCGTCGTGAAGATCTGAAATTCACGGGAGGTAAATTGAGGCCCGTTGTCAGTGATTATGACGTTGGGAAGACCGTGCGTCACGAAAACCCCCCTTAGAGCCTGGATGGTGGCACTTGTGGTGGTGCTAGAAACCGGGAGAACCTCCAACCACTTAGAGAAGCTATCTACAATGATAAGAAAGGTTTGTCCCTGGAAAGGGCCAGCGAAGTCGAGGTGGATGCGGGACCAGGGGTTTTTTGTAGTTTCCCATTTGTGTATGGGAGCATGGGGGGGCGCTGGCCTGGTTTGCTGGCACAGGTAGCAGCCAGCTACGTGTGCCTCGATGTCTTTGTCAATTGAAGGACACCATACGTAACTGCGTGCCAGGGCTTTCATCTTTGTGACGCCCGGGTGACCGTCGTGTAAGGTTTGGAGGACCCTGGGTCTGTGGCATGGAGGGACTATCACCCTGCACCCCCATAGAATGCAGCCTAAGTGGGTGGTGAGCTCATGGCGTTTCCCAAAATAGGGCTGGATGGAGGGGCTTGGGCAGGTAGACTGCCATCCTGACGATGCCCAGACAGGATTCTGCTGAGCGTTGGGACCCTGCTGGTGGCGGACACGATGTCCTTGGCTGTCACTGGGCATTCAGAGAGCTCCTGTATGGCTAAAATACGGCCTGCCGGGGCTGGGTCGGGGTCTATTTGCGGCAGGGGGAGTCTGCTGAGACCGTCTGCATGGGACATCTCTTTGCCAGGTTTATAGATTAACTGGTAGGAATATGCAGAGAGAAATGTAGTCCATCGCAGCATGCGAGGGGATAATATTTGGGGGGTTTGGCGGTCCCATGTGAATAACCCCAGGAGAGGTTTGTGATCTGTGTAAATGGTGAAGGGCCTGCCATAGAGATAATCGTGGAATTTTTTAATTCCAGCTACTATGGCCAGTGCCTCTTTATCAATTTGTGCGTAGTTGCGTTCGGCCCTCGAGAGGGTCCTAGAGTAATACGCTACTGGGGCTTGCATGCCATCGGTTAATGTATGGCTTAGGACTGCTCCAATTCCATAAGGGGAGGCACCGCAAGCGATGCATAGGGGCTTGGTTTCATTGTAGTGCGAAATGGTAGTATTGCTAGACAGTAGTTGTTTTAGTTTTATAAAACTGTCGTTATGGGTGGCGGTCCATTGCCAGGGCGCTCCTTTGTCCAGCAATCTATGGAGGGGCTCTGCTATTGTCGCTTTGCCGGGTAGGAAAGCGTGGTAAAAATTTAGGAGCCCCAGGAATGCCTGGAGCTCTGTTTTATTCTTGGGTGCTGGGGCAGCCTTGATGGCTTGGATTTTTGAATTGGTGGGGTGAATACCTTTGCAGTCTATCCTGTACCCGAGGAATTCAGTGGAGGAGACCCTGATAGAACATTTTTCCCGTTTTAGCTTTAATCCGGCTGCCCGGAATCTACTGAGGACTTTGTGCAGCCTGGCTGCTAGCATGTGTTCGGAGTCGCCCGCGATGAGCACGTCATCGAAGTATGGGCATACTCCGGGAATGCCTTTTAAGGTGCGTTCCATGACTTCCTGGAAAATTCCAGGTGCCACGGATATGCCAAATTGGAGGCGGTTCACTCTGAACGCCCCACGATGTGTGACTATAGTTTGGGCGTCCGCAGTCTCTCTGGTGACAGGGAGTTGCAGAAAGGCATGTGCTAGATCTAATTTTGCGAAGACGGAGCCGGAGCCAATTTCAGATAGGACATCCCTAACAGAGGGGACGGGGTACACGTGGGGGTTCAGTGCGCGGTTGAGGGTGGCTTTGTAATCTGCGCAGATCCTCACGTCCCCGTTTGGTTTGACAGGCATCACTATGGGGGTCTCCCATGTTCTGCTGTCGGTGGGCTCCAGGACTCCTAGGGCGACTAAGCGATCTAACTCTTTGTCTATTTTTTGCTTCAACGCAAAGGGGACTCTTCTAGCTTTGATCCTGATTGGCCCCAACTTAGGTTTGAGCTTGAGGTCAATGGGCAGGCCATTGTATTTGCCTAGTGAACCGTCGAATACATCTGCAAAATGTTTGCAAATGTTTTCTAATGACTGAGGTTGGATGCGGTTCGTCCCTTCAAGGCGAATGCCTAATGCCTCAAACCAGTCCAGTCCGATAAGGCTGGTCCGGGGGTGTTCGGTTATTTGGGCTAAAAGATTCCCTTTGAATTTTTTGAATTCGACCTTTAGGCTGGCCTGTCCCTTTAATTCTATGGGAGCGCCCTGGAAATCCGCCAGCAGGACCTTGGAAGGTTTCAAGGGAATGCGGCGTTTGGTTTCAGTTGCTATTTTTTGGAGTGTGTCCCATGATAGGATGGAGACGGAGGACCCTGAGTCGACCTCCATCTCGCAGGGGACTCCCTGAATTTTGACCCAGGCCTTGACCTTTGCACGGATGAGGTGTGTGGCAGTGGGTATGGCTTGGGAAAATACGGACCCTACAGACCCCTGGGGAGGGTGGGGGAACTTGGTCCTACCTGCAGGGATCTCATCAAGCTCGTGGAGGGTCTCCCAGTTTTGACTGCGGCATGCAGAGTGGATGTGGCCGGTCTTCCCACACCCGTGGCACTTCGCGTTCCTAAAACGACAGGTGGCTCTAGCGTGGGCCCCACCGCAACTTGCACATTTGGCCCTGTTGCTGGTCGGAGGTTTATTCGTGCTGGGGGCCGCTGGTCTGTACTGTCCGCGGTTTCCGTCTCGCCCGGCAACCATCCGATTGAATCGGGAAAGGATTGCGTCTACTCCGGAGCCGGGCTCCGGAGGTCCTTGGTCAGCTTCCCGAGCTTGATGGACCAAGGTGCCGGGGTTGTTGCTGAACGCCGGGGGGTCTTCTCGGTGGCTGTCCTCATATGCCATTATCTCTAGCGTGAGCTCTGCGAGGTCCATTGTGGGTCTTGCCACAAGTTTCCTCTGCAGGCGCTTGTTCTGGAGGCCAGCGATGACTTGATCCCGTATGCGGTCCTCCAGGTCCGGGAAATGGCATTTCCGAGCGGCGTGCCGGACCCCAGCGATGAAGGCAGTGGAAGGTTCCCCCGGTTGCTGTCGACGGCGAGCGAAATGGAGTCGCCAATACAGCTCTGACCGCCTGGGCATAAAGTGTTTGCTGAGGCGATCTGTAAGCTCAGCGTAGGGCACCGTGGCGACCGGGTCCGGGCTGCAGAGTCCCACGGCGATGTCATATACTGCCGGTCCACTGAGGCATAGGAGCGCGGCGGCCTTGTGGCGGTCCTCGGTGATTTTATTTATGACGAGGTACCCCTCGACTTGGCCCCAATGCGACTCCCAGCCTTCAGGGTGGCGGACGTCGAATTCTCTCACATGCCCGAGATTTGCCATGTTGGGTCAGCGGTACTGTGGCACTAAGAAAGTTAGCCTGCCCCAGCCAGTGACTTAGCTCGTGACTTCAGCGATTTGACTGGGACGGCTTCCCCTCTAGGCCATGACTTCAGCTAGTAGTACCACAATCCCACCTTCGTCGCCAGGTGGATTAGCTCAGGCAATGACGAGTGAGACGACGGCTTCAGCTCAAAGGTTTATTAACTCAGCCCGGGCGGGGCAGAATGGTACAAACAGCCTTTATATAAGCAACTGTCAAACAGGTTAGCAAATCAGGAACGGGTGTTTTCCCGCCAAGGGGGCCGCACCCAATAATCATCTGGCAGCTTTTGACATTTCCCCAGTGATAGCGCATGCGCCTCTGGGCTGGGGAATCCTGTCAGCTGGCTGCCCTATCAGCTGGGGGCCCGGGTAAACCTAGCCGGCGTTTTGACAGCTAGCGGCTGTCAGTGGCTGAGGTGTCTGCGCATGCGCAACTTTGACAGCTCGCGGCTGCTGCCGCTTTGACAGCTCGCGGCTGCTACTGCGCATGCGCGGCTTTTTGACAGCTGTCAGTGCAGCCATGTGGAGCGGCCTCTTGACAGCTCGGGGATGTTATCGCGCGTGCGCGGCTTTCCTTTGACAGCTGTCAGTGCGGCCACGTGGAGCGGCCTTTGACAGCTGTCATTCTTGTGTGGAATACATTACAAAGACAGATTCAGCTGTAAGGAAATAACTTTAGTTTGTCATTGGACAAGACTGGACAATTCATCAGTCAAGGAACAGTTTTAATTGGGATGTCTGCACTAAGCAAAAGTGTGTGGACTTGATCGTCCTTTCCATATCTATAATTGTTGAATTCCAGTGGCAAGAATTAAAAGTCTTGCATCTGTACTGTAGCCAGTAGATGGAGCAAATAGCTATTTTTTTTCCTCCACGACATGAATGATGCAATGTGATTTCCTGCACCTAGTAATTTACCTACTGTACCTTTTTACATATACCTGTACCTGTGGTATATGGCAACAGATTTTGTCATAATTTATGTCCTTGAATCATTGATAAGTGGGGAAAAATATGGAGAGGCTGAAATTGGAAGTCACATCTTTAAAATCAGTGGGCAAAGTGATATTTGATATTGCTGATGAAGTTTATTTATTGTACCTTTCGTTTTTCAAAGAACGTTAACATTTCTGGATAGAGAAAATGTTTTAAGTGCATTTGTTGGGATAGTTCTTTATATACTTGATGATAATGATCCTTTAAGTTGGTGTTGACTCCTGGCAATTGCCTAGACAGGTCCCTGAAGTTTGTTGATGAGTTTGTTCATTGCAAGAAGTGTTTGCCATTGCCTGCTTCTTATGGCTGGTCACCCAGTTGGCTTCATGCCTAAGGCAGGCAGGACTAGAATTCATTGTTACCTGGTTTGCAGCCTGTTGCCTTAACCAACACACCATTCTGACTCTCTTATATTCCTTTCCTTTCCTTTCCTTTCCTTTCCTTTCCTTTCCTTTCCTTTCCTTTCCTTTCCTTTCCTTTCCTTTCCTTTCCTTTCCTTCCCCTTCCCTTTCCCTTTCCCTTTTCCTCCCTCCCTTCTTTCCAACATATAATGAAGGGAAGAGGAAAAATACCCTGCCATAAATATAAAATATATAACATGCAATTAATATTCATATGCTACTAAGAGTCTTCCTCCTATCCCAGGGTAAGTCACTCTACTCTTGTCCTTTGTTATCCTGTCTTCTCCAGGCCAAAGAGAAGAGCACTTTCCTGCTTCTTGAGGGCGATTATTTTGCCTTCTTCCTCTGTCCCATAAAGCTGACATGGTAACATGAAGATTAGGAATGGGGTGAAATGTTGGTTGCTTCCAGAATTGGTCCATCCCTCCTCAAGTGGCCCACAAGAGGGTTGCCGGCCAGCTCAAGGAAGCAGGGCTTATGGATGTTCTTGTAGTGGTACAACCTAGTAAGAGATCTAATGTGAAGGATTTGAAAGATAGATTGCAAAACCAATGTAACTGTCTCATCAGGATATTCACTTATTTCCTGTGACTTGAACAAAATCGCGTGCCTCCTCAAGTCACGTTGGACATGTTAATCATTATTACTGCTTGTCCCTTTTGTGTACCATTTTCCTCTGATCTTACAGTTTCAAAACCCTCCCTCTCTCCCACATATATGCTTGCATGTAATCTTTAATGAACTGGATATGAGTTCACAGATTATATTAAGTGCAAAATGCTTAATGTTCCAGAATAGATAATTGATAATCAACCAAGATTAATAACACCCACTCAGAGATTGATAGATAAAGAGACAGAATAATAATTCTGTTATTCTGTTAGACCTGGGGGGGGTGTCTTCAAACTTGGCCCTTTTATGACTTGTGGACTTCAGCTCCCGGAATTCCTCAGCCAGCATGTCTGGCTGAGGAATTCTCGGAGTTGAAGTCTACAAGTCATAAAAAGGGCCAAGTTTGAAAACCCCTGTGTTAGACAGACAGATATTAACATGGCTCAGTATTAAAACAATATTAGGGACGTTAAATGAATATTATTTCCCCACTGAAAATAAAAATGGCATTTTGCTGAAATTATGTATGGCTGATCCTCAGCACATCTTTTAGAGAGAGAACAATGTGAACCCTAAGGATTTCTTCATTCTCAGACTGAAGGCACTGTGGCATGAAGACTGCCTGAAGTGATAACAATTGCACCTTCTCTTTCTATATGACCAGGAAAGCTTCAGCTCTGGTGTTCAGAGTGAGTTGAGGGTGTTCACTATTCTCTTCTGTTCTTATTCTGTTTTCCAGAATAAGTTGTCCTAATATCTCATTGTGATGAGTCCCAAGGACTCAACAGTTGAGAAGAACTTCACTACAATCTACTTTTCACTGTGCCTCAGCCACAAGGTCTGTTGCTGTCCTCATGGAAAGTAATGTGGGTTACTTTCAAGATAATAACTGGTTTGGCTTTTTTAGATTAGGAAAAAGCAGAGTGCCTGTACCACCACCACCACCGAAAACCAACCTCAAACCAGGCTTTGCTTTTGACTTTCAGAGTTGGAAACTACATCATGGATTTTAAAAAGTTTTGCCATGTTTGAATGTTCCTATGTATGAAACTAAAAAATGAAAAGATGTGGGAAGAAGTACAGAAGTACTGCAATCAAATAATGATTGATGGGGACAGTTTCCAACTTATCCTCCTAGGAGATCAATATCCTCAGGCCCAAACAATAACAAATCACATGAAATCGTATCAGTGAAGTGTCCAGTCCCATTGCAGCCCCAGCCAAAATGGCCATTCTCTCTCAAGGAAGGGGGCAGTCTTGCAGGCTCTTTCTATATGTGACCTAACATGTGCACCTGGGAGGTCTTCTCCTGCTAGGGAATGGAAAATCTTTGTTAGCCTTAGCCTGACTTCAAGCACGCCTCAGAGTGATCTGATGACAAGATAGAGGCTCCAGTGTGAGCACATAGATTGCCAAATCACGCATAACTCATATTGTGACAACCAAGCTTAATTGATGAACCTTGAAAGCCACCTGAGATATGAGATCAGAATCTATCTCGCTGATGTTAGCCTGTAATACTCTTATTCATTTTAGTAAAATAGCAAAAACAGAGGCTGGAGTCTTGAAGGTGGCATCCTATCTAATCTGTTAGAAATTTCGAGTGATTTTTTTTTCTCCCCATGTCACCTATTTGAAACATCTGAAATGACACGTTACAAGATGAGAATTACAGCACAATCTCCATGGGTGGCACTCATCAAACCCCAACAATGATTGAATTGACAGCTGAAAAGTGCCTATAAAATTGGTTTCGGCTCTGCTTCCAGAACGCTACACTTTTTGTTTTAAACGTCTCGGCTTCTCAGCCCTTTAACACCTCAGAAAACAAAGCACACACATTCGGATGGTGTTCTTTAAAGAAGAAAAAGTAAAGTAACTGAAGGGAAGTAAAGATGGTGATCTTTACTCTCCTCATCGTTTCTGTTCTGACTAAATGCCGTTAATGTAATTCTTTTCAGTACCATTCCTATGCCCTCTCATAGGCTTCCTCCTCAGCCTACTTTTCAGCTCCTAAATCCAATCTGTTGTAACCAAAAGAAAGAGGCACGGCAAAGGACAGCTCATCTAAGGATAAACGCTTGGAAGGAGAGAAGGGAATTTCCTCACCCCCGCCCTCTCCCGATACTTTTGCTTCAAGAGGAAAAGGAACTGAACTGATTACTAGCGGGAAGCTTTTTTTGTTTTCGTTACGTCATCCACGGAACTACATAAAAAAGACTTCAGGCGTAGGAACAGCTCCAGTACACAAACAGCACCCGCGACGGCTGCAGCTGCAATGGAAATCAGCATACACAACGGAAGCACGCTGCTTTTTTGTGACGAGCCGCATGACTTGCCAAACGTGCTGGCTCTACAGCCTCTCTGGAACTTTGTCCGGAGGCAGGAGGATTTGATCAAGTCTCCCTTCTTCCCGGTGCTGTTCAACTTTGCAATCTATACAGCTTTCTGCTTGCCTTTTATCGCCCTGGATTTTTTAAGCCCTTGGATCGCCCTCTTGAGGAAGTATAAAATCCAACCGCACAGCTCGCCTACACCGCAGATGGTGGTGCTTTGCCTGGCTCAGAGCATCTATCAGCACATCGTGTGTATCTTTCCCGTGACTGTTGCGCATTGGTACTGGAGGCCAGTGAGCTTGCCTAGCATCGCTCCCGAGGTGCCCGCGCTTCTCCTGCAGATAGCAGCTTGCCTGCTGTTGTTCGACTTCTTGTCCTTTTTGTGG
This sequence comes from Vipera ursinii, assembly GCF_947247035.1. Lineage (NCBI taxonomy): Eukaryota > Metazoa > Chordata > Lepidosauria > Squamata > Viperidae > Vipera > Vipera ursinii. The sequence continues at coordinate 73,829,999 of NC_139518.1, forward strand.
CATTTGCTCCACCACAAAGTGCCCTGGCTGTACAAAACTTTCCACAAGATCCACCACAAACACGTCTCTACCTTTGCTCTGGCCACCCAGTTTGCCAGCGTTTGGGAGCTGCTCTGGCTGGGTTTCTTTGCCGTAATTGGTCCGATGCTGTTGGGGTGTCATCCGTTGACGGAAATGGCTTTCTTCACGGCCAACATCTGGTTGTCAGTAGAAGATCATTCTGGCTATGACCTGCCATGGTCAACCCACAGACTGGTGCCTTTTGGCCTGTATGGAGGAGCTCCACACCATGATCTCCACCACCAGAAGTTCAAGTTCAACTATGCACCTTACTTTAAACATTGGGACTGGCTATTTGGAACTCTTAGCCATGCTCTGACGCAAAGCGACATGAAGGTCAATGAAGATTAATTTTTATCCCCATCTTTTACCTTATCCTTGCCAGAGTCGATGTTTGGAAGCTCTGGTGTGAAAAAACAAACTGAGGAGTTTTGCACTGAACGTATTTATGCAAATATATTTATAACATGTTAATATTTATGGTTTGGGATTTGATTCCAATGACACAAACTATGTGAAAGAGATAAAACAGTATGTTTTTTTGTGTGGGGATATCTGGTCTTCTATAAAGCTGTTACAAATGAATGTCTAATATATAGGTTTGCTGGCTTGAAGATATATATTTATATAATTATATATTACGTATATAATTCCTATGGAATTTCTCTCATCTCCACATTGAGGAGAAAAGGCTTCCTGTTGTAAACATTTCTACTCATTTGCTAACCTGTCCTGTGAAATTTAAGTTATTTATATTATTTTTATATTGATGAAATAAATCAAAATTTGATATTATTTGTTGTCTATGCACTTTTTTGGAAATACTAAAATAGATTAATGTGTGTGATCAATCTATTAATTGGCTAAGAATATGATATTGTGTGTGTGTGTGTGCGCATGTGCATTTATGAAAAAAACCCACAACTTTTTGCAGCTAAAGAACTACCATAGTGGAGATGGAATGAGTTGAGATTTTGTATTTTGGGTTTCTATTTGCATTTTTTTTTCTGCTCAGGAAAACAGGAGCAAGAATTAGACTATTCCCCCTGCTGCTTCTGACAGTCTATCACTCTAGAATTTTTATCACCTTATTCTGCAAAAAGAGCTGGTTCCCCTCTCTTTTATTTTAGACATAATGCATTACAAAAATACTACACAGCAGTACCAAATATTATTTCTATGGCAAAATATAAGTAGTGTTTTCTGAGAGGGGGTTAGATGAAGGATCAGAGTCCTAAATACTTCCTTCTAAGTAGCTGTGCTTACATAATGATGCATTACCACTAGTAGTAGGTAGTCCTTGAATTACAACAGTTCATTTAGTGACCGTCTGAAATTACAATGGTATTGAAAAAAATGACTTATGACCATTTTTCACACTTATGACCATTACAGCATCCCCCATGGATGGTCATGTGAGCAAAATTCAGATGCTTGTCAACTGATTCATAGTTATGACGGTTGCAGATGTCCTGGAGTCTTTGTGATCCCTTTTTGCGAGCTTTTGACAAGCAAGGTCAATAGGGAAGCAGGATTCACTTAACATCCATGCTACTAACTTAACAATTCTGATGATTCACTTATAATAACTGTGGAGCAAACCTCACTTTACAAATGTTTCATTGAGCAACTATAAATTTTGGGCTGAGTTGTGGTCGTAACTAAGGGACTATCTGTACATACTGTACAACCATCCCAAAGTTTTGCAAGACAGTGTTGGCATTTCCCTGTTAATTTAAATTTAAATTCCAAGATCGGTGTATATACCGTGGTTATGCACTACTTGTTAAAAATACACACTATTGTAGAAAAACAAGTCCTACATTAACAGAACATGAGAAAATACTGGGAATTTCCCTGTGTCACAATCTTCAGAAGTGACTAATTTCATTTTACACAAACACACACTAGAAGGTAAAAAATGTAATTTAAATTTACATTGTGCTACATTTTTTAAAAAAACAAGATTCCGGATTTTTTTTTCCATATAGTGGTTTGTAGAACAGAGAACAATATTGCAGTTTGGGGGTTCTGATTTATGTCTTGGTTTGAGTTTAGAAAAGAACCTGCTACAGCCATTGAATTGTAGGTTTTTCTTATATTCTGTCCCCGCTTATAGATGGTTATTGTCTAGAGCAGCTGTTCCCAACCTTTTCTATACCCCGCACCCCTAGAATGCTTCTGATATATTCTCGCACCCCTTACAAAAGTTTGAAATAACGGCAACAAATTATACATATAAACTATAATTTTGAAACTACTAAACTTCGCACACCCTGGAATATCGTCTCGCATCCCCAATTGGGAACCCCTGGTCTACAGCAAGGTTAGCAAACACTTATACACACATGTACATATAGAGATCTTTTAACTTTAGAGGGCTGAAAGGGCATGGGGAATGGTGTGGTATATATTTCTGTGGTGCTAGAGAACTTAGGGTGGGTTGAGAAACCCACAAAAAAATATGCCATCAGAAAATGGCAAATTTGTCAAAATTCATGCTGTGCTTTAAGAAGGTTTTAGTGACTACAAAATGGGGTGAGGTCTGCATGCATGTCCTTACATTGCCCATTCCTGCCATATTGGGTTGAGCTGCAGAATACACATTTTTTCCAGAATTTCTTAATTTCTAAAATTTCCAGTTTGAAAGATGCGGCTAGAGAAGATGGGCAATGTACAGTATCTGCCTATGAATTTAGGGATCTGTTGCAATTAGAATAGAACATATTGCTTTGTCTAGGAAGTCTAGACAAAGGGAGGGGGCTCCTAACTTTCTAAACAAGGTACAACTCCAACATACATACTATGACATTGTTATAACATCTGTAAAACTAAGAAACTCAGGTTTAGGGAAGTTTAGATATGTTTGGCCAGCTTTGCATGTCATTAAGCCGTTTCACATGAATCAGTATAATTGACACACGTGGGCTTTCAAGATGGCCATTGGTGTGCACTCCTAGCCATTAGTGATGCTAGGAGTTGTACTTGGGGAAGTGAGGGATCAGAAGCTTAAAAGGGATCAGAAATTTAGACCCTTTTTTTGTTTTACTTCAAATATTTCAATTATGCCTGGCCTCCAAAAGTGGACATTTCCCAGCCTGTCTAGATCTGTACAGTCTTATAATTATAAGTGAACAAATGCATAACTGAGATGATTATATATTACTTTTGACCTGCATTTCCTGTCAGAAGCTTGACCTGTGGATATTCCCAGCAACCCTGTGAGGTAAGTTAGGGCTGAGAAAGAATGGCTGGCCCATCATTGTAATGGTGAAATGACACGAGATCTAGATCCTATTAAAGATAAGTCTCTGTGGCTGAAATATCACCGCCATGTATTTTTGACCTTTGGTGATATTGCAATCTCCTTCTTCATTACAGGTAGTCCTTGACTTAGGAGCACAATCTGAGCCCGAAATTTCTGTTGCTAAGTTGTTAAGTGAGTTTTGCCCCATTTTACGACCTTTCTTGCCACGGTTGTTAAATGAATCACTGCACTTGTTAAGTTAGTAATACAGTTGTTAAGTGAATCTGGCTTCCCCATTGACTTTGTCACCTATCTCACCTATCCAGGCTACATGAGCTGGCAGCCTGACCTTGGCCCTGGGGGTGGGGGTGGAGTGGGGTGGAGAAAAGATTGCAATGTGAGAAAAAAGGGGAGGATGGAAGCCCATGGCTCAATGTGAGAAGCTCCAGCCAGTCAAGGTCAAGTTACAATGATATGCAGAGCTCTTTCCTCAACAATATACAAGCCCCTGATTGGACATTTGCAGATAATCAGGGGATGGCTGGGGGGGAGGGGGAGGGAACTTTTCTTTGTGTTGTTTGCATGGGAAAACCTCAGCTTACACTGCTTCTGTAACCATTTAAGCTTCATATTCCTGACAAAACAAATGGCCAGGAGTCTTTCTTTGCTAGATGACTGAGAGGGATGCTTGACATCTCCAGAATCTCCAGAAATAGCCTATCCAGTAAAAACCAGAAGGTTGTGCAACTATGTCTGCTCCAGGAAAAGAACCAGGAGAAGGGGTGTCGGGGGGGGGATCACAAAAGGGGATTATGTGACTCGGAATACAACAATTGTCATAAATATGAGTCAGTTGCCAAGTGTCCAAATTTTGATCACGTGACCATGAAGATGCTGCAATGGTGGTAAGTGTGAAACAGAGTTCTAAGTCCCTTTTTTCAATGCCATTGTAACTTTCGTTACTAAACAAACTGTTGTAAGTCAAGGACTACCTGTATCTAGGTTTTTAGGCTGCTCCAGTTAAATTGGGAGGCTTACAATTGCCCCATAAGGCATTTCATATTACAAGCATAATGCATCACAAACAAAATATTTGGTAATCAACAGCCTGGCTTTCTTATCTCATCCCACCTCCTGAAGCCAATTTCTCAGGAGCAGCATTCAATCTTCTGTCCTGTTCTTGAAGGCCATATAGACTAGAGAGCTACATCTCTATTGCCCTCTGAAACGCTAATAGGGCTGAACTGCTCTTATTCCTTAGGCTAAGCCAGTGTGGACTTCAACTCGCAGAATTTCCCAGCCAGCATGGGAGTTGAAGTCCACACAGTTTAAAGTGGCCAAGGTTGAGAAACACTGGGCTAAACACTTCTAGAGAAGAAGGGGCACCAACAAGATAGCTCATTCTTTTGAGTTACAGTGTTCAATTTCACTTCTAAAACAAAAAGGGTGGGAAGAGGTGGCGTTTTGTTTCTCATCAGCAGATAAGCATCATTCATGAAGCTCCTTAGCTCACAACAGTAGCTAATACCTCAATCTGAAAGGACCTACTGCTGAAAGAGCAGCAGACACAATCAACAGGAGATCATAATTAACGTTATAGAATATGGAGGCTTATGTATCCCAGGCTCAGTGAAAATAGCATTATCAACCAGGGAAGAGAACATGGGTGGAATTTAATATTGAAACCGTTTGTTTACATTGGCTTACTGTAATAAGGTAAAAGGTAAAGGTTCCCCTGCACATGCGTGCTAGTCGTTTCCGACTCTAGGGGCTGGTGCTCATCTCCGTTTCAAAGCCGAAGAGCCAGCGCTTGTCTGAGGACGTCTCCATGGTCATGTGGCTGGCATGACTAGACGCCAAAGGCGCATGGAGCGCTGTTAGCTTCCCACCGTAGTGGTCCCTATTTGTCTACTTGCATTTTTATGTCCTTTCGAACTGCTAGGTTGGCAGAAGCTGGGACAAGTAACAGGTGCTCACTGTTACGCGGCACTCAAGATTCCGGTGGCGACGCGACGTCGAAAGACAGCTGTTTTCGGGCTGCCCGCTCCGCAGCTGTGTTTTTCCATCGTAAACAGCGTCTATCAGCTGTTTAGATGGATTTGAAGCCCCCTCCTCGGGAGAAGAGGAGGGGGTGAGGCCCCAGGTAGGGGTTGAGCTCTCTGGGGCTGCCTGAGCTGAGAGCTTAGGCGGCTGAAGGATGAGCCCCCCCGAAGCCTGGGTTGCTCCGAGCTGCGCAGCGCCTCTGCTCTGGGATTCTTGGAGCAGAGCCAGGCGTTAGCAACCACCCCTGCCAAAAGGAAATACTTTTGATTATCAAGATGCAGGCAGAGCAGTACAGGAGGTCAAGGTGAAGTGGACTCTTTATTTTTACTCCCTAGCTCAATGGATTTTATAGCTTTAAAGTGAAAGTGCGTAATAAGTGAAAGTGGGGGAAGATGGCGGCTAAAACTTCTAAAGCTCTTCGGAATGCAGGGTCTTCCCTGGTGCAAGAGACCTCACTGCAAGCTTTGCTTCCTCCTGCATCTCCTCCGGTATTGACGCTTAAGGATTTACAAGACGCTCTTGGAAAGCACGCACAACTGATGTCTGATATGATGGATGAAAAGTTGAAAAAGCTGGAGGAGAAATTGGAGGAGAAAATGGAGGAGAAAATGGAGAAATTGGAGAAGAAGATGGAAGAGAAGCTGAGAGCAATGAGGGTGGACATCTTGTCTAAGGTTGTATCCGTAGCTGAATGTGTGCAACAGCTGGATATAAAAGTGGAGGATCTCAGTCAAAAGAACTCTATATTAGAAGCAAAGGTATTAGAAAATGAAAATATAAGGGATAAAATGGATGAAGAATTGAGCCTTGTTCAGTATAATCAGATGCAGAATGCTATTAGAATTAGGGGTTTAAAGGAGAATGGTAAAGAAGATTTAAAGCAGCTGATTTCTGAGGCTCTGGAAGGGGTACTGGGCCAGTCAGCATCTGAAATTGAGGGAAATATGGACAAAGTTTTTCGTGTAAATTCATGGATTGCAAGACAGAGGAAGTTACCCAGAGATGTGGTGGTCTATTTTACAAAGAGAGTAATTAGAGATGAAGTCATTCAAGCTGCTTATGATACTACTTTGGTAGTGGCTGAGCAAGAAGTTTTGGTTTTAAAAGAGATTCCTCCGAAGATCCTAAGGAGAAGGAAAGATTTCGCATTTCTAGTACAGGAACTTAAGAAACGTGATATTAAGTTCAGATGGGAGATTCCAGTTGGGTTGGTGACAACGCACGAAGGTAAAAGACATCGTTTGGTTACTGTGGCTCAGGCACGTGATTTTTATAGTAATGTGTTAAAAGCAACCCCCCTATCATTTTTGGAAGTTGCAAAAGGACACGGTGTGGGAAAGTTTCAAGATGTTGCAGACAGACAGACAGAGGACAATGGTGGTGGAGGGGATCAAGCTACAGTCTCATCGGTTGCTGCAGGAGGCCAGAAGATGACGCGTGCCGCCCTAAGAAGAGTGAGACGAGAGCAAGAGCAAGACCAGCGGAAAGTTATGGAATCTTCAAAGTGTGCTTACAATGAAGATGTAGGAGGAGAGCGGTCTAAAGAAGTTTTGGGGGTCATGACAGAGGTGCTCCAAAAGTTTTGGGGCGTTAAGATTGCTGATTAAATTTTTAGATTAGAATGTTAATGGAGTAAAATTATTATAGAGGAGGAAGAAAGTTTTTTTTTCTTTTTTTTTTAATATTTTATACAATTTAAGATTGATGTTATTTGCTTGCTAGAAAAGTATATTAGGGTTACGGACTTAAAGTATGTGTTGAAAGAGTGGGTATGTAAGCTCCTAATTAATAACAAGTTGTCTTAGAGATTGCTTAAAATTTTTTTTTCATATATATACTCTTTTTATTTGAACTTTTATTTGAACTTAAGGATGATTTGGAACTGTGAGACATTTGGCGTGATACACGCAGGAACTATTTTAGATTATAGTTTAGTTTGGTTGGAGATTATTAAGATTAACAAAGATAAGCGCTTTTGGTGCGTAATTGAGAATTTGTTTGGAAATTAGAGAAAGGTGGGAGAATGCAAATAGCAGGTGAAAGTTTTTTTTTTCCTTTTCCCTTTTTTTTTGAAATTAATATGAATAAGGACTGGGATTAAGAAAATTTATTTTGACTAAAGATCTTTTTTTTGTTTTCCTCTTTTTCTTCTCTACTTTATTTGTAATATTAATATTGTTTGTATTCATTTTATATGAGCTAGAGAGAGATAGAATTTATAGTTTATTGTTGATAATATAGGGGTGTTTATGTTTGTTTTTTGATTTTATGCCCTGTATTTAGCTCTGGGAAGTCGGGGGGGGGAGGAGGGAGTGGGGGAGAGGGATAGGGGTGGGGGAGGGGGGGATTAAAGTCAAAATGTATTGTAAAACTTTTTAAATAAAAAAAAAAGATTCGACCCGCCAAACTGCCAACCATCTGATCGACAAGCTCAGCATCTTAACCCACTGAGCCACCACGTCCCTTATTTATTGTAATAATGCAGCTCAAATAAATGCTGCCTGAATTAGTTTAAAGGAAATGTGTGGAACCGTGGACATCTCACACCTATGTGGTTTGGTCTTCTTCACATTTTCATTGAACAGCACAAACCATCTTTTCTACAATTCAAGGGGAAATTCCAATGGATGAAAAATGTCCCTTGACTTTGTTTTCTGTTCCATTTGAACAATTGCCAATTGTTCTTCCTTCCTATGATGCTGGGGAAGTCCCTTTTTGTTTTAGACTTAAAAATCTCTTGTATGTTAACCTTTCCACAGAGTATATATAGTCACAGGTTTGGACTTTGTCTTTGATTGTTGCCGTTTCTTGCACTTATTCAAACTTTCACTTTCTCACAAAGCAAGTGAAAACAGCAGAAACAATGCCACTCCTTGTTCCCTTTTGGTATCTTTAAAGACAGCTTGTTTGCGCCTGTCTTCCTCCTTCGGAGAGTTTCATTGCCCAAAGCATATATGGAATGAGGCTTATCAGATAAAGGGAAATAATTAGAAAATCCACTCTTCCTGTCCCTGGGTTTAGAAAAAAGAAGAGTATCAATAAAGGAGAATATTTGTAGTTCAGGGCTCAAATGAGGAATCCCTGGTGCTCTCTGAGCTTGCTTGTTTTCTTGCAGACGTTTCATTACTCAAACTAGGTAATATCAGCAGTGCTACTAAGGAGTGCGGTTTGCTCTCAGTTTATATTTTAGTGGTTTGTCCTGTCAGTATTGGTGAGGGTGGTGTTAGATATTCTTTGGTTGGGCTGTTTACTGATGACTTCTTTGGCAGTTTCTTGATTAGGTTGTTGTTTACTTGATTGTTGGTTTGATGTTAATTTTGGAGTTAATCTATCCTAATCTGGGTGCTGATTGCTGGTGGAGAGGTGCTTTGTTCCCTTTTTGGTTGATTGGTTGTCTCTTTTGCATAGTTCATAGATGTTGTTAACGCCTATGTGTCTATTGATGGCTAAGTTGTCAGAGTGCCAGGCTTCTAGAAATTCCTTAGCATTTTTGGGCTTGGCTTGGTCTAGGATGGTCACATTTTCCCAACAAACTATGGTTAAGTCTGTCTACTTCAGGGGTTTTCAAACTTGGCCCTTTTATGACTTGTGGACTTTAACTCCCAGAATTCCTCAGCCAGCATGCCTGGCTAAGGAATTCTGGGAGTTGAAGCCCATAAGTCATAAAAGGGCCAAGTTTGAAGATCCTTGGTCTACATATTGTGAAATTAAGGAGTTTTCATCATGTCTTCTGACTGATAGATGGATTTCGTGGGCGTGTTCTGCCAGTCTTCTACCTGTTTGCCCTAAATAGGGGTTGTTGTAATCATTACATTACATGTTGTCCAATGAAAAGAGTACGTAGCAATCCAAGACATTGAACTTTGGATGCTATGTAATTATAGCCTCTCTCCTCATCTATCCACCTGCACTAGAATTTTGCCTTTTGGCACAAGCAACTGTTCAAAGAATAGAGAAGGGGGTAAAAAAAAAAGTAAGGTGAAGAAATTAATTGTCAGATAAGAAAAAGAAAAGAAAAGAGAGACAAATCTTTAGGTACATTTTATCATACTTCTCCAAATCGTTTTAGCTCAGCAAGCTATCCTTGCTTTCATCACTTCCATAAACCACCTCACAGGAACTGTAGTCTTTTGTTCTATAAATAACTGCCTTAGTTTTCCCCTTCCATTTGACCCATTTATTCTTCATATATTTGTTTGTTTTGCAATTATGTCCTTATTAATTCCCTCTGTATGATCAAATATCTGAATGTTCTTTTTTCATAATAGTTACTCATTTTTGTATTTAATCTACATTCATTACTCATTTTTGTATTTAACCTACATTCATTCCAGACCCATCTGTTCACTATTCTTTCTCATCTGGTTTATTACATATACTTTGGAAATACCGTATTCTCATTGTGTGCAACATTTATGTTTTTCCTAACATATCCACCTATCATTCTGATATAAAAAGTAGGCAGAAGCATGCTTTTACACACACCAAGTTGCTTTCTTTTCTTTTCTTTTTTAAAATTCCCCAAGCATTAATTCCTTGCAACATGTTACCCACTCCAAGTAGTCCTTGATTTATGATTACAATTGACCCCAAAATTTCTGTTGCTCAGCAAGACAAATGTGAAGTGAATTTCATCTCATTTTATGACCTTTCTTGTTATAAAATGATGTTGTTAACTGAATTGTTGCAGTTGTTAAGTTAGTAACACAGTTGTTAAGTGAATCTGGCTTCCCCATTGATTTTGCTTATCAGAAAGTCACAAAAGGAGATTACATGACCCTGGGACACATCAACCGTCATAATAAACATCAGTGAGTTGCCAAGTGCCCAAATTTTGAACATATGACTATGGGGAGGCTGCAAAGGTCATAACTGAGAAAAACAGTCATAAGTCACTCTTTTCAGTGTTACTGTAACTCCAAATGGTCACTAAATGAACTAAAAGTCTAGGACTACCTGTACTCTTCTACTGGGATATGCACTGCTTAAAATTTCCCCACTCATTTTCCTATCTTTTTTAAGCATTACATTGAAGTATGCAAAGTCATTTAATTGCTACGGTTGAATTATATTTTTCTTGTCAAACATGCATTAATTATCAGATCAATGTGCCTTTATGCATTATTCAAATTTGCACTGCAAACCATTTAGGTTCTCAGCCAACAGCATGGTAACTACATACAACAACACATGTAGATTTACATTCCTAATTCATACACCCTAACGTCATCTCAAGCATTACTTATATACTTATTCAAAAATATTACATGTTTGTAATATTTGTATTAAGGTTGTGATGTTTGTATTATTTTCTGATCCATGCTGTACTGCTTACCTTCCATTTATTCTCATGTATGCTTTAATTTTATCTTGAATCAGTTTCATCATATCCAGGGACCAATATTCAGCTCTGTATTTTTGCAAAACATTCTATAATTTAAATTTATTCAGTATCAGCAAGTGAATAAAAACATTCTTTCTCACATAAATGCATTACTCAGGGTATAAATCTGATTTGCACACTATTCTGGCATAAGTTACATTGTACTTCCAAAATTTTATTTATTATAACCTTCTCCCAAGGATCTTACACATTCAGCAATCTAACTTAGCTCAGACATCTCAGACATAACCCTCCCAAGTTCTTATAAAGATAAGGGGAGGGACGGGAAGAAATACATTCAGACTTGCAAGATTTTGTTACTTTAAGCTTATAATAAAAGTAGTATTTAGCATTAATTTTGGTTTTTTAGTCTAGTCTTCCTTGAAGGGCTGATAAAAATCTCCAAATATCCTTCCAGTATTTTCTTATTTTATTTCATCTCAACTTTTTCATCATGTTTATTTTTAATTCCATTCATGCTGTTGGATGTTCTTTTCACACCGTTCTTAGTTTAGTTTAGTTCTTTCCACACCATTCCAAAATAATTTTAATTTCCAACAAAACCACTTTGCCTTTTCTATGTCTTTGTCCTTTCCTTTCCTTTCCTTTCCTTTCCTTTCCTTTCCTTTCCTTTCCTTTCCTTTCCTTCATTCCTTGTTTTCTTTCACCATTTTTTTTGCAACCATCCTTTTCTTTCTGGAAAGATATACCTTTCTTTCATTCTTTCTTGCAGCAATCAAGCTCAATTTTGTATTTAACAGATGCGAGAAAGGGAGGGCATCTATTTTGTCCTACGTTTCCAGGGTTGCATTAAAAATGAATTCTCCAAAAGGATGCTCATGGAAATCTGTCTTTATGCCCACCAGGATATCACACTATCTTGACATTATTTTTAATTTCTTTGAAATGGAAAAAATAAATAAATGGGAGGTTGTCATACTGCAAAGAGATGCATCAGCCTCCATCATTTTTATTTGCAGAATACTTGAGCCCCATATAAATCCCTTAGAAAAGAAAACATAATAGGTTTCTGCTCCAGTGCTTTACTAATAGGCAAGGTACTTGATGTATTCATTTCAGGAAGATAGCCATAAGGATCTGCCAACCTCCCTAAGCAACCAAGTTTGACTTCATTATTATTCATATAGGAACATTTGCAATATTTTAGTAGTTAGCACGCATTCAAACACCTGGCTGATAAATTACTGTGATAAGATCAGGTTATGGTTTAAGATACATTATGCAACTGATTTGCTGAATAAAATAACTTTTGGCTTGAGTCACAATAGATAGAAGAACAGCAAATTCTCGATGGAAGACTAGTGGAACATCATAAATGAAGTAAGGTTGGCATGTGTCCCTAAGTGCTATGAAATCATCATCAAGGTTACATTTTATGATTCTCCTCAACATATATTGGAACAGGAAACCTCACAGCTAGTGATTCAAGGACATAGCTCTTGATAAGCTAATTTTTGCAGTTTATAACAAATAATAGTTGCTTGATTGTATAATGTATTTCACCTGGAGACCATCACTGCAAGAGATGTCAAACGGCCAACACTGCTCCAAAATGCAATTTAATTGTTGCTGATGGTGATATAAAGTAATTTAATGTTATACGTGTTTGTTTGTTGAAACAAGTAATTGGACGTGCTTTCTCACATCTGGACTACATCTGCAAAAGAGAAGCCACTAAGGTTTTGAAAGAAAAGAAACAAAACAGTAATGATATCATCTCCTTTGGGTAAACAGTGTGCTGATATTTTATTTGTGAGATTTCAATGGAGAAGATCCATTGGTCTCTTTCCATAATACTGTCAGGACTGCCATTCCGCTATGCCATGTGTTGCCTGCTGTCAGCCTGCCATACGCAATGGGGGTGGGTGGGGAGATCGGCAGGGTGGGATAAGGGGAGAGTTAGCATGAGGAATTGACACTATGCATAGTGCTGTACCCTGAGAACCACCGGACGGTCCCAGGTCATACAAAGGAATGCAGAACCATCCCACCTGTGAAGAAAGGGACTGCTAGCCAAACAATTTGTTAGCACTCAATTGGACATTCTATGATAACTAGGGGGATAGAAATTTACACATATGCTTTGGGCATGAAAACTGTAGATCCAGCTTTGCCTCTTCTGTAACCACTTGGCTTTAGTAAAAATTATCTCTGGCTAACCATGGGCCCAAGAATCTTTCTTTTCTAACTGACCAAGTTGGGATGGTTGACAGATAGAGGCATCTATAGAGAAGGAGTCTGGATAAGACAAAGATGAGAAGGTAATAATGCTTATATTCTTCTTATATTCACAGAAGTTGCAAATCATTGTCCATATAGGTTAATTTCTAAAGTGAGAGTAATGATGGGAGTACTTGTCTAACCATCCATGGTTGCTGATATATCTAAAGCAAGGATTCGCAAGCCAAGGTTAAGGATAGCCAGGATTTCAAAAACCTTGGGGTCATTTGCAAAATTGCCCCTAAACTGCAATTGTAATATGATAAAAAAGGCATTAAATACATGGGAAAGAATCTAATTACATGTGAAAATGAAAATGAAAAGCAAATTCTATTACAGTTAATTTAAATGATATTTGTTTTTATTCTGGTCCAACTATTTGTTTGCTTGAAAAAGGTTTTGTATTTAGGTTTTAGGAAAAAGTTAGGTAAATAAACACAGAATCAATCTTTCCTTTTCTGTTTACAGTTTTCATTGAAAATGTGCACCATCCAAAAATCTGAGTTATGAAATCTTTACTTGTAATCAGCACATCCTGTAAATAAGTGACTTCTGTATTGTTTCAGTGAATTTGTCCACTCAGTGTTACTGAGGGGATCTATCCTGAGTATTTAATTTAGTTTACTATTATTTATTTTGCTATCAATTTTTTATTTTTACTCAAAAAGCTAAAATACAAACTCCAAAAAAGGAAAAAAAATGCAAAACAAAAGAAAAATAAACAAGACATTTAAAAGAGTGCATTAAGAATAGCAATAGCATTTAGACTTATATACCGCTTCACAGTGCTTTACATCCCTCTCTAAGCAGTTTACAAAATCAGCATATTGCCTCCAACAATCTGAGTCCTCATTTTAACCAAAGTCAGAAGGATGGAAGGCTGAATCAACCTTGAGATGGTGAAATTCGAACTGCCGAACTGCTGGCAGCTGGCAGTCCACAGAAGTAGCCTGCAGTACTGCATTCTAATCACTGCGCCACCACGGTGAAGATACAAACACATATACATATATTATGCCTTCTACTTGATTACTGATAAATACTTGTGAAGCAGACCCAAAATTTTTAAATTTCTATTTGAAAATTTTGACCTGTCTTCTGTCTACTATATTAATAACAAAATGTTTAGCAGGTAGAACAACAATGAAAAAAAGCAAAATAAAAATTTCAAAACCCTTTGTTAACTATCTATTATTGTATTCAACTCATAGAAAATTTACCATAACATCTTATCTATTCCCAAATCATCCCAACAATTACGGTAACTCTGATCTGTCCTGAATCAAATATCCTCATTTGCTTCATAATAACATCTCTTATTAATTATTGTCTGGTTGAATATAATAAACCCATTCTCCAAAATTGATCTACCTTCCCAAAAAATTCCAGATGAAATTGTTTACCAGTTAAATATAATACATCCATTCCCCAATCTTTTTCAATCTTTTTAAGAAAAACCAATTTATCATCCATCCATTCTATCAGCATTAAATCTGTAGGGTCAGAAAGATTTTGTCAATTGGATTGAGGGCATGTACCGTATCTTGGGTATTTAATTTGCGAGTTTACTGTTATTTTTTTGTTTTATTTTTGTTGTTATATTCTACTCAAAGTTCTTTAGGATGATAAATAAGTATCTTAAACCTTTTGTTAATGTAAATAAATGCAAATAAATATCTCAATTCTTACAATATCATTTCAATACTTCAAAGAAGGGCTAATGTGTTTAGCCATATTCTGTGCATAAAGCTTTCAGATCCTTTGGAGAATAGGTTGTCTCCTTCTTCTTTGTGGCAACTCCTTAGATATTGTCATGCTGCTATCCTGTCACCCCGGTCCTTCTTTTCATTCAAGTGGACATACCCAATTCCAGCAACCATTCTTTATATGTTTTAGCCTCCAGTCTTTGTTGCTTTGAGAGAGTTAAGATGTAATAATGTGTACCTTTTTGCATTCCAGTCTTCCTTTTGCTTGTAGGACCTGAATTCGGCAGGAAAAAAACAAAAAGAAGAAACAGATTGTACAGACTTGCAAATGTGTTTATGTTGGACTATCAAAATCTTAGGCTAGCATTATGACTAATAACTCATTCCCTGTTTGGTTCTAAGGATAGGATTACATATTTTCATTCATAATTTCTTTCTTTTCAGTAACAAAAAATGATTTAACAATATCCTATACAACTGATATATGTGCCCTCTCTTCCCAAACAGAAAGCAATTCCACTTTGCCTTGATCATCTGTCTCAAATTATTCATATTTGCCTTGGTTTCTAGTTGTTCCATGTTTTGGAACACAACACAAATATTTTTAGGGTTGTGCAAAGCTCTGATGGGTGTTTCATATCTGTATCTTTTGTATTGTTTCTCCTCATATGAGATCATGTGTTGAAATGATGTTCCTTAAAAGCCGGAGGGCCTGGGCATGGACCCAAGATGCAAAACAGGTTTATATGTGGTTTCTATTCCTGGCAATCAGGGAAGACAGGAAGTAGGAGTGGCTACTGGATGATTAACTCTACCTTCCAAATTAGGAATAGCATGTGTTGCAAAGTAAGACAGCATCCCTGCCAACCCTGAAGCCAGGAAGAATTGAAAATGTATGCTTGATGCCTTCAGGCGGCTGCTTCTTTGGGCGATACTGCGAAATATGTCTCTGACTAGGCAAGTACAGCAAGGTTTCTGGAAAAAAAGAAAGTGAAAGTGATCTGGGACCTCTCCTGAGAGTGAAAAAATTCAAAAATATGTGCTTTGTCTGCATCTGGATGCAAAAAGACTTAGAACCTTGTTCTCATAGGTATAAAGTGGATTACCTCATACAAAAGCATTATATTTGGCAGAATAAATCTCCTTGAACTATGGATTCACAGCAAGCTCTTTTTACAGGGTTATAGTTTCTCCATCTCCTTCTCCTTCTGATTCTCATCTCCTTCTCCTTCTTCTTCCCCTTCTCCATTCCTCTTTCTCCATTCCTCTTTCTCCATCCCTGTACATTTCAATGTTGCAATTTCAAAAACTGATTCAATCTGCATGCAGATTTGTAGTTTTGCTACATGCCCATCAGTTTGCCTTCAATTTTCTTACTTTGTTAATGTGCTTGTGGTTTCCCTCTAAAACTTCTGCCTTTTGTGTCATATCGGCAGATTGCTTGTCCACAGACAAATACAAAGTGTTCCACACAAGTTGCGATGGGTGATGTAAGCAATGCACATAGTGATGGGTTTTTCTCAACCCTGCAATTATCTGGAATTGTTTCCTGCTAGAAACTGACCTTTTAAAAGGACTTGGAGAATGGTATTTAGATATCTGATCTGAGTGAATTCTGTACACACATCCAAAACCCCGCAAGTGATATCTGTTTTCAATTTTGTCCACTATCACACTCGGCGGTTTCCTTAATTTTCTTCATTTTGCAACGAGCCTGTATTCTGATCCTGTAATATAGAATATAGAACTGAAATCTGGGCAGCATTTGGGCAGCATCTATCTGACACTGTTCTAAAAAAATTTTTATAGTTCAAAATACATTTATTTATTTTTACTAGCAAGCTCAGGTTTTTTTACTAATACATTGGGAGTACAGATTAAGATCTCATTGCAGAAATGAGTTGAGAAATCAAAATAATGGATTTTGGATGTATTGCAGGGAAATACACAGAATAAAGAGGTAAAAGACAGTTATAACTTGGATGGCAGCTATTCATCCTATATTTGCATCTTGAAAATGGATGATTCTTGGCATGTCTAGTAGAAATAGAGCAGTCTAGGATCTCATCAGATCAAGTTGCTTCTAGGTTTGACTACATGCCAGATGATTTCAAAATATAAGTAGCTATGATGTGGAGAGATCACAATCATACAATGTGTGAGCTAATTTGTGGTAGACAGGACACTTTGAGTAGGGTGTGAGCACCAACCTGCAGCTTGTAGAATCTGGTACTTTTCAAATCTGTGAAGACTACAGTTCCCCAAATTCTTGGAGACAGAATTTTATTGAAACTCTTCACTTATATCTTGCCTTTCTCATGAATCAAGTCCTGAATTCCCCTATTTTTAAGCGAATTATTTTGCAGAGGCTGGCTAAGAACAAAGCATGGGAAACATGCTGACTGGGACTTTTGTGGTAATTGGGAAGGAAGCATTTCAGTAGGCTATTACTTCATGCAGGAAAATTAGTATCTCAGCCAGCTTGAGTCTGAGTGGTACAGATTGTTGCCAGCCTAAATGGTACATTTCTTACTGATTTTACAGGGATGTAAGGCATCTTCAGATTTTTATTTATTTTTTGTTCTTCACGCTAAAGTACCTGCCCAGAAATGGTGATGCTGGCCCTTATTACCCAAAATAGGTCAGAATGAACATAGTTAATTGCTTTTTCTATTGTTTTTATATCTTTGACTAATCACATTCCTTCTAGTTGTTATCCAACTAGTAGGAACTACAACACCAAGTCTTTCTCCACCATGATGTTCCTGGGAGGGGAGAGAAATTTTGACAAAGAGAAACAATTTGTAGGTGAAATAGCTGAACAATCCTTTCCCCTAACACTGGTCAGATGAATATTAATGTGGTTGGATTAGAAAAAAAACAGTTGAGAACTTAAATGTCCTCCACTATGTGCCTTGCTTCAGGTTTCTGCCCTTAGGATCAGAATATTTTGTTGAATAAATTGTGCAATATTAATCAAATCAGCTAGCTTACATTCTACCACACCCCACCTAAAATTTATTTTTATTTTTCTGTATATCTTTACGATTTATTCCACTTATCGGTCCCTGATAATCTGTACCTTTTCCGATGTCCCAGTTCTTGACTTGCTCTTATTCTACTCATGAACAAATGGATTTTTTAAAATCTCATTTATAAGTTGGCAGCTCTCTGTTCTTCCTATAATCATAATAGGTGTGTTGGAATTTGATTGTATATATGTACTACAGACCCATAAGCCTCTGCTAGAAGCCACAACAATGCCACATATGTGAAAGTTGCAAATGACGTAATTTACATCAGTCATGTCAAGATACAAATGATGAGATACAATTTAAGAGCCAGTTTGGTCTAGTGATTAAGACACCAGACTGGAAAGCTGGAGACTATGAATTCTAATTCCACCTTAGCAATGAAAGCTAGTTGGGTGATTTCCCCAACTCACCTCATAACATTGTTGTTGTGGGGAAAATAGAAGGAGGAAGATGTGTTTGATATGTATGCCACCTTGAGTTATTTGTAAAAATAATAAAAGTAGGCAAATAAATAAATAAATAAAATGACATCACCTGGGCCTCAAAATGCCCAAATGCTCTGTGATCCCTTCTGGCCCTTATGCTTTAAATGCTAATTTTTAATATTAATATTTATGATTTTAACGTTTTATTGTTTTACCTTGTTTTTACTCTGTTTTAAGCCACTTAGAGTCACCTCTAAGAGATAGGTGGCAAATAAATAAATAAAATATCAACTGACATTCATTTTTAACCTTGATGCTTTCCTAAGGCTAATCTTCATTAATTGTCTAGGGAACAGTTCAAAGACTTCAGGCTAAGTATTTCCTAGGAATATAATAATAATAATAATAATAATAATAATAATAATAATAATAATAATAATAATAATAATAAGAAGAAGAAGAAGAAGAAGAAGAAGAAGAAGAAGAAGAAGAAGTAGTTGGAAGGGACCTTGGAGGTCATCTAGTCCAACCCCCTGCTAAGGCAGGAAACCCTATACCATTTCAGACAAATAGCTGTATACAAGCACATGTATTTTGCTCTTTGCATAAACTAAAGAAAATGTCTTCTTAACTGAACAAAATGCCTGAAACCCACACAGTTTGCTTTTGCCACTGCTTTATATTAGCGCAGGCTTTACTTTTAATAATAATAATAATAATAATAATAATAATAATAATAATAATAATAAGAAGAAGAAGAAGAAGAAGAAGAAGAAGAAGAAGAAGAAGAAGAAGAAGAAGAAGAAGAAGAAGAAGAAGAAGAAGAAGAAGAAGAAGAAGAAGAAGAAGAAGAAGAAGAAGTTGGAAGGGACCTTGGAGGTCATCTAGTCCAACCCCCTGCTAAGGCAGGAAACCCTATACCATTTCAGACAAATAGCTGTATAAAAAGCACATGTATTTTGCTCTTTGCATAAACTAAAGAAAATGTCTTCTTAACTGAACAAAATGCCTGAAACCCACACAGTTTGCTTTTGCCACTGCTTTATATTAGCGCAGGCTTTACTTTTATTAGATATACTATTTTGGAATTGGGTAGTGTAATATATATGTATACAAAACGTTAGCAGTAAGTTAAAACCGTTATTCCATTTATTTCTGTGAGGTAAACAAATCTGACAGGAGAACACGCGGGAACTTTGACAGCTGTCAAAGTTCCCCGCCAGGGCGCAGGCGCAGCCACTGACAGCTCGCGGCTGTCAAAACACCAAGCCATGCGGAAATAAGAACTGTCAAGAGAAGACGGCGGTGATTGGCTCGGCTAGACGCGGCGCCAAAAGAAACGATCCTGATTGGGTCTCACTGACAGCTGCCGGCTATAAAAGCCGGACAAGTTATTCTGTTTTTGCCTTGTTCTAAATAAAGTCCTAGTTCAGTAACCTGTCGTCCCGAGTGGTCCTTCGGCTACTTCACTGGCGACGAAGGTGGGATCGTTCCTGAGCTGAAGTCACGGCCGAGGAAGAGAGTTCCCGGCCAGAGCTGTCACTGGAAGTTTTAACTTCCGAACGGAGCGAGACCAGGACCGGAAGACATGGCCAACTTCGGGCGTGTGAGGGAATTCGATACCCGCCACCCGGAGAGATGGCAGTCACACCTGGGACAAGTCGAGGGGTTCCTCCTCGTCAGCAAAATCACCGATGACAGAGCAAAGGCCACCGCCCTCCTGTACATCAGCGGGCCCCCGGTATACGACGCTGCCGTTGGGCTGTTCAGCCCGGTACCCATCACAGAAGTCTCCTACGCGGACCTGGTCGACCAGCTCAACAAACATTATATGCCAGCCCGCTCGGAGCTGTATTGGCGAGTACAATTTGCCCAGAAGAAGCAGCGACCGGACGAGCCCGCAAACGACTTCATCGCCGGGGTCAGGCATGCCGCGCGTAACTGCTGCTTCCCCGACTTGGAAGACCGCATCAGGGACCAAGTGGTGATAGGCTTGAGGGACGAGCGTCTCCAGAAAAAACTGACATCAAAACCAGACATGAGCCTAGCCGAACTGACCCGAGAGATAATGGCCTATGAATATAACCACAAGAAAAAACTGACCACCACAACACCAGAAAGTCCAGCAACCGTATACCATGAGAACACAACCCTCAGCGACAGCAACGAGTCAGTGGACTTCACAGACGGTGAGGGCCTTCAGCGCAGGATGGAGCGTCGACAACAGCGGAGAAGCGACACGTCAGATCGCCAAACAGCCAGAAACCCCCCGCCACCACGACACGAGCAACGGCCCACCTGCGCCAGCTGCGGGGGCAACCATGCCCGGGGAAGCGCCGGTTCCGGAACGCAAAATGCCACAATTGCAGAAAAACCGGCCACATCAAACCAGTGTGCCGAAGCCGGCCCCGCGACAACGTGCATGATCTGGAGGCCAACCCCCCAGGTAGGCCAACCGCCCAGGCCAACAAGGGAGGAGCGCCAGGAATCTTAGTGGGAACAATAGATAAGGTGCATAGCCTAAGTCCAAAAGTAAGGATCAGGGTAAAAATTCAGGGTGTCACCTGCCCCATGGAGGTGGACTCCGGGTCAGCAGTCTCCTTAATATCGTTCAAAACGTATCAGGAGATCTGCCAGCGAAGCAATAGGGAAATTCCCCTTAAAAAAACCCAGGTCCATCTAGCAGATTTCCAAAAAAAAAACCCCATTCCTCTAGAAGGGAAGGCTAAGGTCGATGTAGAATACAAAAAATTCAAGGGACCCCTGGAAGTCTTAGTGACTCCAGGGAACCGCACCAACCTAATTGGGCTGAACTGGTTCAGCCCTCTGGGCATCGCCATTACTGGGGTAAACACAGTAGAAGCCTCTAGCCTCGAAGCCGTCTGCAACAAGTATGCAGACGTCTTTGATGGCACACTTGGGAAATACACTGGCCCTCCCATCTCCTTAAAATTAAATCCAACCAACCATCCAGCCCATAAAGATAAGAGCTAGGAGGGTTCCATTTGCCCTCAAATAAAAAATAGAGAACGAGCTAGAACGCCTCGTAGGACTAGGGGTGCTGGAACCTACAGAAGGGGGAAGTTGGGAGACCCCAATAGTCACCCCAGTTAAACCTAACGGGGAAATTAGATTATGTGCAGACTATAAAGCGACCCTTAACCTAGCCCTCAGCCCCCATGCTTACCCGGTGCCAGCGGTGAGGGACGTCCTCGCTTCCATCCGCTCCGGCGCCATTTTCGCAAAACTTGATCTGACGCAGGCGTACTTGCAACTGCCTGTCACAAATGACACCGCGGAAGCTCAAACAATTGTCACCCACCGCGGTGCCTTTAAAGTGAAAAGACTCCAATTTGGCATATCGGCAGCCCCGGGTATCTTCCAAGGTATCATGGAAAAAACCTTAAAAGGGATACCCGGGGTCTGCCCCTATTTCGACGATGTTCTCATCGCCGGGGAAAACGAAGCAAACTTAGCTGACAGACTGTCAGCTGTGCTGAGCCGACTCAGAGAAGCCGGTCTCAAACTAAAACGGGAAAAGTGCTCCATCGGAGTCACTTCCACAGAATTCCTAGGGTACAAAATAGACGCCCAAGGCATCCACCCCACCACAGAAAAACTAAAGGCTATTCAGACAGCCCCCGGTCCAAAGAATAAACAAGAGCTCCAAGCCTTTTTGGGGTTATTAAACTTCTACCATGCTTTCCTTCCCCACAAAGCCACTATAGCAGAGCCTCTCCTTAGGCTCCTAGACAGGGGAACTGCCTGGTCCTGGACCAAAACACATGAAAATAGCTTCCAGTCATTAAAAAATATTATCTGTAACAGTTCAACAGTCACCCTCTTTAGAGAACACACACCGGTATGCATCGCTTGCGATGCATCTCCCTATGGAATTGGGGCAGTATTAAGTCATCTTTACAAGGATGGCACCCAAAGACCCATAGCTTTTTATTCACGCACCCTGTCAAAAGCTGAAAGAAACTACGCGCAAATCGATAGAGAAGCACTAGCAATAGTCGCAGGGGTAAAAAAGTTCCATGACTATCTCTATGGGAGACCCTTTACCATATTCACAGATCACAAACCCCTACTAGGAATTTTCACTTGGGATAAAACAACCCCACAGATTCTATCACCAAGAATACTGCGTTGGTCCACCTTCTTATCAGCATATTCATACAAATTAATACATAAGCCAGGGAAAGAATTAGGGCATGCAGACTGCCTCAGCAGGCTACCAATTCAAGGCAAGGACCCTGACCCAGCCCCAGCAGGGCAGATTCTAGCAATATCCCAACTTCCTGACTGCCCCCTCTCCGCTAAAATTATAGCTATAAATTCAGCTAAGGACAAAATACTCAGCAGAATCCTCAGATGGACAACCACAGGATGGCCAGCAAAAAAACCACACCCTCAATTCCAGCCATACTATAACGGGAAAAACGAAATATCTTCACACCAGGGATGCCTTTTGTGGGGAAACAGGGTAGTAATACCTGACAAAAACATAGCACAAACATTAGACACCTTACACGAAGGGCATCCTGGCATAGTTAAAATGAAGGCTCTGGCCAGAAGTTATGTCTGGTGGCCTGGCATTGATAAAGAAATAGAAAAATACGTGGGAGGGTGCTACGCCTGTCAGTCAACACGAAGCGAGCCACCCCAAGCCCCAATTCATAAATGGGAAACTACAAAAAAACCCATGGTCACGTATACATTTAGATTTTGCAGGACCAATCCAAGGGCAAAGTTTCCTAATAATAGTTGACAGCTATTCAAAATGGTTAGAAGTAATTCCCCTTAGGAAAACCACTTCAGGGGCCACCATACAAGCCCTTAGAAAAATATTCGCCACCCACGGCCTCCCAGACACCATGGTCTCAGACAACGGACCTCAATTCACCTCTCGTGAATTTCAGATGTTCGCTATGAAGAACTGTATTAGACTAGTCACGTCTGCACCGTTCCACCCATCGATGAACGGGATGGCTGAAATTATGGTGCGCTCCACTAAAGAAGCCTTTAAAAAGTTCGTAAAGGGGAACTGGCAGCGTCGACTCAGCCAGTTCCTAATGTCACAACTTACAACTCCCTGCACGACAACCGGCAAGACACCAGCAGAGCTAAGATGGGGGAGGAGACTGATAACGCGCCTCGACAGACTTCATCCTGACACTTACACCGCGGTGCCAGATCACCCCCCCCCACCTCGAACATTTAAGCCTGGGCAAATGATCTGGGCATGATCATACACAGCCAAACAAAAATGGGTCCAAGGGACGGTGTTACAACAAACAGGACCCATTTCCTACCTAATACACACACCTACTGAAGGCAATCTACGACGGTACATTGATCAGCTCAGGCCAAGACAACCACAACACCACCCAGACCCTCACCCACAGGACCACCAAAACCCACCCCCCGGAGACATACTGCCGATACCAAATCAAGGGGAGGAGGATCAAGAGGACTTGCCACGACCAGAGCCAGACATCATACCACCCCCAAGGCGTTCAAACAGGAACAGAAGAGCCCCTACATATTTGAAAGACTACCAATGGGCCGGCTCCAACGACCAACAAGGGGGAGGGAACACTCCAGGGGAGGGGTAAGGGGTGTAATATATATGTATACAAAACGTTAGCAGTAAGTTAAAACCGTTATTCCATTTATTTCTGTGAGGTAAACAAATCTGACAGGAGAACACGCGGGAACTTTGACAGCTGTCAAAGTTCCCCGCCAGGGCGCAGGCGCAGCCACTGACAGCTCGCGGCTGTCAAAACACCAAGCCATGCGGAAATAAGAACTGTCAAGAGAAGACGGCGGTGATTGGCTCGGCTAGACGCGGCGCCAAAAGAAACGATCCTGATTGGGTCTCACTGACAGCTGCCGGCTATAAAAGCCGGACAAGTTATTCTGTTTTTGCCTTGTTCTAAATAAAGTCCTAGTTCAGTAACCTGTCGTCCCGAGTGGTCCTTCGGCTACTTCAGGTAGTTTTAAAAGCTCAGGAGCATTTATTTGAAATTACTGCATTCTTTAGAGATGAAATAACTGCTATTAAAAATCAATTACTGTATCTATTCATTTGAATTTCTAGCAGAACATCTTCTACCATTTGTTAGTTTAAAAAACCAACCTGAGCTGATTTTTGTTTTGTCTTGATCACCCTTCCTCAATCTGACAATCTCCAGGGAGTACTAATTCTGGAAGTTGCAATTTCCAAACAATCTCTGGGGAAGATTGTTTTTTTTCTTTTTTGTAAATAAAACCTAATTGAATAGATTTATGGGCATCTGCACTGCAGATTGATTGATCCACCTACCTTCCTTTGGTGTTCCATGTTTCTACCTTTACAAACCAACAGACTAATTTACAAAAATATAAACTATTTCCAGTTTCAAAACCCTCCTTTGAACCACCACTAAAATCAATCCCTGAACACAGATTTGTGATTACTGTACTCTTTTTCAAATCCAACTTTCTATCCTCTTAATAACTTCCCATAGTTCAAAACATACAGTAATCAGTTTCTCTGTTTCCAAAGACATAATTATCATGCACCTGAAAAATTATGGTCATAAGCCCTATGTTTTCCCATGGTCACAGTAATACGTAGATCGGTAAACCCACCACCACCAAAAAGTCACAAATTTCCCAAGTCAATAGAGGTGTATATTATTCAGCAAAGAGAAGCAGAGATGGTCAAACTGATTCTGTTATCCAAAGAAGAGAATATATCTAACCCTGTTTCTATTTTGAAAGTGTTTCCAGATTTTGTCCTTGCAGTGAAAAAAAAAGAAATCTTGATTTTGTTTTTGCTAATTAGATAGGTTTATTGTTATAGAAATGATTTGTACATACTGTTGTGTAAAAGTAAAAAGTTGTGATTGTAATGTTGTTATCTTCAACTGTGCTAAAGAGAGTCAGAAGTTGGTGCCTTTTTCTTTCCCCTCTTTACATTATCTTTTTTTCTTTCCTCTCCCTTTTCTTCTAGTTTTCTATTACTTTTTTGAATTTCTTTCAGTGTTTTATATTCTGATGAACTAATAAAACTATTATTAAAACATCACAAATATCCCTATTCTTAATGGATCCCTTTTTATCATCCCTGCTTCTCTCAACAAAGGACTGTCAAATTCCAAACACTGCCCATATAGCTTGAAAGGAGCCATAGGCTGCCCACACTACAAATGTGATTACAGGTGTGATTTTATAACTGGAGCCAGTGGAAAAATCACCCAGCAAATTCTCAGTCCCTTACTTGACTTGTGACAATATTTTTTGCTTGGGCACAGAAGTTAAGCACTGTCAGAAGTCAACAGAGTTTTATTTATTGCCGGTTGAGCTCCAGACAGCCCCCGACCTTCCTTTTTGAACAATCCGGCCTGGCCTGATGGGATGGGGTTGGGTTTTTATAAATCGATCTTAACTTTTAATGTGTATTATTTTACAGGCATTGCTATTTAATTACTTTTTAATTTTTGTATCTTGTTTTTATTATGTATTGCCCTGTTCACCGCCCTGAGTCCTTCGGGAGAAGGGCGGTATACAAATTAAATTATTAAATTAAATTAAATTAAATTATTTATGGTAGGCTGCACAATCAGCCAGATATTTAGACTCGATTTGGGATTCTTATCCATCGATTGACTCCTTCCTAAGAACCTAGCACAGCTATTCCTTGACTTATGTCCACAACAGAGCCCAACATTTCAAAATTCAAAATTCAAAAATTCTGTTGCTAAGTGAAACATTTTGAAGTGAATTTTACCCCATTTTGTGACATTCCTTGCTACGGTTGTTAAGTGAATCACTGCAGCTATTAGGCTGGTAAAAGGAGGTTACGTGAATCAGGCTTCCTCAAGGATTTTGCTTGTAAGAATGTCACAAAAAGTGATTGCATGCAACCGTCATAAATATGAGTCAGTTGTGAAGCATCCAAATTTTGATCACGTGACAGTGGGAATGCTGAAACAGTGATACAGTAAGTGTGAAAAACAGCCATACATCACTTTTTTCAGTGCCGTTGTAACTTTGATTGAACTGTTGTAAGTCACGAACTACCTGTATAGGCAGATGTTGTTTAATGACGTTGAAGATAGTGTTATCATTTATCATTTCTTTTCTTTTTTTCTTTTTTAACTTATATGCAACTGCAGGTAAAAAGTCAAGTAACCTTTTTTAAAAAATATTGTTTTATTGATTTTCTAATTTTACATTTAAGTATTTAAAAAGCAACATGGCGGCTGAGTTAACCGATAATTCAATAACATACAATTATCTTTAGTACAAGTCTCAAACTACTACATTAGATATTTCCTCTCTTTTCCCCTTAGTATTTACTTTTGTTGTTAGCTGTGAAGTCATGTCTGACCCATCGCAACCCCATGGACAACCTTCCTCCAGGCCTTCCTGTCCTCTACCATCTTCTGCAGTCTATTTAACTTCACGCCTACTGCTTCAGTGACTCCATCCAGCCACTTCATTCTCTGTCGTCCCCTTCTTCTCTTGCCCTCCATCTTTCCCAGCATTAGACTCTTCTCCAGTGAGTCCTTCCTTCTCATAAGGTGGCCAAAGTATTTCAACTTCAGGATCTGACCTTCTAAAGAGCAGTCAGGGTTGATCTCCTCTAGGACTGACCAGTTTGATTGCCTTGCAGTCCAAGGCACTTGCAGGAGTCTTCTCCAGCATCATAGTTCAAAGGCCTCAATTCTTTGGCACTCAGCCTTTCTTATGGTCCAACTTTCACTGCCATACATTGCAACTGGAAAGACCATAGCCTTGATTATACACACTTTTGTTGACAGGGTGATGTCTCTGCTTTTTAGTGTGCTGTCTAGATTTGCCATTGCTTTCCTCCCCAAGAGCAAGCGTCTTTTAATTTCTTCCCTACAGTCCCCATCTGCAGTGATCTTGGAGCCCAGAAAAATAAAATCTGTCACTACCTCCATTTCTTCCCCACCTATTTGCCAGGAATTGAGAGGGCCGGATGCCATGATCTTGGTTTTCTTAATGTTAAGTTTCAACCCAACTTTTGCACTCTCCTTCTTCACCCGCAACAAGAGGCTCTTTAGTTCTTCTTCACTTTCTGCCATTAGAGTGGTATCATCTGCATATCTTAGATTGTTAATATTTCTCTCGGCAATCTTAATTCCAACTTTTGATTCATCTAGCCCTGCCTTTCTCATGATGTGCTCTGCATATAAGTTAAACAGGCAGGGCGACAGTATACAGCCTTGCCGGACTCCTTTCCCAATTTTGAACCAATCAGTGATTCCGTGTCCAGTTCTCACTGTTGCTTCTTGACCTGCATATAGGTTTCTCAAGAGACAAATAAGATGGTCTGGTACTCCCATCTCTTTAAGAACTTGCCACAGTTTGTTATGATCCACACAATCAAAGGCTTTAGCATAGTAAATGAAGCAGAAGTAGATGTTTTTCTGGAACTCTCTAGCTTTCTCCATGATCCAGCGTATGTTGGCAATTTGATCTCTAGTTCCTCTGCCTCTTCGAAATCCTGCCTGTACTTCTGGTAGTTAGTATTTACTATCTTATGTTTAAACTAAGTAATCTTATGTTGGTAATATTGACATCTCAGATTGCAATTAATATTGGTAGAATTTTTACTTATCTCTTTTTATTTTCAGTACTTTAAGGTTTCTCGATAATAGAAAGTTAATAATTTGTAATCATATGATATAAACTTTACTGCACTGAAATAATAAAATAATACAATGTATCAAGATTTATAATATCACATTAAAAGGAAAAAGAGAAGGTAAACATTGATATGGTTGGTGCAGCTTTACTTTCTGTCTCTGCATTTCTATTTTAATAATTCAATTTTAATCTTAGATGCAAACTGTCTTTGTTCCAATGAGTTCATGGTTTATGAAAAGGCTATATAGTGATGCCTAGGGTTAACACATTTCCTCTACTGTTCCTTCCTCCTTCATGTGTGACATTAAGGAGTTTTGACACTTCCTTTTACGCTTTATCAAAGTGTAAAAATATATCAACCCAATCTATTCTTAGTTTCCTTTCCCCACATGTGAAAAAGATAAGGTGAGAGGAATGGGGTCTCATGTTTAGTTCATGGTCTTGTTTTCCTGTAATGGAAACTAATGGTGACCGTATAGCTATTGTTGATGCAATTATTTAATTTATATAACACCCACTTTTCCAAAGAGGCTCAATGCTGGCAATTGGAAGAAACACAGCTATAATAAATAGTCAGTCCAATAAAATGTAAAAATAATAATAAAAGTGCCATATTTAGTTATACAGCAAAGATGAAACCTATCACTCAACTTGGTCGGTAATACAGGTAGCCCTTGACTTACAACAGTTCATTTAGTCTGAAGCTGCAATGGCCTTAAAACAATCACTTATGACCAGTGGTGAACAACAACAAATATATGAACAACCGGTTGTCTGTGTGGATGCTGCTTCCGGAAGTCCATTCTGGGCCCGGGCAACAAAAAATTAGCTACCTGTTCTGGCAAAGTGGTGCGAACCGGCTGAATCCCACCACTGCTTATGACCCTTTTTCACACCTACGATCATTGCAGCATCTCCATGATCACGTGATCAAAATCTAGATGTTTGGCAACTGATGGTTGTAGTGTCCCAGAATCATGTGATTCCCCTTTTGCACCCTTCTAACAAGCAATAGGGAAGCCACGTTACTAACTAAGTAACCTAGAACTAAGGAGAAACTTCCTGACAGTTAGAACAATTAACCAGTGGAACAACCTGCCTCCAGAAGTGGTGAATGCTCCAACACTGGAAGTTTTTAAGAAGAAACTGGACAGCCTTTGTCTGTAATGGGATAGGGTTTCCTGCCTGAGCAGGAAGTTGGATTAGATGACCTCCAAGGTCCGTTCCAACTTTATTATTATTAGTAGTAGTAGTAGTAGTAGTAGTAGTAGTAGTAAAGGTAAAGGTAAAGATTCCCCCGCACATGCGTGCCAGTCATTTCCGACTCTAGGGGCCGGTGCTCATCTCCGTTTCAAAGCCGAAGAGCCAGCGCTTGTCCAAGGACGTTTCCGTGGTCATGTGGCCAGCATGACTATACGCCAAAGGCGCACGGAATGCTGTTACCTTCCCACCGTAGTGGTCCCTATTTTTCTACTTGCATTTTTTACGTGCTTTCGAACTGCTAGGTTGGCAGAAGCTGGGATGAGTAACAGGCGCTCACTCTGTTACGCGGCACTTGGGATTCGACCCGCCAAACTGCTGACCTTCTGATTGACAGGCTCAGCGTCCTAACCCACTGAGCCACGGCGTCCGTTATTATTATTATTATTATTATTATTATTATTATTATTATTATTATTATTATTATTATTATTATTATTATTATTCAAACTTAAACTTAAAACTTGATAGCTGCAGTGATTCGCTTAACAACTGTGTCAAGAAAGGTTGTAAAATGGGACAAAACTCACTTAACAAATGTTTCATGTAAGAACAAAAATTTTGAGCACAATTGTGGTCATTAAGTTGAGGACTACCTGTATTATCTGCTGCTGCGGGGTACCTTATCCTGTAGTGCATGAATGAAGAGACCTTAAAGCATTGTTTGAAATCAGTCCAGATAGGAACTGAATCCATTTTCTCCAGAATAGGATTCTTTAAGTGAGCCTATTGCTGAGAAGGTCCTATCCTAAATCACTATTTTGCTGAGTATACCATAGGTATTGAAGAGAGAATCTGTTCAATAGTTCCTAAGTTCTTTAGGGCTTTGTAGGCTGAGGCTACTACCTTGACCTGGATGTAGTTTGTTCGCAAATAATGAATACGAGAGAATCTTAGGACTGTGATGGGTAATAAATTTAACTTTAAAAAAAATCAACAATTTAAGGATCAGTAATATGTCTTCTATGTAGCCACACAATTCACAATCTGATAATAATGATTTGCATTTGCTGCCACTTTTTTCCTTGTCTTCCATGATAACCCTTGAGAGAGTACATTGCAATAATCCAGGAATGGAGTTATTAAGGCATAAAAATATAGAAACATAGAAAACTGATAGCGAGGGCAGGGGGAAACCAGTGGTTCATTGAGTTTGCCCTTTCAGTTTTTGTTTGTTTATTTTTGTTTTCTTTTTTAATTTATTCATTTATTATACTTCCCTTTCCCAGCCTTACATGCAGTGGGAGGAGGAGGAGGAGGAGGGGGGGGACAGTTCATTAGAGATACTGTTTTGGTCTTATCAGTTTTGTCTTTGCAGTTGATCTGGAAAATTCGGGAAGTCTTTTGACCTTCAGCATGCTGTCTTTGGCTGGTTCCTGTGGTTTCTGATCCTGCTTCTCCGAGGCCCAGTGACTGAATCCGCTGAGCACGAGGTTAGTTTGTTTAATTGTCCCTGAGAAGCTTTACCAGTTCAAATGGTTTTATTGTGTGACATATATTTCAGCATCTTCTGTGACATAGAACAGTGGCCCCCAACTTTTTGGGCAATGGGGACTGG
The DNA here is from genome assembly GCF_947247035.1 of Vipera ursinii. Taxonomy (NCBI): domain Eukaryota; kingdom Metazoa; phylum Chordata; class Lepidosauria; order Squamata; family Viperidae; genus Vipera; species Vipera ursinii. Next base: position 73,860,626 of record NC_139518.1, read on the forward strand.
TTCCATGGAGAGAGGCTTTTCTGCAGACTGGAGGGGGTGTGGTTTTGCATGCTGCCTACATCCCACAGAAGGGGTTTTGCTTGTTTGTGCAGCCCAGTTTCTTACATGCCATGGACCGGTGCTGGTCCATGGATTGGGGGTTGGGGACCTCTGATGTAGAACAATCTTCTCAAGTGTGGCAACCTTCAGATATAATTGGCCTCTCCGTCATATGACTATTTGTTCTGAGGAAACAGTTATCTCTTGGTTAAAAGATATTGTAATTATTCTTCTGGGACCATATTTATATTAGACAGATCATCTCTTTGCAAATCAAAATTTGCTTTTTAAAATAATTGTTTTGGCAGACACTTAAAGGTTGTAACATATTTCACTAATCTTGGGATTCAAATAATTGCCGTATGGCTTTGCCAAAATATCTGTCTTTGTTTCTTCAGATTTTTTCCCCATTAACTTCAGAGGATGACTCTTCATTTCTGAGTGGCATGTTCTGAGGAACATTTTTTTTGTTCCTTTAGTCTGAAATTCCTCACAACTTAGTTCTCAAAATTACAGTTAAATCTTAAAATTAATACAAATTTGTCCTCTTCAGTTATCAGTGAGTTTATCATAACTGGCTTTAGTAGTATAACCTTTCAGTGTTTGAGTTAATAAAACCAAAAGAATTGCTTAAACAATAAAACTTTCGGTTTATAAGACCAAAATATTTTGGATCCATAGATGTAACTGAGGATGAAATTCCTGCCCTGGAAGCCAGTTTAGAACAGTTTCTAGGGTAGTAGATTTGAAAATAGCCTTGCTTGGTAGTATTTATTTATTGAGGTTATTTCAGAATGCAGTGAGGATATAATGAGATAATAACATACTTGAATCCCATGTTGGCCCTTTGGGTAGGGCTGCAGAAATACAAATAAACAAGATTACAGCACTTCTAAAATGCATACACCCTTAAGCCACTGGGTTTTCTTCATTGTCTCATTTGGAAAACTATAAAATAATTTATTGTGAAGAAATTGATAACTGATTACATGAGGGGCGATGTCTCTTTTACAGACTGAAGATAAATATGTCCAGTGGAAAAGGGTGGGATGACAGAAGCAGCTGTCTAGAAGATGACTTCAAGCAGGACACAAGAGGTCTTAACTGAATTCATGTTTACATTTGAATAGCTAGTAATCAGCTCACTTCAGGCTTAAGTGATATAAGCCAGGGCTTTTCAATCTTTTCACAGATTGTACCACTTTTATGACATAACAATATTCAAGTACTACCAGTGCTTAGCAAGGTGTCAAAAACTTGAGGACTAAAAAAAAGGGGGGATTTTGGGTTTTACCGGTTAGATTCATTTGTTGTTATAGAAATGGCTAGTTTATAATATTATGGAAAAATAAAAAGTTGAGGTTCAATGTTAATGCTTCCTTCTGCTGCAACAGAGGAAGTTGGAAGTCACTGCCTGTGCTTTTTTTCCCTTCTCCCCCTCACTTTTTCCTCCTTTTTCCTCCCCTCTGTGTCCTATTATTTACTTTTATATTTTTGTATTTTATTCTATAATCTAATAAAATGTTACACACTGTAAAAAAAAAAAGGAAAAATGTACCGGTTTTAATTTCTTTGGTGGTGGATCCTTTGCTGAATCACTTTCCCTTTGCACTGACAAATGTATGATGAATTTCTCCATATTTATTAATATTTATTAATATCCACCACTACCTTGATGGTCAGGTGGCTGGTCGGCCCTTCTTCCTCTTTCCTTGTCCTCTATCTTTCTCCTCACCCATTGCTTGCAAAAGCCCCTTGCTCTCTCTCACCCTTTGCTTGCAAAAGCCTCTCTCTTTCTCTCTCTCTTTCTCTCTCTCACACACACATCCCCCCAAAACCCCCAAAGCCTTTTCTTTTTTTTCTGCCTCTCTCACCCACACCTCCCCCCAAAAGCCTTTTCTCTCTCTCTCTCTCTCTCTCTCTCTCTCTCTCTCTCTCTCTCTCTCTCTCTCTCTCTCTCTCTCTCTCCTTCTCTGAGAAAAACCCTTTCTGTCTCTTTCTCTGATGTCTTTTTCTCTCTCTCCCTCTGTTATGTATTGGGCTTAATTGTAACACCACGTGGTAAACTGGAGCTAGCTAACGGCTCCCAGCAACTCAGACACCCCATCTCCAATGCTGCTATTGGCTGCCCCTAGGGGCCAGGCTATTAATTTCTGCAGGCTGCAGCTCAGTTCCTCAGTTCAGATCCTGCAAGCAAATAAACATGACCATTGCTGAACTCACTCACCTCATCTTCATTCCTGCACAACGAACTCACTACACAATACCCTCTCCCACCACAACTGCCTCCTTTTATAGCTTCTCCTGTCTCTGCCGGTTTGTTTCGCTCCAACAGCCCTGCAGCTCCGGAGGACTCGCTCACGGTAGTATGCCAATAATCACTGGGATTACTGCAGCCAATTTATGCCATAATCTTTCCATTTCAGTTTTGAAATCTTGATACTTCGTGATTGCCTCCTTTTCTTTGCTGTCTATTCCAGCAGTCTCCAACCTTTCCAACTTTCTGGATCAGTGATGGGGGGAATGGTTCCCTGCGAGCAGCGGGTGAGTGCACACTCACTCACCTGCTCGCTGTACACGCAAGTGGAGCTGTACACATGTGCATGTTCTCCCACTGCTTCTATGGCCCAGTTCTGAATGGACCACAGCCCGGTAGTGGGCCGCAGCCTAGAGTCTATTTTACTATCTCCTGATATTGCCACATCAATTATCCACACTTTATTCTTTTCAGCCACAGTTATATTTGGTGTGCTTTGAGCCAAGACTTTATTAGTCTCTATTTGGAAATAGCACAGTATTTTAATCTGCTCATTTTCAACTGCTTTTTCAACTCTTAACTTCCCATCAATCTTTCATTATTGGTACATGATAATTTTGACAGATGCAGTGATTATTTTGGTGATTGTGATTTGTCATTGTTTATAATCAGTTTATGCATTTTTCTAGCAGAGTATCTATCATAATCTCAACCATCCTCACATATTATCATCATCATCTTGGGGAGGGCATGGAGATAGCTAAATGGGCAAGGCCAACATTTTGGATGAGTTTTGAGAGAAGGCTGGGCTTTTGTGGGCTCCAGCAGAAAATATTTTCAGTGTTATTTTTACAACTGCCTCCAGTAAAACCAATACCACTAATAATTGGCCCTTTGTTCCCAAATTTGTCAACTTGATTTTGAGTCTTCAGGACAGTTATAAGCATTCATATGCTCTTCTAGACCCATTTGCAAGCAAACGGAGACAGGGACTCTGACTCCATTCTTTTATGCAACAAGAGTCTGAAACATTTCCTAAAAACATATAATTCTAAAGCTTGTTATAGTGGAGCTGGTACTGGCAAAAGTCACAATCACTCAAATGATCCAATATATAAAAACAGTCAGGGGGGAGGGCAGTGAGGGTATGTGTGTGTGAACAATGGAATTTTGAAAGGAAATAGTGCCAAGAGGACTGTTTGAAAAAAATGCACTTATGTTTCCACTTAGAGAATGAAACAATAAAATGCTTGTATAAGTCTGTCCTTTAGTAAGTTTCCAATAAAAGGTATACAACAAACAACCAGTGTACTAATGCTACCCCAAGTTGTGATTATATTTTTACCAGTTTCTATAGTGGAAGGAAAATGATCTCTTTATTCTAAACACTGGAGTTTTATTTATTAAAAATAGTGCAGTAAAACTCATCCCACAAGCAGCAGCTTGCACGTTGTGTCACAGGGGCGTGATACAACAGCCCCAGTGATACCTAACTTGGTTTCTGCTGCTAGTTAAAAGTAGGTATCTACCACATAGCCTTCAGGTGTTAGGCAGGTGTGTGTGTATATGTATGTGTATATGTGTGTGCAGTGCTTTTTTTGTAAAATAAAAAGGTGCCAGAACTCACACATGTCATACAACACACCTTGCCTACCCTACCCGGTTCCATCCAAAAAAGGTGCCGGAACTCCGTTCTGAGCATTCTATGAGAAAAAAAGCCCTGTGTGTGTGTACATGTACATCTGTACAAGTGCATCATTCATGCAAACTCAAACACAGGTAAGTGTCGAATTTATAATTGTGTATCACCCAACATACATACAACTGTACATCAAAAGAGTGCATTGTGCCAGTATCTCTGCTCTGTCTTTTATTGGCATAAGGAGATGTCACAGGAAAGCAGAATGTTTCACTGCCCTGCATATAGTGTGATAGCCAAATTTAGCCCTAGGCTTGAGGCCCACCATGCATAAATCCCAATGAAGCAGATTGAGGACAGAGAGAACATTTTATTACAATTTGTTCAAAATGTTCTGATAAAAAGAAATCTTCTCATTCATAGAGGGAATCCAGAGTCTCTGCTTACATTCTCTTTTATAGTTACTATGTCAAAGGAAAATCCAAAAGAAAAGTTAATTGGATAGGAAAAAAACATCCTCCCCTCTGCATAGGAAATAAGTTACATGAAGTTAAACATGTTACATATATTCATTTAAGTCAGCTCTAAAGAACCTACTGACATAAAACTTAGAATGTTTTATGAGAAAAAAAAGTCATAAATTTACAAAGAGTCCACAAAGAGACAAACCAGATGTCAGTTAACACTAAAGAAAACTACAGACATCAGGCTAAGACAAACATACTCCTATCCTATCCTAATCTGGAAAGCAAAAACAGTTTTATCTTGCAGTTTAGGACTGTTAGAAATGATCAATCAATCCCGTAACAGAGTAAAAAGCTTTCTACAGTCCAATCCGCAATGGTTTGATAAACTATTAGCATCATTTAAAAGAGAGAAAAAATAAATCAAATTAAAAGACAAAAATCCCTACATTAGTGAGCAAGTATGACAGTACTACAAAGTCCATGTTGTTGGTACAAGGTCCATGTTCTGTGGCCTTCAGTTTTAAGAGGGTTCCTGATATTAAGCTTTCATTCACTTTTGGCTCATGGCATTAATGTCCCTTAAATATTGTATCAAATTAATCTTTTGGGGTTTGTTGTTTTATATAGCTTAATAATGGGCACAATTTAATATATTCAATCAGTGGACACTGCTGGTAGGTACAGATGGCCATAACAAGGAAAGTGGGGTGATTAGGATAGTTATTTGTCTTTGGGAGTCATGAAAACATACCAAATCGTTGCCATTTTATATTGTTCTTCTTGTGTAGTGAGTTCTTCGCGCAGGGAAGAAGATGAGGCAAGTGAGTTTAACAAATCTCATGGTTTATCGCTTGCAGGATCTGAACTGAGAATTGGGCTGCAGCTTGCACCAATTTATAGCCTGGCCCCTAGGTGGCAGCCAATAGATTTAAAGTAACCCATTGCCGCCTAGGCACAACCAATAGCAGCACTTCAGACCTGGAGTCTGGGTTGCTGGAAGCTGCTCCCGCTAACCACGTGGTGTTTCACTTGACCCCAATACTTAACACCCCTCCCCTCTTAGATCAGACAACATCATTGCAATAATTAGTAAACAAACAAATTACAAGACTTAACATCATAGCAACTATTTGTGAAACAATGTAGTTAACATTATAGCTTCAGATAGCCAGAATGAGTAGATTCCATTATAGTACACAAGACAGTTAATATCATTTTCCTACTACTGTTTAAGTACAGTGACAAGTTACAGTGCAGACAACATTATAGTTCCTTTATTTAACAACATAGTCAGCTAGATAAGAAGGAGGCTTGCATGCCCTTGTGGAACGTCTCGGGGTTCCAGTCACTTTGTGGTCTACCAACTTACCCAATGGGCTAGGTAAACCATTGTCCTTTGAAGCACTTGAGTCAAAGGAATTAGAAGCTCTCTGGCTGGCCTCTCCAGGTTGGCCCACCCCAGAGTCATACTGATCAGCAGAGTTGGCACAATAGTTGTTGAAGTCTGGTTGGCTTGCTCTGTCAGGGATTCCATGTTGCACCTCTGGACTCCCTGCCTCTACACCCAGTTCCTCATTGCTAATGAATGAATAGTCTTGAGAGTCCATGTGTGGGCTAGCTTGGCTGTAAGTTTGGGGACTTTGAGAGGGACCTATGATGCAGTCCTCACTTAGTGGGCATTCTGGAAACCGTTTCCTTAGTTGATCAATGTGGCGTCTGACAACTCGCCCTCCCTCCAGCCCTACTTTGTAAGAAAGGGGAGCAGATGATTTGGTAACCTTACCAGGGACCCACAAATTTCCATGTCCATAGTTCCTTGCCCAAACCCAATCACCCACTTGTAGCCCCCTAGGGGGTTTTGGTCAAGAGGCTTCTGCTGCCACTCTATCAGGATGCAACCTGTCCAGTTTAGTGATCAGTCGCCTCCCTCAACGAAGTTCTGCAGGACTTTTGCCTGTAGCAGTGCAGGGCGTAGAATGCTGACAGAGTAAAAAATCTGCCAGTCTGTGATGCCAGTCACCTGTTACAATGCATTTAAGCAATTCCTTCATGGTCCTCACCATGCGTTCAGCTTGACCATTAGAAGATGGGTGAAAAGGGGCAGACATTGCATGTCTGATAAGATTTGCTCTTAGGAAGGCCTGAAATTCAGCAGCAGTGAATTGAGCCCCATTGTCTGAACCTAAGACATCTGGCAACCCATGTGTTGCAAAGAGTTTTCTCAGTACCTGGACGGTCCTAGCAGTAGTCATGTTTGCAACTGGAATTACTTCCAGCCATTTGGAGTGACTGTCCACCACTATGAGGAAGAGCTGTCCCTGAAAGGGCCCAGCGTAGTCTATGTGAATTCTAGACCAGGGAGTGTACATTTCCTCCCACCTGTGAACTGGGGCATGTGGCATTTCAGGCCTAGATTGCTGGCATGTATAACAACCATGTACCTGTGCTTCAATGTCCTTGTCAAGGCCAAGCCACCATAGGTAGCTTCTTGCTAAGGCTTTCATTCTGACAATGCCTGGATGGCCCTCATATAATGACTGTAAGACCCTCTTTCTTAGTGAAGAGGGGATTATGACTCTGTTTCCCCACAGAATGCACCCTTTGTGGGCTGATAGCTCGTGTCTTCTGACAAAGTAACTCTGAAACTCAGAGCCTGAGCTTTTATCCAACCACCCTGTGTGTACCCATCAGAGCACTCTACTCAGTGTTCTATCTGTAGCTGTTTCTGCAGCTATGTCCCCAGTATGGAGGGGAAATAGTGGCAGGTCCTGAATGGACAGAATTCTGGCCACAGGGGCCGGGTCTGATTTTGTTAGTGGCAGTGGGAGTCTGCTGAGGCCATCAGCATGGCCCATTTCTTTACCAGGTTTGTGAATCAATTTAAATGTGTATGCAGATAAGAAAATAGACCATCTCAACATTCTTGGTGAAAGTATGTGGGGGGTTTGTTTGTCTGTTGTGAAAAGTCCCAACAGTGGTTTGTGGTATGTAAAAACTGTGAAGTCCATATAAATAGCCATGGAATTTTTTTTATTCCAGCTACAATGGCTAGGGCCTCTTTGTCAATTTGAGTGTAGTTACGCTCAGCAGAGGACAGTGTCCTTGAATAAAATGCAGTAGGGACTTGTGTTCCATTCTTTTCCAAATGACTCAAGACTGCTCCCACCCCATAAGGAGATGCATCACATGCTAAACAGACTGGTTTAGACTCCTTAAAATGAGTTATAGTGGATTTGGCTGACAACAGTGCTTTTAAGTCCTGGAAACTTTTCTCATGAGTGCCTATCCATTCCCATGGAGCTTTTTTATCTAAGAGCCTGTGAAGAGGCTCTGCCAATGCAGCTTTGTTAGGCAGGAAAGCATGGTAGAAATTGAGGAGGCCCAAGAATTCCTGTAGCTCTCCTTTGGATTTAGGGCTAGGAGCCTATTGAATGGCCTTCACTTTGGAATCAGCAGGGTGAATACCATTAGAATCAATTTGAAATCCTAGAAATTCTGTTGAAGGGACCCCAATACTACATTTACTCTTCTTTAATTTGAGGCCTGCTTCTCGAAGCCGCCATAAAACAGCCCTGAGCCTGCTGGCTAATGCTTCTGTGGATTCCCCATCAATAAGTACATCACCAAAATAAGGGCAAACACCCTGAATGCCTTTAAGTGTGCGTTCCATGATTCCCTGAAAAATGCCTGGGGCGATGCTAACTCCAAATTGTAAACGCTTTACCTTGAAAGCCCCCTTGTGAGTCACGATCATCTGAGCCATGGCTGTGGCCTCATCAACCTGCAGTTGCTGATACGCCTGTGCTAAATCTAATTTAGCGAAAATGGTTCCTCCTTGCAAAGAGGCTAAAATGTGGTTCACCACTGGGACAGGGTAAGCGTGTTGCTTAAGGGCTTTATTCAGTGTACATTTATAGTCTGCACATATTCTAATTTCTCCGTTGGCCTTAAGTGGCGTGACTATAGGAGTTGTAAAACGCCCTGTTCTACAAGCTTGTCTAATTCTAAATCAATTTTATGCTTTAGGGCAAAAGGGACCCTTCTCGTCTTAACCCTAATGGGGACTACGTTGGGATCTAGCTTGAATGAGATAGGCGGGCCTGTGTATGTTCCTAGGGCTGAATCAAAAACGTCTGCAAAGTCCTCGCAGACTGATGAAAGGTTTGCAGCTTGTGTCCAGTTGATACCAGTTATTTGAATGCCTAAAGCATCAAACCAATCGAGTCCTATGAGACTTGTTCTCTGGTCCCCTACTACTATGACATCCAGGTGCCCATAAAACCCCTTAAATTTTACGGCCATGGTGGCTTCTCCCTTAACTTTGACTTGAGTGTTTTGAAAGTCAGTTAAAATTATGTCGGAGGGCCTTAGCTTGGCCCATTGCCTACTGCGACTGCACATGAAATTGAAGGTGTCCTGGGAGATAATGGAGACAGCAGAGCCAGAGTCCAACTCCATTTTACAAGGGACTCCTTGTAGCTCCACCTGCAGTTTGAGTTTAGGTTTGAGGGGGCGTCAGGCCCCGGTGCAGCATACATTCTACGGCTTCTACAAAACCCCACACTAAATGGACCCTGGGCCCCAGTACCTCTCCTGGTCGGATCTTCTGACTGGTGTTTGGGTGGTCGGTCCCTCTGGTGAGCTCTGCAAACCGTTGTGATGTGGCCTGTTTTGCTGCAGGCCCTGCACATGGCTGACCAGAATCTGCAATCAGCGCATTGATGGTTGCTGCCACAGCACTTACATCTAAGTAAGAGAACTGCCTTGTAAGTGTTCTCTTGCTGTTTGCTGCTGCGGTGCTGTGCGTCGGGTTGCTTCTGAAGCTTGTTGACTTCAGGATCTTCTTCCTCCGATGATTCCTCTGAGTGTTTGGCATCCTTGTGGTGGACTGTTTCTTCATGCTTCATTGTTTTGGTGGACTGGACTGTTTGGACTGCACCCTTGGTGGCTTTATCTGCCATTACTTCGTCTTGGGCTTTGATGAATGTTAAATTCGGTCTGGCAAAAAGTCTTTGCTGGAGCATTCGATTCCGTAGGCTGCAGATGAGCCGATCTCATAGTTGCTCCTCCACATTGGAAAATTTACAGAGGTGTGCGGCCTGCCTCAAGGCCATGATGTATTCAGATGCTGTTTCGCCAGGCTGCTGCAATCACTGTTCAAACTTGAAACGCCAAGCAATTACTGACATCTTTGGCTGGAAATGCTCTCCCAGCTTCTTCTTGAGGTCAGCGTAGGAAACTGCCTCTATTGGTGTCAGTGCGAAGAGATTTTCAGCCAGGTTGAATGTGGCTGGGCTGCATATGCAGAGCAGCGTGGTGGCCTTTAGCCAGTGTTCTGTGACTAGGTTTGCCCAGAGGTAGCTCTCTACCTGGGACAAGTAGGAAGGCCATCCCTCTGGATGCTTGACATCAAATTCGCAAAGTCTTCCGACCTTCAGCATGCTGTCTTTGGCTAGTTCCTGTGGTTTCTGATCCTGCCTCTCCAAGGCCCAGTGACTGAATCCGCTGAGCATGAGGTCACTAGAGTAGCTTGCTAGCCGACTGAAGGGGGGGAGAAATGCCTTTTCCCTGCAGGTGTGAGCTGCCTCTCCCCTAGTGAACTTCTGGAGCTCGTCTGGAGAAGCAGGATCCCACCTTCGTCGCCAGTCTTGTGTAGTGAGTTCTTCATGCAGGAAAGAAGATGAGGCAAGTGAGTTTAACAAAGCTCATGGTTTATCGCTTGCAGGATCTGAACTGAGAATTGGGCTGCAGCTTGCACCAATTTATACCCTGGCCCCTAGGCAGAAGCCAATAGATTTAAAGTAACCCATTGCCACCTAGGGGCAGCCAATAGCAGCACTGGAGACCTGGAATCTGGGTTGCTGAAGAGCCATTAGCTGCTCCAGCTAACCACGTGGTGTTACACTTGAGCCCAATATATAACAGTTCTATTGTAATTTTAAGGACAGAAAAAAGCAATTTATGCTTATGGTATTTTCTGAGTCTTGTATTATTTCCCTTGATTTTTGTCAGGGAAAGTGAAGAAAATATAATTTGTTGCTTTGACTGAGGTAGTCAAATGTCTTGGACCCTCTCTGTTGGTAAGAAAGGAGAAAATTGAAAGCAGCTAATATGTAACAACATCAGGCTACATGATGTTTACTTTTCAATTTTTGCAAAATTGGCCTCAGAACCTTATAAGTATCAGAGTTATGAATTTTGGCAGGAGAGCCTTTAAATGCTCACCACTAATCTTAACTCATTCATGCCAGGTTTGGGAGGAGTTGCCCTAACAAGGAGTATATGGGCTCACTTGCACATCACATTTGGTCCGGTGAGAAGGTGTTTCACTACCCATTAGTTTAGGACACCAACATGCAGCATGTCATCTTCACCTTTCTTCAAAGGTACACTACTTGTGTCAGTATCTCATTCAATAGATACTGTCATTTTGATGAAACTGTGATTAGGAGTAGGTTTCTCTGCATTTGGCATTGCAGTGAGGATCCCTGGAGGATGGAAAAAGTAGCTAAGTAACTAGAGTCTAATTTCTGAAGAATATTTGTAGCTCAGGCCTGAAACGAGGGGTTCTTGATGTCTGAGCTTGGTTGTTTTCCTGCAGATGTTTCATTACCCAAGCTAGATGACATCAACTGATGACATTGCCTAGTTTGGGTAATGAAATATCTGCAAGAAAACAATCAAACTCAGAGAACATCAAGGACACTCAGTCCAATTTCTGTTAAATGAGAATTTTCCACAACCTGTTGTTACCCACATATGTATTACAGAATGCAAACATTCAGTCCTAGTTTCAAACTGAACAGGAGTGTAAGAACTTTGCAAGGAAAAATTGAGAATTTGGATAATAAATGCATGATTTACCATGAAGGGTAGGGTTCTTTCTCAATTTAGATTTATTTCAATGCTTTCTCAGTGCTTATGCTTCCACCAGACAGTGTGTGGTGCAATGACCCATTTTCAGCAAAACTACGATAAACAATAACATGCTTCCTCCATTGCGTATTTCCAGAATTTTTCCTGGGAATTTAGTAATTTTTTTAAAAAAATTCTGATTTATCCATATCATTTCTTACAACTGTTTAATGGGGCACTGATTCAATTCCTGGTTTTCCAACTGACTTTGAGAGCTTAAAAATAATAATCAGAGAACCATAGAAAACCAAGACTGTGTAACAAACAGATGTTAATCATTAAATGGCATGGAAAAAATTGTAGCATATGCACAAACCCTTAAGGGTAATTGCTAGCGCTATGGTACATTGAAGGCAAAAAAGCAAAACTTTAAGTCTATTCTGTTGCAGCAAAACATATGGAAGCATACTAAAGAGTAATGTGTCATGTTTAAAAGTGAGTTTTAGACTGCTTCTGCATAGGAATGCCTGATGGGTTTTTTTAATTACCAAAGATAATTGCTCCATAGTGGCCAGATATTAGTAAATCTAGTACTATGTAATGTGCCTGATTATCATACCCATGCACAGATTTGTAATTATAGGGCAAAAGGAAAGATAGTTTTTAATTGGTCTCATAATCTTACTCTCTCTTTGTGCCATTTTATATGAAATTGGTCTGTTTCTGAAACTTGTAACAGAAGGCGATAATATTCAATATGTACCCCATCCAAGGAAGCATTTTTCTTAAGTACTCTAGCTATCTTGACTCATAGTGGATAATAATCCCCTTTGCTTTAGCATCTTTGAAAGTTGCTCCCTCCATTCAGCTATGAGTGGATCTAGTCAAATTTATTATAATTATGAAACACTAAAACTCAGATCTTGTCTGACCACTCTAGATTATTTTTTTAAGGGAAGGAGGGGTGAGGATCAGATCCCAACCAAACACTTTTGCCATAAAATGCAACATCAAATCACAAATGTTTATATTTTGTTCTTCTATTGCTAAAAATAGGATTTTACTAGAGAAAAGCAGATGGAGTTATTTCAGTATGTACAGTGCTGCTGAAACGTTTGTGAACCCTCTTGAATTTTCAATATTTCTGCCTATTTCTGTTATAAACATAATAGAAACTTTATCTGTTATCCATATCTGTCCTAAAAGTAGATAAAGAGACCCCAATTAAACAGTGAGTCAAAATCACTGTACTGGTTAATTTATTTAGATAGACTTAGAAAAGGGAGAGGTAACACACTGCTCCTTATAGCTGAGACCAACAAATAAATATATTGAGGATGGGGAATCAGAAGTCTGGTAAACAAATTGGCAATGGATTTTAATCAATATCAAGTGATCATTATGGGCTGTGCTACCCAAAGGGGAAAAATAACACTTCTAAGTGATCACAGACTGAAGATCTTTTAAGCTTAAGATAGTACTTTCCTGCTGGCTCTCACAAACTAATGAATATAATGGAGAACATTCTGAAATTATGACATAATGTTTCCTGTCACTTGTCTATTGCTTTTGTGGTTGCGAACTACATAGACATCTATTACAATATAAGATCTTGAGGTGGCATCTGGACAGAAGGTCTGTTATGGCTTTGTTCCTAGAATCACCACTGGTTTAACGTAGAATTCTTTTGAATATTTTTTTTAAAAAATGTGAAGTTATCCAGACTTGTTTGTTTGGAGTTGGGTGACCTAGAAATCAATTACAAAAAATTGAACTAAATTTAAAAAGTGAAAAAATTGATAAATGTACAATGATGGAATGGCAGACGAAGCAGATGTTTGAAGGTTTGAAGATCAGATGTCTGTTGTCATTTGCATGGAGTCTGAATATACAAGTGAACATATCAGTCTGCAAGACAAAAGAAGCAGGGCACTAAGAGGCCATTTTAAGTTGCTTTAAAAAACAAAAACAACAGTAAGCGTATATATCCCACAATACAGGAATTGCATAAGAGGCTTTTGTAAAATCTTAATAACTGTTCAGTTCTGTAGATGAAAATGAAAAATTAATTTTATCACCTTTATCTTCCATCCAATATGTGATCAACCAACATAAATTCTGTGTGTGTGTGTGTGTGTGTGTGTGTGTGTGTGTGTGTTTCTGAGTATTTGTGTGAAAGTGAGTTTCTGTATGAGACAGAGAAAATTGAATTGAGGGGATTACGCTTCTTGTTCTTGTTTCCCTAGGTTTTTAAGAAAAAGTATCCATGCTAAGTTATCTAGGAAAGGGAATTTAGGTCTGTTGAAGATGAACACATGGAATTTGTATAAAAAAACAACAGGAAATCCTATAAAATGCAGTCATTCCAGTAACACTATTAATAAAAATTCTTCCCACACTTACTTGTGAAATAATGGGCTAAAATTCTTATCATGACAGCTGGCTTCCAGTATAAAAAATACAGTCTTAATGTACAAGAATTAGTACCGTTTTTCCATTGTTTGCAATGAAACTTTCCTTCCTGATCCCAATTAGTGTTCTGGTGTTGTCATATCAGTGTATTTGGAAGGCATTGTGTTGGAGATGGCTGTATTAGATAAATCTGGCAAAGTATCATCTAGGGACAAAGAGAAAGAAAATCTGCAGTTGTAAACTTTTAAAATAGTACTTTAAAATATTTCATCTGTTTAATTAACCCCAAACAATTAAGATGCCTTTACCATTTTAAGGAATGGTTTGCCTTGGATTCGAACTGAGATCATTCCTCAAAATGACAGACCAGCAAGCAAAGCTGTATACTGTCGCCCTGCTTATTTAACTTATATGCAGAGCACATCATGAGAAAGGCAGGGCTAGATGAATCAAAAGTTGGAATTAAGATTGCTGGAAGAAATATCAACAACCTAAGATATGCAGATGATACCACTCTAATGGCAGAAAGTGAAGAAGAACTAAAGAGCCTCTTGTTGTGGGTGAAGGAGAGTGCAAAACGTGGGTTGAAACTTAACATTAAGAAAACCAAGATTATGGCATCCGGCCCTCTCAATTCCTGGCAAATAGGTGGGGAAGAAATGGAGGTAGTGACAGATTTTATTTTCCTGGGATCCAAGATCACTGCAGATGGGGACTGTAGCCAAGAAATTAAAAGACACTTGCTCCTCGGGAGGAAAGCCATGGCAAATCTAGACAGCACACTAAAAATCAGAGACATCACCCTGTCAACAAAAGTGCATATAGTCAAGGCTATGGTCTTCCCAGTTGCAATGTATGGCAGTGAAAGTTGGACCATAAAAAAGGCTGAGCACCAAAGAATTGAGGCCTTTGAACTATGATGCTGGAGGAGACTCCTGCGAGTCCCTTGGACTGCAAGGCGATCAAACTGGTCAGTCCTAGAGGAGATCAACCCTGACTGCTCTTTAGAAAGCCACATCCTGAAGCTAAAACTCAAATACTTTGGCCACCTAATGAGAAGGAAGGACTCACTGGAGAAGAGCCTAATGCTGAGAAAGATTGAGGGCAATAGAAGAAGGGGACGACAGAGAATGAGGTGGTTGGATGGAGTCACTGAAGCAGTAGGCGTGAGCTTAAATGGACTCCAGAAGATGGTAGAGGACAGGAAGGCCTGGAGGAACGTTGTCCATAGGGTCGCGATGGGTTGGACACGACTTCGCAGCTAACAATAACAACCATTTTAAGCTGCTTTGATAAGATCATAGATTTCAATGGAAATTAAGAAATATATGAAAGAGGAATAAATGCAGCTTTCATTTTTCACTGGATGAAAATGAGACTCTTCTAAATATAAGCTTGTCTTTAATATTATTGTATTCTGTCAGGTATTGCCTTTGAAGGTGACTTAGGATCCAACTGGACCCATTTAATTATAGACAGATATGAGTCAATAACATCATATAACAATCCACGGCATTAAATAGTTTCAAGTAGCCACTTATATGTTTCCAATCCAATTTTAATAGTGTTAAACCTTTAAAGCATTTAAAGTCCTAGTTTAGGGATGTCCAATCTTGGCAATTTTAAGATTTATGGACTTCAACTCTCGGAATTCCACAGCCAGAATTCCACACACCCCTGTCCTAGACTGAGAAATACCTTATGCTATTTGCCTCTTTCCCCACATTAAGATCAGTGAATGAGGCTATTTTTTAAATTTCATTTTTATTTGCTGCAGAAAGGCCAAGATTAATTCTGCCCATAACACCATCACTTTGATATTACTAATCTCTTCTAACCACATTCAAGCAATCAATAAATATGATTGCTTCTGCTACTTGGAGTAATATATAGTAAGAATGTGTCCCATTTGGGAAAAATGGACCTGGAAACAGCAGCTTTCTAGTTAACAAAAGCCTGGAAGCCACTGATCTTGAGAAACGAGATGAAAATTAATAGGTGGAAGGCTTGGTTGATACTTCCAAGAGTTTTTACTCTTGCTAAAGGATTGGAACTTTGTCACTCTATTTAATTTATTCAGTGTTCCCGGTCTGTAGGTTGCCTGGCACTCTACTTGAAAACTTCCATAAAGACTTTGCTTTATTAGACGATGCCAAAGCAGAAAAGAATTGAATAATGCTGGTGTTGATGCAGTTTTGTCTTTTAGTCTGGGTTATCTTTTAGGTTGTCTTTTAGTCTTCATATATATGGTGCTTTATCCATTGATTCTCCAATGGTTTGTCTTCTGATGCTTTATATATGGTTTTAAAATGGCTCTATCAACTCTGATCAGTTTGTACGTATCACCAGTATGTAAAAAGATATCCAATACAAAACAAGCTTAGTAATACATGTCATCTCCTTGTCCAGGGAGTACCTGTTTTTGATTATTCTTTCTGTGCCCTGAGAAAGGTACATGCAACAAATTCTACAATGAGACTTGAATACTCAAATTTTCCTTTAGACTAAAGGCCATAATCCAGTGGTTTAGTATATGCAAAACATATTACATATATCATCCAGGTTCACCAACAGAATTAGCTGTGACAGTCTTGGGCTTTAAAATTATTTTAAAAACTGCTGCCAGGAATTCTGTAGGCCAGGGATGAATAAGCTTCTAAAGCTAATAGATTTCACTGAAATGTTCAGGGGATACAATAGGTACTCTTACAGACTAATAATGCAGATAGAGCAGCTTTTAAACCATCACTTAACACAAGGCAAAGCTTATTACTTCTAGCATAGGGGATATTCTGAACTCTCCTTGTTTACTGTGATTTTAATTATGTTCTGGACAGGTTGCATACATTTCTAAACAAAGCACTTGACTGTGGACTTTCCTCATTTTTAATTACTACTAAGATTGTTTCTGGAACCTCAGAAACATTGTGTAATGGTATATGGATAAGACCTTGGGGGATGAGGTGAAGAGAGGCTGCTTCTGAGCCTCTTGCTTTACCCCTTATTTAATTTTGGGCTATGCTGTCTCTTATCTGACTATTCCCTTCCTTGCCCCATCTCCCAAGGTCTTTCCCACATACTATGACACATTGTTAGAAACGAAGGTGATGCAAGAGAATGAGCTTTTATTTTTTATTAAAAAAATAAAAGTTTTTTTTAATTTAAAAGACTATTTAACAACATTAAGAGAAAGAGACTGACATCAGTCCACTGACAGCCCACTGGTTACCCCTGTTGTGATAACACTTAAGCGGCTGCTTTACATTGTCTGAATCCTTCCAAAAGTCAAGTTTTCAAAGGTGCACTGGTTTATGAAAATTGATCAGTTGGTAAATAAGTAGCTAAATGCCTATTTGATATTTTAAAAGCCAATGTAGGAAAGACAAATTTAATAGTGGAAAACATGAAATGTTTCCTAATTTGCTTTTAGGAAGCATTCCTTGTGGTCCAAATGTATAGATAAGTGGATATGTTAAAATCCAGCGGAGGGGGAAAGGAGTTTCTTTAGGAATATAATTTAAACTAAGACAATTTAGAAAGAGCTTTTTATAGTTTTAATTATGACTGTTTTATATGTATTTGTTGCTTTTTTTCTTTAATCAAGCGTTATATGCTGCCCAAAGTCACTCTCTTGTGAGATGGATGGCTAAACTAAACTAAACTAAACTGTAATAGAAAGTTAAGAGACTCCTACCCTGTCATTTAAAATTCAAGCCGGTCTGCAGTAATATTTCATGCAGCAAAAAAGTGGTCTATGAAACAATAGTTGTATTTGAATGCATGCAGCAAGAGTGAGGCAAATTTGTAACACTGTGCATTTGCAGTATATATTTGCAGAGAGGAGATCCCATAGTCCCCTGCAGAAGAGCAAATCAGTGTGGAAAGTTGCAGTCATAGCTGACCAGATCTGTCTTTGTGAGCTTCTGCCTTTGTAAGGTGTTCAACCCGATGTACATTTCGGCTCACACAGAAACTGTCAGCTTGGGAAGAAGTGGGAGATCTATGGGCAGATAGGCAAAAATTGCTCCGCAAAACAGGTTCTCTTTGAGGCCTGTCGGAAAAATAAGTGAGTCTTTCATTTTTACACCCACTTATTCAAAGATATTGTAAGCTTTCGTGAGTCAGACTTGTTCTTTTCAGACATAGGGCTTTTCCTTTCTTGTACTTTCCCCAAAAGTCCAAATAGGCTTTGCAAACCTCTTTCTGTTTCATTTCTCCATGTCATTTCTTCCTAGACCATGAGTGAGACAGACTTAAATTGCCAGGTACAGTGTGCCATACAGATGTTAAAATAGTTTCCTTGCCTAGTATTTTGACACATTTGAAGAGTAGTCTCAACTGTTAGACTTTTCCACCTATTGCTTTGAAAGAAGGAGGAAATGCAATGGTTTTAAATAGAAGCACATCGTGAACTCCAGTCCTACTGCATTTGTTCTGAATGCAGGTAGTCCTCAACTAGCAACAGTTTATTTAGTGACTGTTCAAAGTTACAACAGGATTAAAAAAAATGACTTATGACTATTTTTCACACTTACAACCTTTCTGCGTGGTCATGTGATCAAAATTCAGATGCTTAGCAACTGATTCATATTTATGACGGTTGCAGTGTCCCGGGGTCATGTGATCCCCTTCTGTGACCTTCTGGCAAGGCAAGTCAATGGGCAAGCCAGATTCACTTAACAGCTGTGTTACTAACTTAACTTCAGTGTTTCAGTTAACAACTGTGGCAGGAAAAGTCATAAAATGGGGTAAAACTCACTTAAAAACACAAATGTTGGGCTCGATTATGGTCATATGTCAAGGACTACCTGCACCTGTTCCAGGGACATGCATCCTTAATAATAATCCCAGAAATTCATCCAGATAAACATTTTCACCTTCAGATCATGTTCATATACTATGCTAAAAGACTAGAAGATTGCCTTCCATTTAAGAAGTTTACATCTTAGGGCAATGTGTGACTCCAGGCTATGACGTTTTATTTATCAAAGCATGGTTAAGCAAACTGTGGCTTAATGCAATGCTGATCACAGCCAATGGCCTTTCTCCATTTTCACTTAATCATAGCAATAACACTTAGACTTATATACTATCCCATAGTGTTTTTATTGCATACTCTGGTCACTTTGCAGTGTCAGCCTATTGCCCTCAACAATCTGGCTCCTCATTTTGCTGACTTGGGAAGGATGGAAGGCTGAGTCAACTTTGAGCCCCGTTAGGATCGAACTACTGACTGTGGGCAGAGTTAGCTTGCTATACTGCATTCTAACCACTGCACGATCAGGGCTCATATCATTGTTCGCATACTCCCAATTTTGTATTAAAACTATGAAATGAATTTTCAATTTTCAATTTCAATTGCTAAGCACATTGATTTGTGCTTTAAATTGTAAGCCGCCCTGAGTCTTCGGAGAAGGGCGGGATATAAATGGGATTTTAAAAAAATTATTTTACTTAGTTTACAACAAGAAATAACTGTGCTTGAAAAGTTGAACTTTTTCCTTCTGTTTTTCAAAAAATAATCTTAACCCTGTTTTAACAGCAATCTTTTCATTGTGAAAATAGAAGCACTGCACTTCTCAAAGAGCTTTCATTGTTGAATAATAGTTCTCTTACATGCGCTAACTGTACTACTGATTTATGTAGCTTAAAATGTATTCATTAAGACAATCAATTAGGAGATTAAAGTATTTTAACTAAGACCTTAATTAGTTCTGAAGCAGAATTACTGAAATTAAATGGAATGCTGCATTGCCAAAGAAATATGAATAGACTGACGAAAAGTTGACAGCTAAGAAAAGCAGCTAACAGGAACAGAATATAAAAAAGAGTACATTATTAGAAAGCATTGGGTGCATACTTTTTTTAGGTATGTATGCATACACCATTTTGAAATAAAATATGAGAATATGATATAAATGCTAAAACACTGTAAAAACATCTTAATCATTTCTCATGAATGAAGACAAATAATAATGTTGCAGGATGCAATCTGGGTTGGTCACTGGGACCAGAATTTTTCTCTTCTGAGCTTTCCAACTTGTGCTGGAGAACCATCCTCAGTGAACTTCTCTGTGTGTTTTGGGCTGTCCTGTGTGTAGTATTTATATGATGGCTCTTGTGTGTAGCTTTTTAGATGTAGGTTGGTGTGTTGATGGCTGGTTATTAAGACATTGGCTGTTGTTTATAAGCCCTTGCTTCCTAAATACTTGATAAACTGGGGGTAAATCAGCACACTTGTTGATTGATGAGGAGCCTGTTTTCCAGGCTTTAATCACTTCCCTGGCTGTTTTTCTGCCTGCTCATCCAGCAATCGTAGTAGCAATCTTAGAATGCATGTCCTTCTTTGTTGTTATAAATTGTTAATAGTTTCTGCTATTTTTTTCTATTTTAGTATATCTAAAATAAAATATATGCATTTTTAAAAGGAAGACAGATTTCATTTACTTCAACAAATTGCTGCTGTGGAAAGACAGCATTCCCCCCGCCCCCCGAAAGAAGGAAATATTAGAAAGGCAGAATATTATATTTCCCCAAAGAATATTAGAGGCAGAAAAGAAAGCCCAGTTTTTCTTAATAGCCCCTAGTAGAAACTCAGGAAACCACCTTTTAGAAATGGAGATTTGATAATCCCATTCAGCCTCATTCATGAGCAAATACCACCAGGCAGAAGCCCATTCAAGACGAAATATTTTTAAATACCCTGCAGCAAAACTGACAGCTAACAATAGCAGAGTGATAGAATTAAAACCAGCAGCCCCTCACCCAAGAAATCCAACATAGGCAGTATTGTGTAGTGGGTCCGACACAAGGAAGAGACGCCAGCCGGAGTACGTGTTCAGCTTTTTATTGGAAGGGGGTAGCGTACTGGGGGATGAGGGTTACCTGGCCTCCTTAAATACCTAGCCAGGTAAGTGGACAGCCAATGGGGTTGGCCCTAGGTTTCCCGCCAAAACTGGGTTTCCCACCAAAACCGTTCAGGCCAACGCCCCCTGGTGGCTGTTGCTATGCAGGTGCCTGCATACATAACAGGCAGTAAGCCATTAGCCACAGCCCCAGAGAAGCAGGATATGACCTTTGGGACATAATAGGATTAACCCACCACCAGGAGCACACAAAAAGGGCACACTCAGATTCAGGTCAAAGTACATGACACAGGAAATACAAAGCTTCAAGCAGGAACAGGAAACAACCTCAAAAGCCCAAGAAAGCATAAAAACCCACCACTCCCAGAAACATGTGGTCAGCTTTCTCAGAGCCATCTTTCTGTCTGACTCTCCTCTTCAATAAACTGCAACCTTCTTTCTAAAGCAGTCTCCATTTTGTTTATTCCTGACAAAGATTTTTCTTTCAACACCTTATTTTTAGATGGCCTGAACTTGGTTTGATGAACCATTTGGGGCACAGAGATACCAAATGGAAATTAAAATTGAAAAATCTATTAGGTGATTGATTGTCTAAAAGACTGTATGTTAAAACAATTAGAATATGTGTAAACTAAAAAATATGGACATATGTAAGAAAGTTATTTTTATTTTTTTAAAAAATGTATTGTAAAACTTTTCAATAAAAAAAGAAAGTTATTTTTATGTGATTGATAGGAGAAAACTTGTCTTTAAATATATAAATAGACAGTATACATGAAGGGAAAAAGAGGAAATGTTTATGGTAGCAATTTGAAATCTGTACTAATGATATCTGTATGTAACTGAATTACTACTACCCAGCTTTTCAAATATGTGAATGTAATATTAGAAAATCAATAAAATTTGTAAAAAAAGATATACCACAATTCTCATTTTGTTGAGTTGAAGAAGCAATTTATCTTAATGCATATTTTCCCCCCAAAATTGAAATAGCAAAGAGAAGCAACAAGGTCTTTTGCTCTTAAAAAGCCATATTTGGCTTTGTGAAGCAGCTTTAAGGGAATGATCTGAATGATAAGGGAATGATGCTTAACCTTTGTTAGAAGAAAGATCTGCAAAGTCCGTCTTACTTATCCCACTGATTTTTTTTAAAGACCCCTGCTATAATCATGAAAAGACTTTAAGACTGCTTATTGGAACTCTCATTCCAAGTTAAACTTTTTGATGTTTGAATATACTGAGAATAATTTTCCAGAGTTGAAAAATCTTTGGAAATGCCTGTCCTTGGAATGATTTCAAAGTCTTCTCTCAAGTGCTGGGAAGAAGCAGTAAGGTTAAGCAAAGAGGGCAGACATGACTATTTATAAATAAAAACTATATTGTTTCTTTACTAGTAGCAGAAACTGGTCTGCCAAAGTTGTGTCAAGGTTAGGGCATGAACAATTTAAATGCTATTTTCTCACATTCGTCTCAATTTATATATGTGGCATCATGTAGGGCTGTATGGGTGTGACTGTGTGTAATGTGGTGTGTGTATGTGTGTAATGTTATGAGTTGCTGCCCCTTATATACTCCATGCTGAATAGTTTAATCAAGCAAAAAAAATATCTGTCCCTTCTTTGTGGATTTAGTGCATATCCTCATAGGTAGGGACTGAACTGTGTCAGTTCAGTTGTATTTTATCAAGAAGATAAAATACAAATCAAGTTATGAGTCAGTGAGAAACATATATTCCTGTCAGGTTCCAGTACAGAATTAAAAATAGAACAGAACTGAAGCATGTTTCAAAAAAGGCCTCAGTTTCATAAAGTATCAGAGAAGAGTTGCAAGAAAGTGGAGTACAGAGGAGCGAGAGCAATTCGTTTCAGATCACACTTTAGTTGGGAAGGCGCTTCTTGATTCCTAGACCTGGAGAAGGATGCTGTTATAACTGCTCCTATGAAGACATTTCAGTCATATAGTCCATAACATGCTGAATGAAAGCTGATGGAACCATGACATTCCAGATGTATTAGCTTTGAGTGAATATGTCTATCTATGCAGGCACACTTAATCCTAAGCCCCAAATGGTCATCCAGAGACATAGTATTATTGTCAAATCAATGCTGGTTTTACATGTTGTGCTCAGTCATAAAGTAGCTTGTTTAACAACTTCTGCAGCTATTGTGATTAGGAAATAATGTTTTAGGGTTTTAGCCTTAGTGCCGTGGGTCAGTTCAGTATCTCATGGCTTATTCAACAACAAATGATTAAACAAGCGGGCTAAATATGTCATTGAAGCCTGCTATTGGGCCTTTCCCTATATGGACATACACAACACAAAGGTGCTTTGGCAATGTTATTTTTTCTGCTTTGTCCCCATGACAATGTGAAATCAGGAGTGTGTTGGAAAAAAATGAAGACAGCAGCTGTGTTGCTGCAGTCAAAGCAGCACATATAAAAAACAGGCAGAATTTCCATTGAACCATTAAGTTTTTTTATTATCATCTCTTGTTTTACCATATTCTGCAGACATCCTGGGCTAAAATATAAATCCTCCCCGTTCTAATACTGTCTGTTCTTCAAAAATACAAAACCTTTAGGCTTTGTCACTCATGGAGAAGTCAGATCAGCAGTGACTGGAAACAAGTCAGTAGAAGCCAGAGAGAGGTTGCCTATGGGCACAGTATATTTTATCCTGATATAGTTTTCTGCAGACTTAAGGATGAAGGGACCATCCTTCAACTTCACTCAATGTCTCAACATGTTTATTTAACTTCATCAGTTGTCACTTCTTTACACCAGCATTACTTTGTTTGACTCTAGCATTCACATATTTACTCTAGTCAGAAAAAAAGTACACATAGGTGTAAGTAAGTAAGAATTTTCTACGTTAGGGCAGCTTATAGTGAATATTCTGTTTGGCTTTGAATAATACACTACAGAACTGGATCAAACTGACCCAGGGAAACAGTTTTATGAAGCTCTTTTAAGGCCATCTTGCTGGCCTACTCACGTTACAAAGGTTGGGGATAATAGAATTATAAAACATTGACTAAAATCCCATGAAAGCTTTTAAGTATAGATAACAACTTTTCTGATAATCCTTGACTTACAATTGTAACTGTGGCTGGAATTTCCATTGCTAAACAATGTGATTGTAAAGCATGATGTCACATGACTGCATCATTAACTGGCAGCAATCCCGGGCAGTCTCAGTTGACATTGTAACCCTGAGATATGCCGGTCATTAAGTGAGGACCCACCTGTAATGGAATGCATGGATAACCTTGAGGCAAGGGGAGAGGAGATGCTGCCTACAAAACCATTGGGCAAGAGAGGCAGGGATCTGCAATTGAAAGAAACTTAGGAAGGATCCACCCTAAATGGATCTAGCAGTTAAAAGTGGTAACAGGGTTTGTACTGTACTGTTGGACTTGCAAGATTCTGGTACTGTAGCCTCAGAGTAAAGACGATTTAGCTCATTTAACTGTCTTTCCTGTCTGGTTTACCTGGGAAGACTGACACCACCCCAATCCATGTCATTCCCAGCTTTCTCCTTCCCAGCCTAGAGTCTAAGTAAGGTAAGGGGCTGCCTCCTCTTCAAGTCTTCCCACCCTTCTTTCTTTCTCCATCTTTGCCCTTTGAACTGTCACGCACAGCAGCATATGTAGCTTGGTGATGGCAGCTGACGCTTGTGCAAAGAATTTCCCTTTGAGTAAAACAGAAAAAGTGAAGAAGTACTTTGCTTTGCATATTTCAAAGCCAAAAGAATCTGGAATTATTTCTTCTAAGAAGAAGGCTATAAATTAGTCATTTTAAATAATCCCAGATAATATGTCATGGGAAGGAGGATAGTCGTATGGTAAAAGCTTTCGTATTAATTAATCCTTATCCCCAAATTATTTTTATATCAACTTTTCTATCTCTCTATTGCTTAGCCAAATGTCCATGGCCAATGATTATTAAGCCCCCAACTTTTCTTTTCTTTTCTTTTTTTAAAAAATCTCTGTTTGAAACCTCTTATTTATTTTATTTTTTTATTTTAATTCCATTTATATCCCGCCCTTCTCCGAAGACTCAGGGCGGCTTACAAGCTTAGCAGTAGCCTTCATTCTATGTATATGCCTGCTTATTAGGGCTTTCACACACACCCCAAGCGGCATTATTACAAAGTCAGCTTAATTGCCCCCAACAATCTGGGTTCTCATTTTACCTACCTCGGAAGGATGGAAGGCTGAGTCAACCTTGAGCCTGGTGGGATGCGAACCTGCACTAATTGCAGGCAGCTGGTGTTACTTAAGGAGGCATTAGCCCACTGCTCCACCAAGGCTCTTAAAATCTCTACAGGTGATTAAATGTCATCCCAGAGCTGAAAATTGATCCAACCAAGAATGCCTTATGCTACATTCCTGAAATCAAAGCCTCTAGAACAGGGGTGTCAAACTCGCATTGTCAAATTACGTGTCACAATGTATTACAACTTTTTTGCCATTGCCGGCAATGGGGTGGGCATGGTTTTGCTATGATGCATCTGGCCTGCAGGCTGGCAGTTTGACACACCTGCTCTAGAAGCTAGTCATTATTTGTTGTTGTTAGCTGAGAAGTCATGTCCAACCCATCGCAACCCTATGGACAACGTTCCTCCAGGCCTTCCTGTCCTCTACCATCTTCTGGAGTCCATTTAAGCTCACACCTACTGCTTCAGTGACTCCATCCAGCCACCTCATTCTCTGTCGTCCCTTTCTTCTATTGCCCTCAATCTTTCCTAGCATTAGGCTCTTCTCCAGTGAGTCCTTCCTTCTCATTAGGTGGCCAAAGTATTTGAGTTTTAGTCATTATAACATTGGCTAAATGGTGTCTCATTTGGCATAATATGAGAACCATATTATGGATGTCCATCAGGAGGGGCTCCTAAAAATAAAAAAGGCAACTGCAATTGCTCTACTCCTTCTTATGTGCATCATATGTAAAAATTGGGTGTGGCATTGTTTGCATGATTGTAGCCAGCATCTTATCATTTTTTATCCTTATCAATGTCCCATGGAAATCTCTGAGTCTGGTGTAGCAATTGAAGGTTTGCAGTGGCACCTAAGCCACAGATGTTTACTGGATGACTTTGGGCCAGTTGTTTTTTTCCTCAGGTCCGCCTAATTCAAAGGACTGTTTTTGGAAAAATAGAAGGAAGAACTACTATATAGGTTGCCTTGAGTACCCATAAAAGGTGGATTTAAAATGATATATCTAACTGGTCTGGTGCTTGATGTATGTTATATTTTGATCTTTCTTGATTTGCCATCTGTGAAAACTCCCAAAAAAAAGCATTCTAGCTACAATACCAAGATACATGCTTTGGTGACCTTCTTAATTACTATTGCACAATCTTTCAAAAATCTCTGGAAAGTTTTTACTTTACTTAGTGGAACTAAAGAATAGGGAGTTGCCATGAAATCATTGTTCTTAGAGAAGAATTTATACAGATTTTCCTTAATCATTTAACACATTAATGAACCTTGATGTGACTTCAGAAAATATGCCGGAACTCACACACATTATTCTGACTCTGACTGTTGTTTAATGATTTATCCCTTTGCTAAGACCCCTGTGCTTGGCCTGTATAAGTGGATACTATCACTGTTAACAGCCCTTGCCAGATAGCAGAACTCATGAAAGTACCTTTTATCATCCAGAAGTACCTTTATTTGCATGCAGAGAAGATTACAGCAAACAAGATGTGATAGATGATAAATAGACGGTATTTCCAAGGTCAAAATATAGTAACTACCCACAGTGTCCGCACATGTATCTGCCGGTTATGGAGGCGGAGAACCACCAAGAGAGAAGGAGGAAGTCAATCCCAGAAAGGGGAGGGGTGTAAAGGCACATGGTAAGGAGACGGAGGAAATACGTCAAAAAATAGGGACAGAATAGGGAGGGACTGGCTGACCAATTTAGCATGCTGTAATTTCCCAAAAAGGGACGCGGTGGCTCAGTGGGTTAGGATGCTGAGCTTGTCGATCAGATGGTCGGCAGTTTGGCGGGTCAAATCCCGAGTGCCACGTAGCAGAGTGAGAGCCTGTTACTCGTCCCAGCTTCTGCCAACCTAGCAGTTTGAAAGCACGTAAAAATGCAAGTAGAAAAATAGGGACCACTACGGTGGGAAGGTAACAGTGCTCCGTGCGCCTTTGGCATCTAGTCATGCCGGCCACATGACCACGGAGACGTCCTCGGACAAGCGCTGGCTCTTCGGCTTTGAAACGGAGATGAGCACCGGCCCCTAGAGTCGGAAACGACTAGCACGCATGTGCGTGGGAACCTTTACCTTTACCTTTTTAATTTCCAAAAAAAAAACAACACATGGTGGCAGCACACACGTCATACAAACCACCTTGCCTACCCTACAAGGTTCCATTCAAAAACGGTACCAGAACTCTGTTCTGGGCATTCTATGACAAAAAAGCCCTGTTTATAACTATAAAGAGAGATTTATTTACAGGAAATATATTACATGGATGGATTCAACGTAGGAGAATGTGGTAGGGATGTAGCTAGATACATGTGTTCTGTGCATGTGTGACTGGAAAGAAAAGCAGACAGAAATAAATTCAGATTAGCAATTCATTAGATGAAGAATAGGCAGATAGAGTGCCCAAAGTAAACTAACACTCTACATCCTACATCCACAACAGATTGTGGGATGCTGAAGAGTTTTTGGATGAGATCCAAATGTCTTTCCCCTAAACAAGATTCTGGGTGTCAGGGGAGACCTCCCCTTTTCATGTGCATTGCCAATGCACCACCCATTGTAGTAGGATGTCTGGAGAGATGGCAGCAAAGACTTTATTTGTCCCTGAAACAAAAAGGGAAAGCAGGAGGTCAGAATGTTCCAGACGCCATGAATACCCATTTCCAAGGAAGTTGCTTCCAAAGAAAAAGCTTTCAGAGTAGCGAAAGCAAAACTTACTTGCAGTAATGTCTGTGAATGAATGCAACAGAAAGAAGAGTAAGGGCAAATAGTTTTTTTTTTAAGCACAAAAGCCTAAATGGAGAGAAAGGAACACAATGAAGTAAGAGGCAAGGCATTCAGAATTATGAGGAAAGGACCTCAGCAGCCCTTTTCACATGACTTGTCATGCCTAATGTGTAATGCTGCTGGGAAATCTTGTTATTCTACTCCCTATTTAGGAACTCAGAATATTAGCAAAACGCTGTCTTTATGAAGAATACACTATACATTGATGTTATAGTTTTATGTTGTTGCAAGCTCCTTTTTAAAGATAACCCACATCTTCCTGGCCAATGCCTTAAACACTCAGCACTTAATATTCTTCCTTCCTTCCTTCCTTCCTTCCTTCCTTCCTTCCTTCCTTCCTTCCTTCCTTCTTCACTTTCATTCATTTATTCGTCTCTTGTTTTCCTGAGAATTCTACCCAACCTCCATTCCTTTTTCCTTTGCCATTCAATTTCTTCAAGTCTTTTGTTTGCCATTTATCCTTCTTTAAACATGAAATGCATAGATTACTGCAGACCAGAGTGCTTCACAACGTAATTAGTGCAGAGTTAAAACATTCCCAATACACAAAATGAGACATCAATAGTAAACTCTGACAATTAATTTCAAATTAAACATCAATTCCTTAAAAATAAACATAGCCAACATACATAAATGTTGGTTTGTTTAGTCTTAAAGAAATCAGCAGGATTCAGTTAAGATGTGCAGAACAGGACGTGGCAGTGAAAGTCATAGACATAAAGAGCCTACCACTGTTTCTGTCACAATGTTTCTGTCAATATGTGTTTGTTAGCACATTTACGTTAAAAAAAACCCATTTGTAACCATGGGGGTGTGAGCCCACATTTGACTCCATTAGAAAGAAAAAAAACACGCCTCTACAAATTCGCTTCTAGAAAACTTCATTCCACAGATATGTCACAAAAAAGAAGTGGTAGAGCTGTCAATAGCTCAGATGTTATGGTTGGAAATAATTAGAGGTGGTTTGCACCAAAATAGCTGTTTTGGCTGCTGAGGTTTTAATAGCTTAAAATAGATGCTGTAGTGCTGGATGAGGTGTACTGGTGTACATGCAGCAAAAAAGGTAGAGAAAAGTACCCAGATTTTTTATTTTAAGATTGCTTTTTTTTCTGGATCACGTAGGCTGTTTTAATAGGCCTCATATTTTCAAATGCTCCTAGGATCTCTGCTTAGAAAATGTCATATCTGAAGAGAGAGAAGAAAACAATGGCAATTTCACAGCTAGCAATTACTCGTTATCAAAATGAAAGCCATGGTTTGTTTTTAACCAAGGTTTATTGAACATGCCAAAATTAATGTGGGTCACTTACATTTATTTATGAAATTGGTTTGCCACCCATCTTGTATTCAACAACTCTGGGTGGCTTGCAGCATAACATTAAAGCATTAAAATCAACAATCATAGAAATACAGCAGATAAAATCATGATCAATTAAAATCAAGAGCCAGACACACAGGAGGTAGAGACGTGGGGTTAAGTTTTAATTAGTTAACCACCTTCAGTATGGAGTTCCCCATTTGGGTCCTGAAGTCATCTGGCAGAGCCAGGTCTTAAGGCTCTTACTAAAGATCAGGAGGGTGGGAGCCAATCTCACCTCAGGGGGTAAGATGTTCCAGAGGGCAGGAGCCGTGACAGAGATGGCTCTTCTAACCTGGAT
Source organism: Vipera ursinii (assembly GCF_947247035.1). Taxonomy (NCBI): domain Eukaryota; kingdom Metazoa; phylum Chordata; class Lepidosauria; order Squamata; family Viperidae; genus Vipera; species Vipera ursinii. The sequence continues at coordinate 73,889,831 of NC_139518.1, forward strand.
CTGCCCAGTTGAAATACCTTGGTTGATGGGATCCACAAATAGCCTGGACCCATGTCATGCAGGGCTTTCAAGGTGATAACCAACACCTTGAATTGCACCCAGGAGCACACTGGCAACCAGTGGAATTTGTGAAGCAGTGGGCCTTCCTTCGGGCCATATAGATGAGTAAAGCAATTGTACCTTGATTACCAATTTCTGATCTGTTATTTATCCTTTTTAAAAAAAACCTGTTCTTGCTTTGCTCCTCTGCAAATTTGTTTGAGGCTTAGATAGGAACTCAAATGAAACTAGGAATAAGCCACAAAGACAGAAACAAATCATATGCCCCCCCTCTCTCTCTGTGTGTGTGTGTGTGTGTGTGTGTGTGTGTGTGTGAGAGAGAGAGAGAGAGAGAGAGAGAGAGAGAGAGAGAGAGAGAGAGAGAGAGAGAGAGAGAAACAAACCAGAACAGAACAGAACAAGAGAGTTGGAAGGGCTCTTGGAGGTCTTCTAGTCCAACCCCTAGGAATGTGGCAGGGGGCCCTTTACCATTCCACACAAGGGAGACCAGCAGAGTCGAGTTAGAAATTTTGAATACGTCAAGCCCAATTTTGAATACGTCAAGCCCAATTTTGAATACATCAAGCCATCACTGGGTTATGTAGAAAGATCTTGGGTGGCTCAAGGCCATCCAATGTGCCTCAGATCTAAGAAGGCATTTGAATAAATATATTATGCCTTTCTGGGAATCCACAAACACTGACACACCCAGTCCTGATAATTCACAAGGAAAACAAAGTAAAATTTAAAGCCCCCCCACCCCCAAGTGACCACAAATAAAAAGTAATAAAGTAACAGCTGGTTGAGATCAGGCTACAAAGTGTAGCCAATTCTCAAGATACTTGTTGAAAGGCAGGCAGGCAGGCAGGCAAAGAAATAGATAGATGAGCCTTCAGGGAAACCATTTTTGGACAGCCCATGAGCTACAAAGGGATGTTCTTCTAGATCACCCACCCACTAAATATCAGACAATGTGTTGCAGGCAGAAGAATCAAAAGGATGTTTAATCAAACATCGGGAAACATTGTTTTTTGCTTGACGAGAGAAAGAGAGAGACAGAGACAGAGAAGAGAAGAGAAGAGAAGGGGAGGGGGAGAGGGAGAGGGGGGAGGGGGAGAGGGAGAGGGAGAGAGGAGGAGGGAGGGAGAGAGAGAGAGAGAGGAGGGGAGGAGTATTTGGGAGCTGGCAAGTAATTGGTACCCTCTCTGATCAAACTCTCAGCTGAAGGAGATAGCTTGTCTGTTCTCTCTTTCTCAGCTAAGTTTTAAAAAAACCAAACAGTCCTTGCTGCCATCTCTCCTGACATCCTTATTCACCTTAATTGGTTCTGCATTGGCATAATGAGAGGAAAATCTGTCTTTGGTTGCAACAAATCCTTTTTAGAGGAGAGACAACAGAATCTCTATTCTCTTCAAAACAGCATGCTTAAAAAAAACAATTGGAATGTGGCTGCCAGAATTTTTAAATTTCGACTAGTTACTGAAAGCACAGGTCTCTCTTCCCAGTACAGCTGCTCTGGGAAAACCAGCCTGTTTTCATTCATAGCTCCCAAGCTATGGTTTGGGCTTGCTGAAAAAATGTAGTTGGCCCCACTCCCACCCAGTACTGTTGATGGAGGTGTCAAACAAAGTCCAACATGTGATCAAAACTGTGTGTACAAGGAGTCCTCAACTTACAACAATTCATTTAGTGGCTATTCAAAGTTACAGCAACACTGAAAAAGTGAGTTATGGCCATTTTTCACCCTTATGACCGTTGTACCCTCCCCTGGGAACTGACTCACATTTATGACCATTGCAGTGTCTTGGGGTCATGTGATCCCCTTTTGCAACCTTCTTACATGCAAAGTCAATGGGAAAACCCGATTCACTTAACAACCCTGTTACTAATTTAACAACTGCAGTGATTCACTTAACAACTGTGGCAAGAAAGATCATAAAATGGGGCGAAATTCACTTCACGAATGTTTCACTTGACAACCAAAATTTCGGGCTCAATTGTGGTCGTAAGTCGAGGACTACCTGTAATTGTGGCCTTCTCTCCCAGTATTCAAGAAAGTGGAAAATGCATGTTTTTCCCACCAAATTTCTAATATCAAACTGAATCCTTTCTCTCCTAGGTTCTCAGAAGCACTTTAAACCTGTCTTTGGCCTCATACCTGGAGTTGATGTGTTGGTGGGACGGCTGGGTTGGTTTGATTTTTCATTGGTATTTTCAAAAATTCAGGCTTTCTATGGGGTTTTATGTTTTTTAATGGTTTGCTGCCCAGGGTCTAGAGAAGTGGGCAGCTTTAACACATTTAAATAAATAAACAATTTATCTTTTTCTATTTTTATGTGCTCTGAGTGACCTTGAGGGTTACTTCCATAGACAGAAGGGATAGAGATCCCAAAAAGCAAGTCATATAATGTGCTCGGTGCTGGTTATAACTTAAAGAAAAATCAGGGGCCTGAATTGTTGGGTGTATCTTCCAGCCCCCAATAGTTTGAACCCCAGTGCCATGGGTCACGGGAAAGGGTATGGGATCTTCTTAGCAACTGCTGTTACATTTTTGGAATTGCCTGAACACCATATCACCCAGAATCATCTTTGTGAGATGTACAACTATATAACGTTAATAAAATAAAATAGTAGGGCTGCAAAATTTGGATGACAATTAAATGATAACAAAAATGTGGAATGTAATGCTTCTAATAGGGAAGCTAGAGTCAGGCCAGATGTGATATGCCTATCCATAAGAGGTTAGGCAAGCTTCTTTTCTGTTAGACTTTTATCCATATGCAAAATGTCTAGAAAGTGGATTGCTGGGTGTAGTCTACTTAGACTTAATGTCTTTTTAATTAAATGCTATTTGTTATGTAATATTTGTATTTTAATTGAGTGCTTTATATTGTTGATTCTTTTGATCACCGTTCGCATTGGAAAGTCAGGATAAAAATATAAGAGACGATCTGGCAAGTCAACTTAATGCAATGCAACTTAAGCCAATATGACACAATAAAACAACACAGTGCAATGCAATGCAACATAAATTGACATACTGTAACACAATACAACATTAGAGTCACAAGCATCCCAGAAGTTCTGATCAGATATTCTGCTATAGATTTGATTTTCTGGATCAGCACATCTGGATTTATTTTTTTCACATTTGGAGACTTTTTATTATTATTATGTTTCTGGCTGCCAATTTTCAATTGCCAGGAACATATATTTTCAGTCAGCATTTCCATTATAAAATAACAATAGGTACTTCAGATCCCTAATGTTTAATACAGCTTGAAACAATATCTGAGTGTAATACTAAAAAAAATACTTTCCCAATAATTAACATAAGTATATGCATCAGTTCAGCCCAAACTCTAGAAAACATGTTTTTAATCATGGGAAGAATAACAAGGATGTGACAAAAACATTTTATCATTGTCAGCTGAACTGAGAAGCTGGCTGCTGAATAGGACATGAGATAAAATGCAACTTTTTGTTGGTGCTCTGGGAGAAGACTTGGACTACATTTAATAGACTAAGCAGAACAATTCTTGGCAACTGATTTCTGTTGAGAAAAATGAAGTAGGAAGAATGCTAAAGTTGGACATTATATACTGACTTTTCCTCTGAAACATGCTGTTTTGCAGAAGCAAACAGCTGAAATAATTCTTTTTAATCTCATTCAAGAAGTTATTTTTTATCAGCATTGCAGTCTAGAGCAGTGTTTCTCAACCTCAGCTATTTTAAAATGTGTGGACTTCCCAGAGGAAGGAAGGAAGGAAGGAAGGAAGGAAGGAAGGAAGGAAGGAAGGAAGGAAGGAAGGAAGGAAGGAAAGGAAGGAAGGAAGGGAGGGAGGGAGGGAGGGTTTCCTTGTGCCACAAGCAAACTCAATGGAGAAGCCAGCAGGAAGTTGAAAGTTGCTCCAACTTCCACTGCTCTTTTGCCCACCCATGATAATTTTGTTTCTGTGTTTATATATTTAAATATATCTGGAACAATGACCTAACAGGGCACAGGTTGTCTAGTATAGAACTGGAATCAGAACTTTTTCTTTTGGAACTGAAGAATAAACGGTTGAAAACAAGTCATAGAACTTTGTTTTTATACAGCTAATCGTCGACTTACAACAGTTCACTTAGTGACCGTTCAAAGTTACAATGGCCCTGAAAAAAGGGACTTATAACCATTTTTTCCACAGTTACAGCCATTCCAGCATTTACATTTACCGGTAGATGTTTGACAACTGACTCACATCTATGACAGTTGCAGCATCCCAGAGTTATGTGATCTCCTTTTGCAACCTTCTGACAAGCAAAGTCAATGGGGAAACCAGATTAACGACTAATTAACTACTAATTCAAGAACTGCAGTGATTCACTTAACAAATGTGGTGAGAAAAGTCATAAAATGGGGCAAACTCACTTAACAAATTTCTCACCTAACAATATAAATTTTGAGCTCAATTGTAACATATATGATCCTGTAGCGAGGTTATTGTATGAACAAAGATGGAAAGACTTGGCAATATCTACAATGGAAGTGTGGTTGGTGAAGATGCTAGAACTTGCTAAGTTAGCCAAGTTGACTGAGTTGATTAAAGAAAAGATAGTATTTTTGTTTATTGCTGATTGGAGACCCCTGATTGGGAAAAAAATGAACATGGTCTATGTTTCTGATAATTATATAGCTTAGTTTGGAGAAAGAAGAGAGTCACAATGTAATTTTTGAGAAAGAAGTAAATCTACAATTTAATTTATAACTGTTGCAAAGAACATTGGAAATCATTTCTTTTCTTTCTTTTCTATTCTGCGTCTTTTTCCTTTCTTTTTTCTTTTTTGTACTTTAGCTTTCTATTTCATCCTTTTTTCTTTTTTTCCTTTTTGCTCTATTTTAGTTTGCATTATTTTTTATTCATTTTTAAAACTTTCAATAAAATTATATTTAAAAAATAATTATGAAGGCATGCTCAAGAAAAGAAGCATCGCCCCACTCCCACCCACCCCCTTTAAGGAGATTTTTTACTGTTTTGGGTTTGACAGTTACAACAGAAACTTGCAGACAGAAACCTACTCTAACACAATTTTGCAAAGGGGATCTCTAAACTGTCTTGGGACTGTCCTACTAAACATGGACACTTGCATACTCTGATTAAGGCAGTAGCTCTATATGACTCTAATCTTTTATTTCTTATGACTAATCCTTCAAAAAGAAAAATTTGCATTTTTGGTTACTACGTTACAAAAAAGATGTTGAGAAAATTTTCCAGTTTTGGTCACTGCATTACAAAAAAGATGTTGAGGCTTTGAAAAAAAGTGCAGAGAAGATGTATAAAGGCCTGGAGACTAAAACATGAAGAACGGTTGCAGGATTTGGGTATGGCTACTCTAGACAAAAGAAGGACTAGGGGTAACTCGATAGCAGTATTACAGTATTTGAGGGGCTGCCACAAAGAAGAGGGGAGGTCAACTTATTTTCCAAAGTACCAGAGGGCAGCACAAAAAACAATAAATGGAAACTAATCAAGAGAGAAGCAACCTGGAATTAAGGAGAAACTTTCTAACAGTGAGAACAATTAACCAGGGAACAGCTTGCCTTCAGAGGTTGTGGGTGCTTCATCACTGGAGGTTTTTAAGAACATACTGGACAGTCACTTGCCTGGAATGGTATAGGGTCTCCTGCTTGAGCAGGGGGTTGGACTAGAAGATCTCCAAGGTCCCTTCCAGATTTCTTCTGAATTGAATTGATTTGAAAATCAAATAGTGCAGTCTTTCTGCTCGCATTTTTCCCCATTTATTTTTGGTAGCCATGATTCAATCTGAAAACTTTTGTTCATTGACCAGAGACCAAAAATAGGTAAATCAAGGTCCTTGACAGAGAGACAAATGAAAAAAAATGCAATTCAGAAATATCTAGTAGCTTATTAATTTTCTGTCTCTGCCTTAGGCCCACAGGAAGGAGCAGCAGCATTAGCAACTTCAGCTCTGCAATGAGGACAAATGTTAAAGCTCAAATCTCTGAGGATCAACAATAGACCTAATCCATGTGGATAATTCCTCTGTTGGACCAAGTTCCAGAAATTAAAAAAGCAGGAAACAGTTCTGCAATTCTGAAAGCAGAAACATGTGTGTTTGATAAGAAAAGCGGTATTGTAATTGCTGCCTCTTTTATTGTAAATGATCATGCATGACAATTTTTTAAAAAAATGTAAAAAAGTAAATGGTAAACGAATTCCTGAAGCAAGACATTCTGAAGACCTAAGGGCCTGGCTAGAATTTGAATGGTGAAGCCATTATTCTTCAGATTTCTTAAACTTGTTAACTCTTCCCCCCCTCCCCAAGAAAAATTGTATTTATTTATAAAATTGACTGGTCACAATCCAGAAGGAATCTAGCACATGAATATTTGCAAAAAGGGAGATAAAATTGTCACTGTGTTTTTTCTGTTTGTCAGCTACGCACGTCTCACTCTGTTTTTCTGCCAGCTGTATTGTAATCTTATCATTGTAACCAGGGTGATTGTCACTTGTCCAGCCATGTTTTGTTTTCAATCTGTTTTTACTATTAAGTGCGCATGTCCAAACAAAACTTTCTCACTTTACTTTCTTCTTCTCTCTGTGCTGTCTGGTGAGAGCATGTAGTTAGTTAGGAGTTTTTCTTTGTTTTCTGATTAAAGTTTTATTACTGTAGAATATGCTTCAGGTTTTCTTTATTTTACCTGATGTGCACCATGCGTCAAATGAACCACGGTTCATCGCCCTCTGATAGGGAGGTTTTGATTTACCCCCCCCCTGACATGGTAGCAGAGGATGGTTTGTTTTTACTTTCAAGAGATTTATGTTTTGCTGCTGATAAGCGTATAGGCTATTAGTCAGTTAGTTAGGTCAGCGACTGAGGAATGCTGTGCTTAATTGCTGCAATATGCTGAAGAAAAAGGGCAAGAAGAAGAAAGCTCATTATCAGTCTGCTGAAGAGGAGACAACCACTTCACAGAGATATCTCCCTTCCAGTTTACAGACTCCACTTGCTTCTGCTACACATCTTGGAGAAGAAGATGATTTAAGGTCAGTCACACCGTCTTCTGATTTTACAAGCTCTCAAGCAGCCGCCCCAGAAAGAGTTCATACTCAAGGGGCCCATGCAGGTTTCGAGAGGCTCAGTGCCAGACCTAAAGGTTCACTAGGGAAGGAAGTAATTTATTACCCCCCCTAGTCCTGAACAAACTTTGCATGAGAAGGCAGTGCAAAGTTATTTTGATCAGATTGAGGTTTTTGAACAAGAGGCACGGGCAAAAGCATATGCCTCATTGATTAAGCAGCATGAGAGGGACTCTGCTGTTATTCAAATCCCAGATTCCGCCATATTGCCTTCTTCTTCCAAGCCAAAGCCACTCCCACCAGTGGATGTTATGTTAGACGAAGGGGAACAGAAAGCACCTGCGTCACAGTCACATGATGTAGAGCAGGATCTAATGACACACAAGGCTACAGTGATGCCCGAATCCAATGTTATAGCACCATCTGCTGGTGAATCTGTTTTATGGGTATTGATGATAATTCACAACATGGCACATGAACCAAGTCCTGAGTTTGAGAATCAAACACTTTATCGCTCAGTCATTGGGTCACTGCTGTATATTAGTAGTTGGACTAGACACGTAGGCAAGGCAAAACAGTTTCATTGGACATGTGTTAAAAATTATTGAGATACCTAAAACACACTAAAAACATGAAGTTATTGTTAGAACCGACACATACTGACTATGCAGAGTTATGTTGTTATGCAGATTCTGATTGGGCGAGTGATAAGAAATCACGTAAAAGTACTTCAGGTTATATGATGTTTTTAAATGGATGTCCTGTTTACTGGCATGTGCGTAAACAGAATTTTGTTTCTTGTTCATCTACTGAAGCTGAATATGCTTGTGTGTCAGATGCATGTAATTCTCTAACATGGTTTGATGCTTTAGTCACAGATATCTGGACACATCCGATTCGACCGATCACTGTGATGGAAGATAACGAATCTGTGGTTTATATGTCTGAGAATCGATTTACAGGTTCAAGGTCTAGACACATTGACATCCGTTATCAAAATATAAGACAATTAGTTAAACAAGGTTTTGTAAAATTGCAGTATGTGCCTACACATGATCAGATTGCTGATATGCTGAACAAGCCACTTCCTACAGCCCAGCACAAGTATCTGCGCAAGAAGATGTGCCTTATCTGAGTTCTGCATTACTGACAAAGAAGGGGTTGTCACTGCGTTTTTTCTGTTTGTCAGCTACGCACAACTCACTCTGTTTTTCTGCCAGATGTATTGTAATCTTATCATTGTAACCAGGGTGATTGTCACATGTTCAGCCATGTTTTGTTTTCAATCTGTTTTTACTATTAAGTGTGCATGTCCAAACAAAACTTTCTCACTTTACTTTCTTCTTCTCTCTGTGCTGTCTGGTGAGAGCATGTAGTCAGTTAGGAGTTTTTCTTTGTTTTCTGATTAAAGTTTTATTACTGTAGAATATGCTTCAGGTTTTCTTTATTTTACCTGATGTGCACCATGCATCAAATGAACCACGGTTCATCGCCCTCTGATAGGGAGGTTTTGATTTACCCCCCTGACAAAAATAAATGTGCTTTAAGAGATTTGCACCTGTGAATTTCCTTGTTTTATCCTTTGGCTCAAACTGCATAGTGTGCTGCAGAGTTTTGATAGACTAGATTTATAACTAAGCACATTCATTTATTTAAGAAAAAAATGATAAATAAACAAATCTGATGCAGATTAGATTTAAATTCATGTGTTTTATCTTAGGGAAAGGATAGATATCTATTCTAATTAAAGTTCCAAGATGGCAGGGATGGTATTATTGCTTGGAGACAACTCAAACCTGCTAATTCTTAATATAGTCATCCCTTGGCACTCAGCTGCTTCAAAACTTGTCGAATTTGGTATTTGACGAGTTTTGAAGCACAAATCTTGTCCCAGCAATTATATTTTCCCCTGTAGTCAGCATGCAAGGAAGAACTTGCTGACCTTGGCTGCCTCGTGTCTCTCTATTTCTTCCAGACAAAATAACAGGTCACGTTGTAAGTCACATGGTTTTCTCGGTACCCATTGTTTTCCAGAACAAATTACCGACATGGACTGAGGTACCACTGTAGTTGTTCACTGATGGCTGCCCTGTCCATCATTTTTACCATTATCATTTTTTTAACCCCAGTTTTTCCTATCTTGGGATTCCCTTGAATTCTGCTGCTTCTGTGATTGAGGGCCAGGGCCTTACTAACAACAGAGTCCTCCAGATACTACAGAGTCCGTCAAAGACAACATTCTTTGGGCCCACTCAGACTGAAACCACCTCTGATAAAATACAATAATTTTCTATGTAAACTATATATCAGGATCACAAATCCAACCCCATAAATTATCTTGTATTTATGCAAGGGCAATCCATCTGTAACTTTGGTGGCCTCAAAATTACCTCATAACTTCTTTCAGTTCTACAAGATAAGACAGCTCCTGCTATATCAGGGAAGCAGAAGTGAGAGGGAAAGGGGGGGAAAAAAGATGCTTTCTACTTCTCAAATGAAACACAAACAAAGAAAAGGAAATAAGTTTCTGCAAATGGCATTGTGAAACTAGAATGATGGAAGAGAGATAGAAAGGGACCAGGAAGGATACTTATTTGAAACAAATGTTCATAAAGTCTTCATTTCCCTTTTTTTGGTCTTTGGTCAAAGAGCAAAAGTTTCAGGCTGAATCTTGGCTATCAAAAATAAATGGAAATGAAGCAAAGACAGACTGTACAATGTGATTTTCTTTTTCATGACTAATAGTTAGTAGTGAAGATTTAATGAACAATATATGATAGAAGAAGCAGTGATACCAGAGACACAGCATTAGGACAATGAGTCTTATACTTTTGCTCTCAAGGATTATATATACCTAGTAACTGACTAACTTTTATGACTTTTACCTGTTTCACACTATACTTCAAACTATATGTTTCACAAGGTGAAACATATAGTTTATGACAATCCATATGGGGGAAAAATCCTAGAGAGTTTGGCAAATCGAAAGTCTTCTAAGTATGGACATTCCTCTAAGTTTGTTCATTATTTTAGTCAAGAAATTTCAAGTAGTGTAAATCCCTTGAATGTGCATCAGTTTCAAAAAGAAAAGAATTCTAATCTGAATAATTATGCAAATCTGAATTAGGGAGTATTCCAGTTTGAATTTGGTAAGAGTAGGCATAAGAAAATTAATCAGATCTATGATGATTCTGCTGTGTCTCACAAAATGTTAATGCACTTCAGGATTAGATTAAGCACTGAAGGGTGGTTGACATTCCTAGAAAATTAAAAAATAATATTAAGAAACCCAAAACATTGAAAGATTGATTCCATTATAATGTACCTGCCTCATCAAGGTCAAGAAAACTAGCAATTATAATGTTACGCATTGCTATTTTGCATCCTTTTATGACTTGCTATATTGCTTTTTTAATGAAGTAATTAAAAACAAAAATCAATTCATATTCATTTCTATGAATTAATTCTTACCAAACCCTAAAAAACAAACAAACAAACAAAATCAGTAAAAAGAAAATTGGCTTTGACTTTCTTTATATCTATATATGCCTCCTAGTGTACTTCACCCCAAGCACTTCACCCTCTGAAAAAGGATGGATCTTGACCATAAAAAGATACCAACTCCTGTAGTAGCAGAATGTCTTCTATGTCCCTTCAAATTTGTCCACATATTTGTTAAGTCCTTGTTATATAATTATTTCAGATGCTCGTTCCAATGTACTTCTTTTTTCTTTTTTCTGTAGTGTTCAACCTTAAAATCCAGACTGAGTTCTGAAGGCATCTGCTTATATTCCTACAGTTACATTCTTCCCCTCCACTGTTTCTTCCCCCAGCCAGATTACAAAAGAGATTTTGTTTATATTTCATGTCTCTCAGATGCTCAAACACCCAGATAATAATATGACTTGTCTGTTTGGAAGGAGTTCAATTTAGGAAGCTAGTCTTCCAGTCTTACAGAGTCAAAGGAGAGACCCTCTTGAAAAATGTCCAATTAAAAAGCAGTCAGTTCTTTTAAATACATTTTTCTTGGCTAACGCAGGAAAGCAAGAAGAGAAAATTGATTGCATCTAGGTAAAAGTTGCTCAACCTAATCCAAAATCAATCTAATTGTAAAGTACCTACAACAACAACAACTTTATTGATTAGCCCTTGGGCCATATCAAAGTACAAAGTTCCAGCAACAAACCGTCACCAAAACTTGATAAAAGCAATCCAAAATGGAATTTGATAAAATACAATTTAAAATGGAATTAAATAAGATACAATTTAAGATGAAATAGTAATAAAATACAAATTTAAGATATAGATAAAATATAACATTATATTTCGGAGTCGCCCTTACAGTCTACCCCAATCTGTCCCACATATGCAGATCTTAACCAGATCATTTTGTTTAAATACTGTGCTACGTTAAATGTTATTTTCAAGTTCTGACCGGACATAAGATAAGTTATTTTGATATGGGGATCCCAATGGGTCATTCGTTTGGTATATAGACCAAGATACCTGTCTCTCACCCTCTTATACAGACAACAGTCAAATAGGATGTGAGCCAGGTCCTCTACCTCTGCCGCTCCGCAAATGCAGAGACACTCATTGTACGGTATAGCATGAAATCTCCCATATCTGACCATTGTGTCAAGCTGTTCGAATCTTGCTCTCGTAAATATCTCCCTAAGATGTTTTGGGAGTTGTGACTTCAAATAACTGTCCACTTGAAAAGTACATTTGTATTTACTCAGCCATTTCAAGTTACCCACCTTACTAAGGATAGCTATATCAGTTTGTGCTTCTATATCCTTAATTCTTTGGGCAACTCTTTTTTTAGATTGTTCTCCTGTTACGCAAGAAACAGGAAGGCCACAGCTTCTTAACAAAATTTGTTAGTTTGGTGATCCAGGAGATTTGTGATTGTAGTTTTATTTGCTCTAGTAGGCATAATTTGGGGAGTCTATCAGTCTCCATTTCATTAACTTTGCACCAGTAGTTATAAGCTCTAATTTTAGATAATGCCTGAATTGTATGAATTCCCAATTCAGGTCTAACTGCTGCAGCAGATGTTCTTGGATCTACACCCAAAATACATCTCAGGTGCTGGGACTGTGTTTGTTCTAAAACTGTGGTTGAGTAAAGACCCCAAATTTCTGCTCCATACAAGAGCATTGTGGTAACCTTAGCCTTATAAACCTTGAGTAATGGAGCTAGGGACGCTGGGTAACTATGGTTCTTTAGTTTGAGCAATAAATTCATACGGGCTTTTGCTCTAAATGTACTCCGTTGATGATGGCAGGCCCAAGATCCAGTCTTGGAAAAAGTTACTCCCAAATATACAAAGGTATTAACCTGCTCAATTGGTTCACCATCTAATTGCCACTTATGTCTCTGATGGTTTCTTCCAAACACCATTATTTTCGATTTTGATTTGCTAATGATTAGGGAGTTATCCTGGCAATAAGAGCTGAATCTTCTTAATAGCCTCTAATTGTAAAGTGATTTAGAGGTTGGTTCTTGTAGTAAACATTAATGACCTGATTATAGACTGAACTATTTCATATTTTGAATGGGAATGTGATTTACAATTACAACCTGTAATATATTATTGGCTGCTTTGATTATTTGAAAGCAAACACTTGTGATTATAATCCAAACAACTACAGAACAGCTTCCAGAACCAGTTGACATCTGATGACCACTCTTATTCCTAAATTTTTTGGGCTTCTGGGTTTTGCTGTACTACAAACCCCATCATTCCATACTTTGCATATTGACTGGAAGTAATTTGAAAGAATCTGAATTTACACATTCTAAATCTCATTGATTGAGGCTAGTCCTACAATCTTTCCTGCTGTTGAAAGAAAAATCTTCATCAGGGTCCAGTCCAAGCCGGGAATAAACAAAATGGAGACTGCTTTAGAAAGAAGGTTGTAATTTACTGAAGAGGAGAGCCAGACAGAAAGATGGCTCTGGGAAAGCTGACCACATGTAGCTGGGAGTGGTAGGTTTTTATACCTTCTGGGGCTTTTGAGGTTGTTTCCTGTTCCTGTTTGAGGCTTTGTATTTCCTGTGTCATGTACTTTCACCTGAGTGTGCCCTTTTGGTATTGGTGGGTTAATCCTATTATGTCCCCAAAGGTCATGTCTTTTAGAGTTTGGGTGGGGTATGTAGATTTTAGGGGTCTTTATCTTCCTAATTTTATAGGCTTTTAGCTTCCTGGCTCCAACCTTCCAGAATGTATTATTACATCTGCATTTCTAAAAGCTGGTTTCTGCTGAGTTTTCTGGCTAGAGGGAGGGAGAAGTTTCTGCCTTTTTAAAGATCTTCTCCATTATTCCTTTGGAGAAATATAGTCTGTCTTTTTAATATTCCCCAAAATATTTCTTTCTCTGGATTCTTCCCAGACTGCTATCACCAATTTTGGAAGCAAATGCCTTTTTGTTAAGGTAAATTATCATTTAATGCATTCAATTAAAGGATTCAATTAATTCAGTTGTACCCTATGGATGCAAATAAGTCATCATTTTGCTTTCTCAGCTTTCTATCAAGCACCCAAGCCCAGCCTGTTTTTGCTTTGATTTACACTTTTTAGCAGAGACTTTAGAACTTTCCAAGAGGGGTGTCCAGGATTGTTTGACTGAAATCCTGCCCCCACCTTTTTAAACCTGTGTAGCATATGCAATGAATGTTAAATGGGCATAAAGTTTTGATTGTATGTTGTGGGCAACATCTTGATTTTTTTGTTGTTGTTGTTGTTGACATCTTCTTCAGGGAGATGCCTATCTTCCAAATATGCCCGATCTTTAACCCCACACAAACATGGATTCTGGTACAGGTAGCTCTCAACTTACCACCATTCATTTAGTGACCCTTCAGAGTTACAACAGCACTGAAAAAAGTGACTTATGACCCTTTTTCATACTTATGACTGTTGCAGCATCCTCGTGGTCACTTGATCAAAATTTGGACACTTGGAAACTGGCTCATATTTATGACTTAGCAATGGAAATTTGGGGGTCAGTTGTAGTTGCAATATATTTCCTGCGGACAATATTATTTTAGCTAAGGTCAAGCAAGGAGGCCTTCAGTTTAGTTACTTACATTGCAAACTCCATTAAGAATAGTTTAGATGGTACTCACATAATGCAGTCAATGAACACAGCATGCAACAGGCATCATATTTCTGCTATGATGGGAGAAAACAAAAATTAAAAAAGCCTCTCTTTTTTCATTTGCAAGTGTTGGGAGATAAGTATTTGAGGTAATGAACTTTTTTTATTAGGTATAATGCCAGAAAAGATTAACAAACAAAGCTTATACTTGACTTTGCATGTCACAACAGTGGCAAGAATTATATCTGTGCAACACTGGAAAAATGAAGGAATACCATCAGATGAAGAAATAATTAAAAAAAAGACTAGAATGCGCAGAGATAGACAGATTGACTATGAGACTGAAAGAAAAAGAAGAAACGGATTATTATCAAACCTGGGACTTATTTTACCACGGGCTAGAGCAGGGCTAGGCAACCTCAGCTCTTTTATGACTCATGGACTTCAACTTCCAGAATTCCCGAGCCAGCTATGCTGGCTCAGGAATTCTGGGAGTTGAAGTCCATGAGTCATAAAAGAGCCGACTGGCTCAGGAATTCTGGGAGTTGAAGTCCATGAGTCATAAAAGAGCCAAGGTTGCCTACCCCTGGGCTAGAGGAATGAAGAAAGGATTATGAATTAAAATATGTATTAGCATGTAAACTCAGCACGTTGGTTGAAAAATTATTACTGTATGTAAGGAAAAAATGGATAAAAAACTTCTATTAAAAAAAGGTATTTGAGGTAATGTTTTTCCAGTTCTCATATAATTTGGCCACTGAGGTACTTGCACTACTGAAGAAATGAGACGACCCCCTGGGCAGGTATTTGTGGCATGATGGTGCAATGATACTTAATTTTTAAAGTGGCCTATGCATGTCTGGTACAAGTAATTCTTGTTAAGCAACAGAACTCACACCTAAGAAAAATGTGCACCACATTTATTCCATAAGTCAGTTGTATAGGCATGGGATAATTCTACAGAGATCTATTCAGAACTCATCTTTCTGCACTCAGTTTCTCTGAACTGTAACTAACATTCTACAATCTACATCAACTCACGTTTCAAGCTAACATGGGAAGCAGGCAGGCAAACAAGCCTATCCTTTCTTTATCACCTTCTGAATGCGATTAAAGCATTTCCTTGTGCTGAAGTACTGTGTCTTAGACTAACTTTCTGTCTAGACTAAACTTTCTGATTTCTTCTGTTACAGGAAATATTTAATGATATTAAATCTTCTTTGTCCTGTTGATACTAACTTGCATTTGGAGATGGCTTGATTTTAAATAATACAGTGTTGTTTTGGATGCTCCAGAAGGTATATATTAAAAATGAAATTCCAAGAATCCTCTTGCAGCAAGGCTATATACTATTATGTAGGCTTAGGGACATCTAGAGGGATACAAGCAGATGAAGTTTGCAGTGCCCTGGAAAGTCCCAGATAGATGCAAATAAACTGGCTATGTTAAAGAGGATGAAGTGTCAAGGCTCAGAGGGGAACTTTGGAATGAAAATATGCAAGAACTGATTGTAGCAGCTGTTTTTAGTCCATCACAACTCAGGTCTAATTTTAGCTTTTTAAACTGATGAGTTTTGTTAAGTTCTTGGTTCAGTGAGGCATTGACGAGGCAGAACGGTGAAACAGTAACACATTTATTCAGTAACAGAAGGAGCCCAAAATGCTGCTCAGCTTCTATTTATCCGGTCTGCCACTAGTTGGCAGCCAATGAGATTAAATGGTAACTTCCTGCCTTAAAATGCAAAGTAACAACTCTGGAGACAAACTGTCTGGAGTTTAAATGTAACGGCTGTTAACCGTTGCACACAGTTTACAAGGAACTTATCTCAATACATAACACCCCTTCCCCCTAGATGGTGCAAATCTTAAACAAAGTACATAGTCTCTTAAATAAGTTGGTGGTCTTCGCTGTTGCTCTGAGCATCTCAGAGCCGCTGGAAGTTCCCGATCTACCAGCTTGCCTGCCAGGCTGGGTAGATCAGGGGCTTGAGACCCGATTGCTTCAGATCGACCTGAGTCTCTTTGACTGGCCTGTTCCGGTAGACCCAAGCCAAAGTCCGTTTGTGGTACAGTCTCTGTTGAGCTGGAAATCAGAGCCAGTTGCCAGTTCCACTCAGTAGGTGCAGTCTGTGCGTGCGGAGTTGAATCGCCTGCCGATAGTCCCCCCTCTCCATGGCTGGGAGTCTCACTAGTGAATGCAGACTCTGCAGTCGGGGCATTGTTGAGTGGCCCCTGGGGTTGGCTATTACACGGGTCTTGCACCAGCGATTGGTTCAGTAGCCTCTGGCACAGCTGGTCAATGTGCCGCCATATCACTCTGCCGTCTTCCAGGACCACTTCATAAGAAAGTGGCCCTGACATCTTACCAACCACTGCTACCACCCACAGTTCCCCTTGACCATAGTTCCAGGCCCAAACCAGGTCACCAACTTGCAAACTTTGCAGTGGTTTTGGCTGTACAGTGCTGGAGGTGACTGTCTGGATGCAGCCAATCCAGTTTAGTGATTAAATGCCGACCCCATCTAAGTTTGCCTGGGCTTCTGCCCATTGAAGTGCAGGGCATTGTGCATTGGCAGAGTAAATCTGCCAGCCTGTGCTGCCAGTCACCAGTTACAATCTTCTTTAAGGATTCTTTGGTCGTCTGGACCATACATTCCACTTGGCCATTCGATGCGGAGTGAAAGGGGGCCAAAGTGCCATGCCTTATCAGGTTAGCCCTCAGGAAGGACTGGAATTCTGTAGCGGTAAACTGAGCTCCATTGTCTGAGACTAGCACACTGGGTAGCCGTGCATTGCAAAGATCCTGCGCAGTTCCTGGATGGTCCTGGAAGTAGTAATATTTGGGACTGGTGTGACCTCTAACCACTTAGAGTGGCTGTTCACCACAACTAGGAACAGTTGTCCCTGAAAAGGCCCGGCAAAGTCAATGTGGATTCTTGACCATGGGGCGTGCGTGGCTTCCTATCAGTGGACAGGGGCTTGCATCATTTTGGGCCTTGATTGTTGGCATGTGAAACAGCTATGAACTTGAGCCTCAATATCTTTATCCAGCCTAGGCCACCAAAGGTAGCTCCTCATGAGTGCCTTCATCCTGACTATTCCTGGATGGCCCTCATGCAGAGACTCTAAAACCCTGGATCTCAGAGAGTTCGGGACTATGACCTAACTGCCCCAAAGTATGTAACCCTTATGGGCAGAAAGCTCATCCTTTCTCATGTGAAAACTCTGGAAGTTTGGCCCTGGACATTTGTCAAGCCATCCTGTGTACACCTAGTTCAAAACGCGGCTAAGCATCTTGTCAGCGGCTGTTTCCGCAGCTACATCCCCAGCATGAAAGAGAGACTCTGGCAAATCCTGGATAGCCAGGATGCAAGCAGCCAGAGCAGGATCTGGCTCTAAAAGTGGCAGGGGGAGTCTACTGAGGCCGTCTACATGGCCCATTTCCCTACCTGGTTTGTGAATCAGCCTGTAATTATAGGCTGAAAGGAAAATAGACCACCTCAGCATTCGTGGAGATAAAATCTGAGGTGTCTGTTTGTTCGTTGTGATCAAACCCACAAGTGGCTTGTGGCCCGTAAGACCATGAAGTGGCAGCCATACAAGTAATCATGAAACTTCTTAATTCCGGCCACTATGGCCAGTGCCTCCTTGTCTATTTGTGCGTAATTGCATTCAGCTGAAGACAGTGTCCTAGAATAATAAGTGATGGGAGCCTGTCTCCCATCAGCCATCAAATGACTTAACACAACTGCTACCCCATACGGAGCTGCATCACAAGCGATGCAGAGAGGCAGCTTTTCCTGAAAATGGGTGAGTACTGAGTTTGAAGACAGCAGTGATTTGACTGCCAAGAAGCTTTTCTCATGGACATTCGTCCACTTTGCCTTTTTGTCCAAGAGCTGGTGTAACAGCTCTGCCACTGCAGCCTTGTGTGGAAGAAAGGAATGATAAAAATTCAGAAGTGCTAAAAAAGCCTGAAGCTCCCCCTTAGACTTAGGACTGGGAGCCTGCTGGATTGCTTTGAGCTTGGAATCTGCCAGATGAACGCCTGCGGCATCTATGCGGAACCTGAGGAATTCGGTTGAATTTACCCTGATCTTGCACTTTTCTCTTTTTAGCTTCAGCCCTTCTTCATGGAAATGCTAAAGGACAGCTTTGAGCTGTTCAGCCAAAATCTCCTCTGACTCCCCAGCTATGAGGACATCATCAAAGTAGGGGCACACACCTGGAATGTTCTTAAGTATGCACTCCATCACTCCCTGAAACAGCCCTGGGGCTACACTGACCCCAAACTATAGGTGCCTAACCTTGAAAACTCCCCTGTGGGTGACAATGATTTGAGCTTCTGCCATGGCATCATCCATGGGCTGGTAGGCTTGTGTCAAGTCTAATTTGACGAATACATGACCTCTCGGTAGTGATGCCAAAATATGGCTGACTACAGGCACTGGATATGCATGTTGTTGAAGTGCTCTGTTAATAGTGCACTTATAATCTGCGCATATACGTACCTCACTGTTGGCCTTAAGTGGCATGACTATGGGGGTCTCCTACACCCCACTATCTACTGGCTGCAGCACCCCCTGTTGCATCAGCTCTGCATCAATTTTGGGCTTGAGGGCAAAAGGAACTCTATGAGGCTTGATCCATATTGGGGTTATGGTAGGATCAAGGTGGAGGGCAATTGTATTTCCCTAAGTTCAGACTGAACACATCAGCAAACTCCTGGCAAACTGCTGACAGGTCTGCTGCTTGCGTTTTGTGAATGTCAGTTACTTGGATGCCCAAGGCATCTAACCAGTCTAGGCCAATGAGGCTTGTGTGGTGACCCTCAACAACCACAACATCCAATGGACCCTCAAACCCTTTGAATTGCACATTGAGTGTAACTTCTCCTTTAACATCTACACAGGAGTTTTGGAAATCCGTCAGCAACAGGTTAGACGGCCTGAGTTTTACTCGTTTGCTGCTGCAACTGCAGATGTGATTAAAAGTTCCTTGGGAAACTATAGATAAGGCTGACCCAGTGTCCAGTTCCATGTTACATGAAACTCCCTGAAGCTTGACCTTTAGCCTAAGCTTCTCTTTAAGGGGATGATGGGCACCAGTTCTGAACACGCTCCTTTGGCTGGAGCAATAGCTGACTCTGTTGCCTGGGGCCCCTGGTACCTTTCCTGAATACTTCTTCTTGCGGTATGTCCCACTGTTGACCTCTGCAGATGGTGGCAATGTGGGCTTGTCACATGCCCGGCATGATGCTGTGCAGAACCTGCACTCTGAGTGTCTATGTCGGCCTCCACAGCCCACACATAGAGTGAAGGGAACTGCCTTCTCAAGCGGCCACTGGTTCCTCTCTGGCTTCTTCTGAAGCCAATCAACCTCAAGGTCCGTGTCGGAGTCTTCTGTTCTTTCAGTTTCCTTGTGGTGGATAGTTTCTGGGCTGGGAGTGTTCTTGGAGGGCCATAAGGCCTCGACAGCTCCTTCAGCAGCTTTGGTGGCCATCACCTCCTTCAGGGCATCTTGGAATGTAAGAGTCTCTTTTGCAAATAATTTCTGTTGAAGATCTCGATTCCTCAATCTGCAAACCAATCAATCTCTCAGTCTCTCTTCGAGATCTGCAAATTTGCAAAGCTGGGATGCCTGGCATAAGGCAGCTATGAACTCAGTGGCAGACTCTCCTGGCAGCTGCTCCCACTACTCAAAGACATGCCGCCATGTGATTACAGAGAGTTTTGGCTCAAAATGGTCTTTGAGCTTCTTCTTAAAATCTGTGTAGGTGACTGACTCCAGTGTAGCCGGAGCAACTAGGTTTTTGGCTATATCAAACATTGCCTGGCCACAGACACACAGAAGCATCATGGCCTTCAACCCATCTTTGCTAACTTGGTTAGCACGCAGATAATTCTTGACACGGGAGATGTAAGAACTCCACCTCTTGAGATGCGTCACATTGAATTCTGCCAATTTGCCAACCTTAGCCATGGTGAATCTTTCTTCATCCTCGCAATGCCTTGTGCTGCTGTGCTGGCCCTAGGATGGATCCTCAGGGTGTGGTGGTCTCCAGCATGATTTGCTGGCAGACCGAGGGGGGGGAATGTGGTTCCTGCCAGGCTCAGGTGCTGGTCTCACCCCCTAGTGACTTCTGTCTTCTTCTTAAGCAGCACATCCCACCTTCATCGCCACTGTTAAGTTCTTGGTTCAGTGAGGCATTGACGAGGCAGAACAGTGAAACAGCAACACGTTTATTCAGTAACAACAGAAGCAGCCCCAAATGCTGCTCAGCTTCTATTTATCTGATCTGCCACTAGTTGGCAGCCAATGAGATTAAACGGTAACTTCCTGCCTTAAAATGCAAAGTAACAACTCTAGAGACAAGCTGTCTGGAGTTTAAACGTAATGGCTGTTAACCGTTTCACACAGTTTACAAGCGACTTATCTCAATCCATAACAAGTTTTTTTATATATAACATTTCCAGCTGGGGCTGTGTTTCAGGAGCAGCAACATGTATTGTATACATGTAAAGAAACATGAATTACATTCTGTGTGCTAGCAGTATGCAAATTTTGAACATCAGAAGTTTATAGTTATCTATAAAATTGTAGTGTTTGTGTGCCTATGTTCTCCAACTCTCTTTCTTTCTTTCTTTCTTTCTTTCTTTCTTTCTTTCTTTCTTTCTTTCTTTCTTTCTTTCTCTTTCTCTCTCTCTCTCTCTCTCTCTCTCTCTCTCTCTCTCTCTCTCTCCCCCTCCCTCCCTCCCTCCCTCCCTCTCCACACATCTCATGAAAAAGGGACTCTGGATTGTATATAAGATATTGTAAAGATACTGAATAAATATATAGAGATGTTATTACTGCCAAGCCCTTATTAATAAACACAGTTGGAAGCATGTTAAAGCAGGAAAGTTAACTTCAAAGACACTCTTACAAAATGATCTGATTTTTAATTGACTACAGAGGAAGGATTTTTTCTTTTTATTTGCAGATCAAATAATCTAGGTCTGATGAAGAATAAAACCAAATGAATGAAATGGAATAGAGAGAGTCTTAAATCAATCAGTATAAAATTGCCTATGATTTTCCTATTACAATTAGAGAACCTTGGGTGACCTTCCAGCTGTTGCTGAACTTAGAACCCTTAGCAACTCATCAAAATAGCACTGTGTTTCTAAAACCTTTTGCTCTTGTGACCCCTTTCCTCTTCTAAAAATTACGGAGAGCCCTAAAATAGCTTTTGTTTGTATGGGTTATATTTGTCAATATTCACCAAATTAAAAATTAAAAGGGATGGTTTCATAACATATTTATTTATTGAATCATGTGAAAATAATATCAAACCCATATTTTAATGCAAAATTCCTATATCATGCTATCAACTAAACATCATTTTCAAGTTTTGCAATGGTGAATAATTTTGATTTCACTCTGAGAGGGTGTTGGGGAACCCCAGGATCCCTGAACCACATTTTAAGAATGACAGAGTCAGAAGGGACCCTGGTCCCTTCCAACCCCCTATTCAATCAGGAAACTCTATACCATATGAAGATGTGAGCCTGCATTGGAACTTTTTTTAAAAAAGAGGCAGTCAACTACCACTTCATCTGAACCCTATTTTTGTACAATATGCTTAAGCTATACGATCACTTCAGCTCGACCGACACCTTTTCCGTTCAAAACCCCATTCCTTCCCCATAGAAAACCAAGTCAATGAGAAGATAAATCTACCCTTTCTTCTCCTGATGATATCTTCAAGGTTGGAACTTCTAGCTGTAGTGTCTGAAGTTATACCACCCATGCCAGATCCTGACAGACTTCTGGAAAAGTAAAGGTGGGCTGACACCAGTTCCTCTTTAGTGGAGCTGACAACTGTGGCATAAATCGAAGCCAGTGCATGGATTGGCTCCTTGGAATTCCTCTCTGAATCAAGCAACAATTTTTCCATTACCCAGAAATAAATTTATATAATAATAAATAACAAATATATTCATAAGACAAAGGAAGGAGGAAAAGAAAACCAAGTATTTCTGCCTCTTTTCACTGAGACAAAGTGCTATTGTGTTTGTGCACTGGTGTGTTTGTTTCAATGCAGGGTTTGTTTGCTTGGTCAGCTCCAAAGGGGAACCTAGTGGCAGAGGATGATAACTCAATGGCCAATCTCACAACTTGCAAACGAAGGCTGAGTCAGTCAAGTCTGCTCTCTGCAGTTCCTTGGAAAGTGGAGATGTGAAATAATCTTAGAAGATTGCTGTTAGTTGGAATTAAACCAGGGATGGGCAACTATAGCAACTTTACAACCTGTTGAATTCAATTCCTCAAATTTGTGTGCATAGTTGCCTATGCAGAAGCAGATTATAGTTCACTGGAAATGCTAACATATGACTCAATATAAAAGACAAATATATATTTAGTACCCTTTCAGGGTAAAGCACACAAACCAATTCTGTGGAACTTACTCATAAATACAACTGCAACCATATGTATATTAAATTGATATGCCATACTAAATGCTTCCTTTGTTATCACTATTCTTGGGGGGGGGAGTTTTAACTAGATGCCAATTCACTCTTTGATCAGTCCTAAAGGATTAAATTTGTCAGTTGACAAACAACAGAAAGTGCAGCTCTCTTTCCATGCTTTGCTGGGTTTCTAATTTGTGTTATCAGAATAAAATAAGTCTCCAGTTTACACCTGGCACGATTATGGCTTAATATTGTACGATGTTGGAAGCTGCCTTGATCTGAGTTGAATAGGAAAGCAACAGGAAGGTAGATTAAAAAGATTTTTTTCCCCAAGGTAGCAGCAAATCACTTTTATACTGTTACCAGGAAAACAATTGAGATTATGTTCACGTGGTTATCTGGAATATTGCTAAATTCGAGGGAGATAGATAACAGCAATAAATGGTTTTCTGACAAATGCTATGTCACTGAGATTCAAAAAGAATTAGCAAACACCTTTTAGCAAATGCCTTTTAGTATACCTTCTTGGGTCTTAAGTTATTTATATTTTACTATCAGGTCTCTACTATTCTGCAAGCCTTACTTTTCAGTTATTAGACAAAGCAACTGAATAAAACATAAATAAAAGAAATATGATATGAAGAGAGAGATTGAAAAAAAATATCTGACTAACTCCCCAAATAATTGTAAAATAAGCCAGATGAAAAGAGCAGCCAGATAATGGAAACAATTCCCATAGAATGGTCACTTTATAGTTTGCAGCCCCACTATTGTACCCTTTTGAGATGAAAGCTGAAGCAAAAAATGCACATAAATGTGGATGCAAATGGCTAGGATTAATGATGTCGATGGCCATTCCAGCCATCCCACAGGGGTGACTCAAAGTCATGCAGGGTTTTTTAACATTTATTGCAAGTAGAAATGACTATATTCAGTACCTGCAGCTCCAACTAAAAAGCAGTCAATAGTAGCAGAAGACTCCAAGAAAAATGCCCTCTCAAAGCTGTGGGTTGTTGTTGTTAGTTGCAAAGTTGTGTCCGACCCATGGACAACGTTCCTCTAGGCCTTCCTGTCCTCTACCATCTTCTGGAGTCCATTTAGGCTCATGCCTACTGCTTCAGTGACTCTATCCAGCCACCTCATTCTTTGTTGTCCCCTTCTAATCTTGCCCTCAACCTTTCCCATCATTAGGCTCTTCTCCAGTGAGTCCTTCCTTCTCATTAGGTGGCCAAAATATTTGAGTTTTAGCTTCAGGATCTGGCCTTCTAAAGAGCATTCACGGTTGATCTCCTCTAGGACTGACCAGTTTGATTGCCTTGCAGTCCAAGGGACTCGCAGGAGTCTTCTCCAGCACCATAGTTCAAAGGCCTCAATTCTTTGGCGCTCAGCCTTTTTTATGGTCCAACTTTCACTGCCATACATTGCAACTGGGAAGGCCATAGCCTTGACTATACGCACTTTTGTTGACAGGGTGATGTCTCTGCTTTTCAGTGTGCTGTCTAGATTTGCCATGGCTTTCCTCCCGAGGAGCAAACGTCTTTTAATTTCTTGGCTACAGTCCCCGTCTGCAGTGATCTTGGAGCCCAGGAAAATAAAACCTGTCACTACCTCCATTTCTTCCCCATCTATTTGCCAGGAATTGAGAGGGCCGGATGCCATGATCTTGGTTTTCTTAATGTTAAGTTTCAACCCAAGTTTTGCACTCTCCTTCTTCACCCGCAACAAGAGGCTCTTTAGTTCCTCTTCACTTTCTGCCATTAGAGTGGTATCATCTGCATATCTTAGGTTGTTGATGTTTCTTCCGGCAATCTTAATTCCAACTTTTGATTCATCTAGCCCTGCCTTTCTCATGATGTGCTCTGCATATAAGTTAAACAGGCAGGGTGACGGTATACAGCCTTGCCGGACTCCTTTTCCAATTTTGAACCAGTCAGTGGTTCCGTGTCCAGTTCTCACTGTTGCTTCTTGATCCGCATATAGGTTTCTCAAGAGACAAATAAGATGGTCTGGTACTCCCATCTCTTTAAGAACTTGCCACAGTTTGTTATCATCCACACAATCAAAGGCTTTAACATAGTCAATGAAGCAGAAGTAGATGTTATTCTGGAACTCCCTAGCTTTCTCCATGATCCAGCATATGTTGGCAATTTGATCTCTAGTTCCTCTGCCTCTTAGAAATCCTGCCTGTACTTCTGGTAGTTCCCCGATCCACATACTGCTGGAGTCTAGCTTGTAGGACTTTAAGCATAACTTTACTAGCATGTGAAATGAGTGCAATGGTGCGATAGTTTGAACATTCTTTGGCACTGCCTTTCTTTGGAATTGGAATGTAAACTGATCGTTTCCAATCCTGTGGCCACTGTTGAGTTTTCCAAATTTGCTTGCAAATTGTGTATAACACTTTTACTGCATCGTCTTTTAAGATTTTGAATAGCTCAGCTGGAATACTGTCACCTCCACTAGCTTTGTTGTTACTCAGCTTTCCTAAGGCCCATTTCACTTCACATTCTAGGAGGTCTGGCTCGAGGTCAGTGACCAACTCATCGTGGTTATCTAGGATGTTAAGATCATTCTTGTATAGTTCTTCTGTGTAATTTTGCCACCTCTTCTTAATCTCTTCTGCCTCTGTTAGGTCCCTGCCTTTTTGGTCCTTTATCATGCCCATTTTTGCATGAAATGTTCCCTTCATATCTCCAATTTTCTTGAAGAGATCTCTAGTCCTCCCTATTCTATTGTTTTCTTCTATTTCTTTGCACTGTTCATTTAAGAAGGCATTCTTATCTCTTCTAGCTATTCTCTGGAATTCTGCATTCAGTTGGGAGTGTCTTTCTTTTTCTCCCTTGCCTTTCACTTCCCTCCTTTCCTCAGCTATTTGCAAAGCTTCCTCAGACAGCCATTTTGCTTTCTTGCATTTCTTTTTCTTTGGGATGGTTTTAGTTGCTACTTCTTGTACAATGTTGTGAACCTCTGTCCATAGTTCTTCAGGCACTCTGTCTATCAGATCTAATTCCTTAAATCTATTTGTTACCTCTACTGTATATTCATCAGGGATATGATTTAGTTCATACATGAGTGGCCTAGTGCTTTTCCCTACTTTCTTCAGTTTAAGCCTAAATTTTGCAACGAGAAGCTCGTGGTCTGAGCCACAGTGAGCTCCTGGTCTTGTTTTTACTGACTGTATCGAGTTTCTCCATCTTTGGCTGCAGAGCACATAGTCAATCTGATTTCTGTGTTGACTGTGTGGTGATGTCCATGTGTAGAGTCGTCTCTTGGGTTGTTGGAAAAGAGTGTTTGCTATGACCATCGTATTCTCTTGACAAAATTCTATCAGCCTGTGCCCTGCTTCATTTTGTACTCCAAGGCCAAACTTGCCTGTTATTCTGGTTATCTTTTGGCTTCCTACTTTAGCATTCCAATCCCCCATGATGATAAGGACATCATTTTTTGGTGTTAGTTCTATAAGGTGCTGTAGGGCGTCATAGAACTGGTCAATTTCATCCTCTTCAGCACCGGTGGTTGGAGCATAGACTTGGACTACTGTCATACTGAATGGTTTGCCTTGGATTCAAACTGAGATCATTCTGTCATTTTGGGGATTATATCCCAGTATTGCTTTTCTACTCTTTTATTGACTATGAAGGCTACTCCATTTCTTCTGAGGGATTCTTGCCCACAGTAGTATACCTGATGGTCATCTGAATTAAATTCACCCATTCCTGTCCATTGTAGTTCACTGATTCCTAAGATGTCGATATTCAATCTTGTCATCTCTTGTTTGACCATGTCCAGCTTTCCTTGATTCATGGATCTTACATTCCAGGTTCCTATGGAGAAAAAATCTTTACACTATTAGACTTTCCTTTCACTACCAGATACATCCACAGCTTTTTTCCTTTCGGCTTTGGCCCAGTCGCTTCATTCTTTCTGGTGCTACTAGTACTAGCCCTCTGCTCTTCCCCAGTAGCATATTGGATGCTTTCTGACCTGGGGGGCTCATCTTCCAGCATCATATCTTTTTTCCTTTTAGTACTGTTCATGGGGTTTTCATGGCAAGGATACTGAAGTGGGTTGCCATTTCCTTCTCCAGTGGATCACATTTTGTCAGAACTCTCTGCTATGGCCTGTCCGTCTTGGGTGGCCCTGCATGGCTTCGCTCATAGCTTCATTGAATTATGTAAGCCCCTTCACCACGACAAGGCAATAATCCATGAAGGGGAAAGCTTTGGGAGGCATCAACAATTAGAGGCAGCTGTTACATGCTTACCCCAGTGGAACAAAGTCCATGCCAGCTAAAGATAGCACAGAGCTGAGAGAGCAGACATGCATATTAATTGCAAGTTCATGTCCTCCAATCTCCTGATGTTGTGATCTTTGTCACCCTAAGGATCTGTGGTTTGTTGTTTTTTTACAGCATCATCTACCCCATCTTCCCTGATTTAGCCCCTCACCAATGGCGGGATGACACTACCATGAACACGGCCAATATGAAAACACATCTTTGAAATCACCATTTTCTATTCCAGCCCAGGAACTGATCAGAACCAAAGAACTAGGTGAGTCAAATTAACCACAGGTACCTCTAAGGAAAAGGCACATAAGGGGCACCTCTACATAAGGGCTTTGCAATAGTTCAGATACTGGTCCAGATTGGACTGATTTCACCACACTGCTTGGTTTGGGCAGCTAAGGCAAAATATTTCTGGCTCTGTAAAGCTGTTTTTTCCCTTTGTGTAGCAACCATTTTTCAGAACTTCTGGGTAGTTTTTTTCTTCTCTCTGGTGGGACTTCTTGATTCTTCTTAGTTCCTAGTTCTTAGGCTCAAGGCAAACTTGACTCTCTTATGTTTTCCTCCTAAAGTTTCATCTAGTTTTCTCTTTCCCATCCCAGACAAAACACCTGTCTATCTATCTATCTGGTCTATCTATCAAACAAAACTAATGTAGAAAAGTTATGAAATTATAACTGGAAGTTATAAAAAACATGCCCAGCAAAATAATAATTAAAAAAGCAGGTTGAAGCTCTCTCAATTAAAAATATAATTTTCTGTTGACTCCCTATTATGAGTGATATCTGCATGTTGCCATTCTGTACATCTCTGGATTGTGAATCAAGTTTTCTAAGGTAAAAGCAATACAGATAAGACTATTCATTTCATACCTCGGTGGACAAATGGAACAACGTAAAAAACAGGGCATAAGAAATCATGTGTTTTAAACTTTGATAAGAATTCAATGGAATTCGTGGGATAGTTGGGTGTGGAAGATAAAGAGATTAGTGTAGATATACATGGGTCACACTTCCTGTTATGCCTCCCTCCAAGCCTGACTCCGAGGAAAACATGGAGTGCTTTGTTGAGGCCCAGGAGGGTGTGTGTGTGGCTTCGGAGGACTGTAGGGAAGAGCAGGCTGAGGCAGGCCAGGGCCCTTCAGGTGTGGAACAGGGAAGGCAGAGTGCAGGTGAGGAACAAGCCCTACCCTGATCCTAGAGCAAGGAGAGCAGAGAGGAGGAGAGAACAATGGAGGCAAGCTCAATTGCTCGGGAGGAGAGTGTCCCACCTCACTTCACAAGGCACACCTGGGGACTAAGATATAAGGAGATGCTGTGAGGTGGGGCATTTGCCAGGAACAAACGTGTTATTTTGAGATAGTGAACTGTGTTCTTGTCTAACCTGTACACTTTGAAATCTGGACTGGTTTTCTGCTTCACAACCACAGAAGACATTTCTAAGTCTCTCTTTGCAGACTGCAGGCAAGCCAAGAGTTAAAAGGACTATTTATGTTTTTGTGTTTTCTGTCTTGCCTGTGTGTGCATTTGTTGAACTCTTGCCAGGTTATGTGGGAGCTTTTGGGGAACTTGGGCAGTGATTAAAAGACTGTTTCCCTTGCCAGTCGACTGCTTTGCCTCCATTCGGGGCCCTGGGTCATCACACTTCCCAGTCACCCCAGACAGAAAGCAGATCAGATCAGCTAATTCTAGTTTATTGTAAAGTCTGAAAGCACAAATCTCTTATGATCATTTTAATAATAATAATAATAATAATAATAATAATAATAATAATAATAACAACAACAACAACAACAACTTTATTGTCACTTTGAATGTTCAACAATCGGCACACATAAAAATGAAATTTCGTTGCATACAGCTCTTAAAAAGGGTCACCACCTCCAATATACACTCCTTGTTTGTGGCCAGCTCAAATTTCAGATTGTCCATTTTAGTCTCTAGGGAGCGAACGATGGCAAACAGGACAGATGGAAATGGAGCTCCATGTGGATTAGCCCTCAAATTAGCTTGTATTTCTTCAGGACAACCTCACCTCCTTTCCTTTTTCTGATCCTGTCTCTTCTACCTTTTCCTTAAAGAGCCCTTGCTTCCTTTCGCCCCTGGAGTATGGTGCCACTGCCACCAACTCCTCCAAAAACCTCTCTCTTCCTCTGGGCCTGCTGACAGCCTCATCCAGTTCCTTTGCTCCATAAGCCCCAGGACCTCTCCTCCTCTGCCTCCTTTGGAAACAGCCCTGATTTGCAATAGAATCTGTCGCTGAGCCAGCAGTCAGATCTTGCTGCTGGCAGCACCAACGACTTTTAATGGTCTCACCAACAGTTCTGAAACAGCTAGAAACTCCCCATGCCAGCAAAGATTGTTGGTCATATGTTACCTTAGTTCCACCATGTTGCTCAAACACATCAAAACCTTCCTGATCATGTGGCCCATATCCCTTAATATCCCTCCCAAAACTTTTCACCTTTGAAAACCAATGCAGCCACAGCTGATCCAGGCGCCGCCATCTTAGAACTTTTATAGTCTGATGAGTTTGGAGGCATCCTTTCTAAGTTTCTTTCTCTGTCCATTATGCAGTTGTGAGCTCCCCTCTTCTGCGTTTATCTGATCTATCCTAGCCATGATCTTCCCCCCATCTCTCATGGTCATTCCCACATACCATTACAACATGGATACTTTAATTCTGTTTTATTTCTTTCCAACACCTAGAAACAAAAAAAAATAGATTGAACACTCTCCCCCACCCCCTTAAAAAAGAGAGAGATTTGTATAAAGTACAATAAATCAGGAAAGAGCCATATCTCACTTCCTTTGCAATGAAGACACACAGATTTTTCTCCAGATAGGAGTCCCTCATTTCATATAGCTAAGATAGTTCCTGTTTTTTTTCTTCATAGTGGTTATTGTCAGATCAAGTCAGAAGAGTCCAAATAACCAAAACTGTTTTCACCACACTGTTTAATTACAGCTCTGTGGGCTTACGAGTATAATCACCACCAAGTAGTCACACTATCCAAGCCTTGCTGGAAGAGATAACTGAAGCCTCTCAAGTTTATCTCAACTTCATTTCTTATCAGATGTGGCAGCTGTATAAGGACATTCTTCCAGCAACCAGAAACAGGATGAGGTTCAAATCTAAATACAGTAAGCTGTTATTTCTTATACGTGTTTAATGGAACAAATGACAATATATTAAACATTCGACAAAGAAAGATGTAATTTGTAATCATACCTAGGTTCCTTTTGGCCAATGGCTCTGTATAATGTATCTGTCTGCCTGTATTTGGGTTTATGTATGCATGTATGATTACCAGCCCGAATCAACCCATTACAGGTTGAAGACTTCTTATTTGAAAGCCGTGGATAAGACTCATTCAGTGCAAGTGGATCAACAGACATTTTTCCACTTCTTAGTCTAGGGTAGAGAAATGATTGGCTCAAAGTGGCCTAGCCAGGAGCCATGCCTAAGGGAGAATTAGCACCTGGGTCTCACTACTTCTAGTCCAGCACCAGCACTACTTAATCACTATATCACACTGATTCTTTTTCTATTTCTGTGTGCATATGCACACACACACACACACACACACACACACACACACACACACAATGAACACTATCCTGCATCCCCAGGCACCCACATATGTACACATGCCTAAAAATAGTGATCCAAAGTGATCCGGGAACTCTTATGACTGAATATGAATTTGCATCTTATCCAGATATTTAGTTCTATAACTCATTAGTTTTCTTTTTAATTCTAGAGTATTGAAATAGCAGAGGGTTAGGACACTGAGCTTGTTGATCAGAAGGTCGGCAGTTTGGCAGGTCGAATCCCGAGTGCCGCGTAACAGAGTGAGTGCCTGTTACTTGTCCCAGCTTCTGCCAACCTAGCAGTTCGAAAGCACATAAAAATGCAAGTAGAAAAATAGGGACCACTACGGTGGGAAGGTAACAGCGTTACGTGCGCCTTTGGCGTTTAGTCATGCCGGCCACATGACCACAGAGACGTCCTCAGACAAACGCTGACTCTTTGGCTTTGAAATGGAGATGAGCACCGGCCCCTAGAGTTGGAAACGACTAGCACGCATGTGCGGGGGAACCTTTACCTTTACCTATTGAAATAGCAGAGAATAGTTGTGGATCATTTCGCTGCTCTGACTTCTGCTCTAGTTATCCAAAATCACAAGCTCTGATTTTGTTGCAGTTATTTTTTTTTTCTTTCCTGCTTATCAAAACACCCAAATGTCCGCTGCAGGTCCTTCCTTCCTTCCTTCCTTCCTTCCTTCCTTCCTTCCTTCCTTCCTTCCTCCCTCCCTCCCTCCTTTCTTTCTTTCTTTCTTTCTTTCTTTCTTCTTCACCAGTTTGTATACATTACACATAATATCTTTGTTTCTATAAGCTACCTTTTCCAATCTTCAAACCCATAAAAACTTTTTTTAGCAAAAATTCTATAAAGGTTTTCCAAATCATTGATAAATATCCTTGTTGGTCTTTCTATCATCAAACAAATTAAATTTGTCAGCTCTGCTACTTCTGTCATCTTCACCATGTAAGATATTCTAAATTTTATTCTTAAATGGCAAGAAAATTGCTGATCATTTCAGAATACTGATAGTCAATTGAAATTCTACCGCTCTATAAATGATTTTTGTCATTTATAGTATATAAAGTATATAAAGTATATACTTACATAAGTATCAATTTTGCCGTGTCGGCTTCCATATCTATGTCATGCTTACACTGGAAATGGTTATTGGACTAAAACTTGCCTTTAGAAATATTGTCAAACTACTCATCTCCTGTCCCATCTCAGTTTAGATATGTGGTTGAACAATATGAAAACATTTATTTTGTCACTCTTTCCAGTAATACATACTATTGTAATGACACATTTCCTAAGGAAACAGAATGATCTATGATTGTATGATTTTTTTCTCTCCTGTGATCAATTTATATTAAAGTGTGATTTGCATATATGGACAAGTATGGCTGATATTTCATTTTAAAGTATTCCCCTGTTTCCATTTATGCAGATGTTTTTCATTATTAAAGCGATCAGGGACTCCAATTCCCATGCCAGGGTGCAGAAAGTTGGAAAAAATAAAGTTTAAATATGGAATAGAACATGTAAAATAATCATTCATATCCTGGTTTTTGTTTTTCAAAAACCATGTAAAATTAAAGTTCCTTTATTGCTTTCTCATGAATGCCAATCCAGAAAATTAAACCCAAACACTGTTCTTACGGGAAATATGCAGACTGAAGCTTGGATAAATTTCAAAGGACAATGAGTTTCCAAGTTGTGAGGCAATTATTGAAGAAAACCTTTTTATGGCTAATTTAATTTGCCCCTGATGTGTTAGGATTGATCAACCTGTTACTCCTGATACATTATCCTTCCTTCATGCTGATGATTTGGCATTTACTGTGCAGAGAACTAACTCCAAGGAGGTGGAAGAATCTGGCTCTTAAGAATGTAGCATGTTGAAATACTGTAATGAGACTGGGCTAAAACCTAATCCATGAAAATGTCTGTGCATTCCATCTCAAAAACAGGCAGGCCAGACGCAGGCTTGACATTATCTGGGATGGAGTGAGTCTGACACATTGTGAGATGCCACATCACCTTGGGGTTAACACTGGACCAAATGTTAACCTTCAAAGGACATTATTGCGATTTAAAACAAAAGATCTCCACCTGTAATAATCTCCTCAGAAATCCAGGTGTAACAATGTGGGATGCCCACACCATTACTCTTTCAACGTCTGCCCTTGCAGTGTGTTACTCAGCTAGAGAGTACGCCTGCCCTGTTTGAGGGCAATCTGCACACTCTACACAAGTGGATAGGGTGCTTAG
This sequence comes from Vipera ursinii, assembly GCF_947247035.1. Classification (NCBI taxonomy): domain Eukaryota; kingdom Metazoa; phylum Chordata; class Lepidosauria; order Squamata; family Viperidae; genus Vipera; species Vipera ursinii. The sequence goes on from NC_139518.1 coordinate 73,922,657, forward strand.
TGATACATGCAACATTGTTACTGGATGTCTGCTCCCCACCCCACTTGACCAACTATATATCATAGTGGGAATAGCCCCACCAGGTGTTAGAAGGAGTGTGGCACAAGACATGGAATATGGAAAGGTGTTACATGATCCGGCTCACACATTATTTGGCCAAGTACCCCCTACAAAAAGATTGAAATCAAGAAGAAGCTTTTAAGATTGCACTAAGAAGATTATTTCTACACTTCAAACTTCAAGTTAAACATCTTCATAAGTGGATAGAACTGCCTGAGGAGTTGAGAGTTTTAGAGATGTTTAAATAAACTACATGCTGGTTTGGCTAGAACAGGGGTAGGCAACCTTGGCTCTTTTATGATTTATGGAGTCATAAACTCCCAGAATTCCTGAGCCAGCATTCCTGAACCATGAGTCATAAAAGAGCAAACGTTGCCTACCCCTGGGCTAGAACATGGAAAAATTGTGATTTCTCCCAGAGGCCAAGGAAATTTACTACAAATGTGGCACTATTCAAACAATTATCCATTTTTTACAGTGCCCCCCAGGACCAACATGCAAATAGAATGGCTTGATGGTTGGCAATATTGTCGCCACTAATGTGGCCCAGCATTGGGTTAAAACTATATACATTTATTTTGTATTAAATATTTAATCTTTTAAAATTGAACTATTTTTCTCCTTTCTAGTTGATACATTCAAGGACACAAGATGAGAGAAGACCTTCCAAGATCAGAATTATGGAAACTGTGGTATTCCCTGTGAGACTTATGGAAACAAAATTTGGACTTTGAAGAAGCAGGATAAGAAGCATATTGCTGGCTTTGAATTTTGGTGTTGAAGACTCCTGAAAATACCATGGACAGTCAAGAAAACAAACATATGTACCACTGAACAAATTAATCCAAAGTTCTCACTTAAGACACAAATGACCAAGCTCAAATAATCCTACTTAGACCTGTTAAACAGAGACCTAGTTCTCTGGAAAATGGGTATAAGAGGAGGGAAACTAAAAGACAAGCAGCCTTGCATGATCTTTTGTAGCCTTTCTACAGAGTTGGTTCTGGTCTACCCCATAGATTTGTTCCATTTTGAGGTGGAGGTGGGGATCTTGCATAAGGAAAAGAAAGATGTCTGATTCTTCTTTTCAAATATTTGTTCAATTCACTCATCTTGTTGTTTGTTTGCACTATTCACCAGCTTCAAGTAACTCTACCACACTGTCATCCCAACGTGACTGTTTTATTTTTATCTGCTCTGTAACTTTAAGATTATTTTTGTTGCTTTAAACCATATGCATCAAGTGTTACTATGTGAAATTCAAACACACCATCAATGACATCAGATTTAATGTGTGTCTGAACCTCCCCTAAAAATAATGAGGCAAATTGAGTGTATTCATGTTTTTTTTCACCTATGAAGATATTAAAAATAATAAAACCAAGAAGCAATTGTGAAACTTTTCACAAGATTATCTCCAAACTAGGAGTATCAAAACTGCTAGAACTTCAGTATAAAAACTCAATGGAAGGTGATACACACTGGTACCAAAAATTGTAAAAAAAACCTTTCAAATTTCACATCTACAGTATATTTAAAGGAAATTGACTGAGCTGCCACTGACCAGAAGAGAAATCTTGGAATCATACTGAATTACTCAATAAAAATAATTTAGGATGTGACTGCTGTAAAAAAAACCCAATAACAATAGCCAAACTCCATGCTTGGAATGATGTCAAAAGGAACTAAAAATAAAAGACCTTAAAAGTATAATGATCACCATTAAACAAGATCACTGTAGAAAAACTATGAAAGAGGGAATACAAAGTGATTAAGACTTTGTCTAACTTAGCACGAAGACTGATAGGGGAAAACATGATTAAAAAGTATACAGAGTCATAAATGATGTGGAAAATTACAACTGGAGAATTTTTCTTTCCTCGAACCCAAACAATATTAGAACTTGTGTCTTCTGGGAAAGTCAAATGCGAACAGATTTAAAATGATGTTCTTACTGAGGGAATTTGCAATTATTTCAGAACTGGCCAGATGGCCACTCTCTAAACAGTTTAAAAGAGGGAAGAGAAGATTTCATGGAAGATTAATAACTATTTACTATATTTGGAATCACAAGTAGCCTACTTTAAGTGCTAATTGCTAAGGAGCATCAATTTTAGAAGGCCATGTCTAAGCTTCTTGAATGTATCTAGTTGTCCACAGTGGGACATATCATGATGATCTAGATAAGCTATTTGCACAGTCAAGCAAAACTCTATGAAAATTTACAGAAGTCAATCTCTACATTTCTGAATCAGGCCCAAGAGTTATTGAAATGCTTGGGATGGTTCATGTCAATGAAGGCTCATACAAAATAAACCTTTAAAGGTGCTTCCTAAAACAATCCTCTCTTTACTTCTAAAATGAAGGTCATGTTGCTTCATTTTGTGTTGACCAATATCTTGCTGGGCAAACCAGCATACTCAGAAACCTATTCCTAATATTGGAACTGCAAACTACCATGATCCAAGGAGTCATATTAATATAAAGTGCAAAGTCTAACCTCAGTAAAGGGGCCTACAGAATAACAGTTGGAAGGGACCATGGAGATCTTTTAATGCAACCGCCTGCTCAAGAAGGCTTGTATCTTACCTATATTGCTCCTACACAAAGTTCATCACTAAAGTAAAGCATAGCCATTTCACATAGGCCCACTAAATAGTGATCCATAATATTATCTTAAAATCATATCCCTGTAGGTTTTCTATGATTCATTAAGTCCTATGGTCCTTCTGCTTGACGGTGGAAATCTGGACTCAATGAATCAACAGTTGTCTCATTTTGGTTTGAAGATCCCTGATGAACAACAACAGGGAACCTACTGGTGCTGGACTACACAATACAAGATAGGGACCCCAAGATCTGGCAGTCCTCAAATCCCCCTATAGACTGGGTCATCCAGAAAAAGAGCTGAAGAAGCAAACCACATTCAGTCATGTAAGAGCTATTATAAAAGTATAGTGAATTTCCAAAAAAGTAAAGGTTGACATTCTTTAACCTAATTTCCCACAGTTCTCAGTTTGACTTTAAACCCTTTTTATAAGCTGTCAGTTCAGATTATTTAGAAAACTGACCTGTTCCTTCTACCATAGCTGGAAGAAAGTAAAGCTAAGAACAGAAAAGAAATCAAAAGAAAGAGAGAAGTATATTATTTCTACTTTGTGTTTATATTTTCAATGTCTATTGATGGGTGAGCCTTCCGCCCCCCCCCCAAGGAAATGGATCCTTGTTGATGTGCAGGTTTCTACCACCAACCAAGGTGCAGCAATAAAGGGACTTACCCAGATTGCTATGGGAGAGTGCCCTAGATAATAGGTTTCTGCAGAACTGGTGTGTGCTGCAGGAAGCAACTAAGCCTAAAGAATGACTGTGGTAATTATGGTATGCAATTGACAGGCAATTGCAGTGGAAGCTGGGAGAAGACAGCTTGATCCATCTGCCACTTATGCACCAAGGAGCAGAATTAAGTCACATGGACATGACCTTTAGGACATAATAGGATTAACCCACCACCATCAGAATATTAAAAGGGCACACTGAACCTCAGTCAAAGTTCATGCCACATGAACATCTCCAAGTACAAAAGAAGATATAAAGACCCACCACTCCCAGTGACGTGTGGTCAGCTGCTCTAGAGGCCACATGTCTTGTGGTTCTGCTCTTCAATAAACTACAACCTTCTTTCTAAAAGCAGTCTCCATTTTGTTTATTCCCGGCTTGGACTTGACCCTGATGAAGACTTTTCTTTCAACAGTCAGAAACTCCATGTTCCTGCTTCATCAAAGGAAAGGCATTTCTACACAGAGCAAGATGTGTTAAAATCTCAAAGTATATCACCTGGCCATTTCAACTTTGTCTTGTCAGGACTGATCTACAATTGTGTGAGCTATTAGTTCACTTCAGAATTTCCAAGGCTAGGTATCAGATATCAAAGGGCAATAGATAGAAACCAGGCTACAAAATGATGAAGTGACATTTTCTATTGTCTTATGTGGGTGTTCAAAGAAGAAGAAATAAACTAAGGCTCTGATGGATTTCACTGGCCAACACAAATAATTCTGGGTAAGTTCCTCATCTTCTCTTTTCAGGTTAAGCACATTCATTTTCCCAGTATTTGCATATTCTTTCCTCTAAACTTACTTCAACTTTTTTATTTTGCTTAGAATGAGACTCAGAACTCAAAAATAACATGCTATAAACAGGAACAATTACTTCTCTTAATCAGCAATTATAATGCTACTAATACAACTTTTAAAAAATCCTATATACTTGTTTACTCACATGTTTTTCATCTCACACACATAAATACAAGCTTTTTCATCCTGGTATAATAGTTAAGTAATTTTTATTTGCAAAAGCACATTTCTCTTTTTTTAAGGAAAAAATTAAAGCAAACAATTATGTCATTTATATCGGCCAGGACCTTATAACTCATCGTTTTCTCTCTCTCTCTCTCCCTCTCTCTCCCCCCCCCCCCTCTCTCTCTCTCTCTCTCTCTCTCTCTCTCTCTCTCTCTCTCTCTCTCTCTCTCTCTCTCTGCAAAGAAGTTAGTTGAAGCTGTTGCAGATGGAAATGACAAAATATTTTTTTCCTTCTGCTTCAAACAGCCTTAACATAAGATATTTGATTTTACCCTTCATGATAAAAAATAACCAGCAATGTTTGAAAATAATTTAGAATCTGTGCCTGGAATACTAACTGTTAGCAGAATTGATTTACACTGGCTGTTTTGAATTTCAAAACATAAAAATATGCCAAATTGGCTTTCTGCTAGCAAGGGGCTTATCAAAATCCCCAATGATACAACATTGCTGGGGGAAACCAAGGAGGATCTGGGTGGTTAATCCTGAGAGTCAAACATGAATGTGAAAAAATTGGACTGCACCTTAACATCAAGAAAACAAAGATAATGACAACCTCAGGAAACACACAGGTCACAGTGCAGATTGACAATAAGACCATCATAACAGTGGGTTCTAAAATTGACCAAAGTGGTGACTGCAACCCTAGAATCAGAAATTCTATAGCACTTGGAAGAACTGCACAGTCTGGCATGAATAACATCTGGAAAAGTAAAGGCATCAGCCTCATGACCAAATGCAGATTAGTTAATGCAATAATTTTTGCAACTGCTGCTTATGGCTGAGAAACGTGGATGCTGAAAAAGGCAGACAGGAGAAGAATGGACGCTTTTGAACTGTGTTGCTGGAGGTGACTATTACACATCCCATGGACTGCAAAAAATAACAACAACAAAAAAAGTCCTAGACCGAACATCATCAAAAATGTCACTTGAAGCCAAGATCAACAAACAGAGGCTGTCATACTTTGGTCCCATCCCTGCAATGTGTCATAAATCACAATCCCCAATTAACTGCTTTGGCAGGCTGACGCTTCCATTTGAGGGCCCACCAAAAGTTAGATAGCTTGACCTTTGTTCCCATAGAATATTTTTGTTATTTCTAAGATAGGAAAATACCTCTCCCCCCTCCCATCACGGTGGCAACCAAGAGCAAAGTAAAGATGTCTGCGATGGTCGACAACATTCCTCTATACTGCGTATTTTTCACTGGAACTCACCTGTAATTGTGAATAATGACTGCATTCAGTAAATAATGATGGCAATTGTTTCCCCTCTGTTTTAGGTTAAACACTGATTGAAAATTAACATTAGAATGAGGGAAAAATGTGTTGATAAAAATAAAGATTTATTTAAGAGCGTTTGTTCTAGGCTTTTACAGGGTTATTTTTTTCTTCCAGTCACTGGTGTCCAATTCTTGGAGACTGTTTGGAGAAGTCTCTACTGTTTTCTTGGCAAAGTTTTTCAGAAATGATTTCTCATTGGCTCCTTCCTACAGCAGACAGCAAGTGACTGACTTTAGTCACCCAGTTGGCTTTCTACCTAAGGTGAGACCAGAACTCATATTTTCATAAGTTTCTAGTCTGATGCCTTAATCACTACACCAAAATATCTGCTTCACTGCAGTTATAGTTATTTACTATAACTTACTATAAGAGCCATGGTGGCGCAGTGCTTAGAATGCAGTATTGCAGGCAAATTCTGTTGATTGATAGCTGCCAGCAGTTTGGCAGTTCATTTCTTACTGACTCAAGGTTGACTCAGCCTTCCATACTTCTGAGGCTAGTAAAATGAGGACCCAGATTGTTGGGGGCAATAGGGTGACTCTGTAAAACCACTTAGAGGGGGCTATAAAGCACTGTAAAGCATTATATAAGTCTAAGTGCTAATGCTACTGTATTATTGTTACTTGAAGCTATAGCTTTTGTTCTGTACATCTGTTCTTATCTAGTTTACTGAATGCATTAAAATGTGTTATTGTTTGCCGACTATAGAGGAATGGACTTTAAAGGTTTCTGACCTGGCAGAAATGGCAAAGATCTCGGCTTATTTGAAAGATCACTCGCAAGAACGTTATGTTATGGAGTGGAGAAAATGGATTGAGTATATCCAGAACAAATATGGGACTAAAAAGTTTCACTTAGCATTTGAATGAATCTTCCTTTCTTTTTTTTTCTTTTTCTTTTTTTTAATATGTAATATTAATATTGTTTGTAGTTATCTTATATGAGTTAGAGGGCGATAGATTTAAGAGTTTATTGTTGTTAGCATATGGATGTTTATGATTGTTTTCTGTTTTTATACCTTGTACTTAGCTCTGGGAAGTCCGGGGGGGGGGAGAGGGGGGAGGGGTAGGGAGGGATAGGTAGGGGAGGGGGAGGGGGGATTGTTAAAGTTAAAATGTATTTTAAAACTTTTCAATAAAAAAAATGTGTTATTGTTTATTGAACCTTTTCCTTTTATTTTAAATTGACAAAATTAAGCCCTTTTAGCTTAGCATCACAAACATTTCATATAGTTGCCCTTGGCACATTTCAATGTCAAGTGATCAGCAGACATTTAACATTATGGAGGAGGACAAAGCCATTTCTTTTAGACAATTAATTTGATACAGATTACAAGTGAAGGAGAACATCTCTGATCAGTAAACCTACGCAAAAATCTTAATTCAGAAATTTGGTGACTGTTGATTGATTTGCAGGCATAATAGGAATTGTTACATGTACCATTCATTTAGTGACGGTTTGAAGTTGCCAAAAATCTGAATTTTGATCACATGACCATGAGGAGGCTGCAGCAGTCATAAGTGTGAAAAATAGTCATAAATCACTTTTATTCAGTGCCATTGTAACTTTCCTCTTCCTCACCCTCCTCTCTCTTCCCCTCCCCCTCCTTCCGCTCCCCCTCCTGCCTCTCCTCCTCCCCCTCCTCCCTCTTCATTTCCTCTTGCCTCCTCTTCCCCCTCTTTCCACTGCCCTCCCTCCTCCCCCTCCTTTTTCTCCTCCTTTTCCCTCTTCCCCTCCTCCTTCTCCTCCTCTGCCTCTCCTCCCCATCTGCCCCTTCCCCTCCTTTCCCCCTCCTCCCCTCTTCCCCTCCTCCTCCTCTTCTCCCTCTCCCACTCAACTCTCTCCCCTTCCTCCTTCTCCACCCCGTCCTTCCTATTCCTCTCCTACCCCTTCTCCCTCTTCACCTCCTCCCCTTCCCGCTCCTCTTCTCCCTCTTTCCACTCCTCCCCTTCTCCCCTCCTCCCTTTCTCCCTCTTCACTCTTGCCTTCTTTCTTCCTCTTTTTCGCCTTCCTCCCTCTTCCCCTCCTCCTTCTCTTCCTCGTCCCCTTCCCCTCCCCTTCCCCCTTGTCCCCTATTCCTCCCTTTCCTCCTCCCCTCCTGCTTCTTTTCCTCCTCCCACTGCTCCATTTCCCCTCCTCCCTCTCCCCCTCTTCCCACTTCTCTTTCCTTCCTCCCCTTCCTCTCCTTCCTCCCCCTCCTCTCCTTTCCCTCCTCCCCCTCCTCCTGCTCTCCATCCTCCCTCTTCCCTCTCCTCCCCCTCCCCTTCCCTCCTCTCTTCCCCTCCTCCCCCTCCTCTTGCACCTCCTCCCCATCTCCTCCCTCACATTCTCCCCACCCCCTCCTCTTTCTCCTCCTTTTCCCCCTCCTTTTCTCCCTCCTCCCCCCTCCTTCCTCTCCCCTCCTCTCCCTTTCCCCCTGCTCCTCTCATTGCTGCCCTATTTTCAACCCTCTAATGGCAAGTCCTTTGTCATCTCAATTTTTGTTCCTCCTTTGACTGTTGATTTGAGTTAGTCATTAAAATAATACATTTAGTACTATACAATAATATATTTTCATTGAAGAGTTCAAATCCCATTCCCCTTCCTCCCCCTCTCCTCCTGCCCAACTCTTCCTCTCTTCCCCCTCCCCCTCCCCCTCCTCCTCTTCCTCCCCCTCCTCCTCCTCCCCCTTCCTCTTCCTGCTCTCCCTCCTCCCCTCCCTTCTCCCTTGTAGAGTTTTTTTTTTTAAAAAACTGATAAAAGAGTACAAGACTTGACATTTCCAATTTCCATTCTTCTTTCTCCAGAATTATATTGTAATAGAGAAGTTGTGATTCATTCCCTCATTATCATTTCCTAAGTTCACATTTTTTTCAACATGTGTTTCTGGCCTCTGGTCAAGTCTTACATGAATAGTCATTAAAATAATACATTTCGTACTATACAATAATATCTTTTCTTTGAAGAGTTCAATATTGCTGTTTGACACAAGATAATGGCATGCCAGCAAACTCATCAACTAGGAACAATGAACCACAGTTCTTCAGTGGTTCTCCTCCTACCTTCTGGGGCGTTCGCAGTCGGTGTTGGCAGGAGGGCAGAGGTCGACCTTGAGGCCCCTTGTTTGTGGAGTTCCTCAGGGATCGGTCCTCTCGCCTCTCCTGTTCAACATCTACATGAAGCCTCTGGGTGAGATCATTCGTGGTTTTGGAGTTGGTTATCATCAGTACGCTGATGATACCCAGCTTTTTATTTCAACCCCAAACCACCCCAGTGATGCCCTCGACGTGATGTCCCATTGCCTGGAGGCGGTTCGGGTCTGGATGGGGAGGAACAGGCTTCGACTCAACCCTGACAAGACTGAGTGGCTGTACGTGCCAGCATCTCAGGATATTCAGAATATTCCATCTCTTTCTATGGGGGGTGAGCTATTACCCCCCATAGATAGGGCTCGCAACTTGGGGGTCCTTCTAGATTCACAGCTCTCCTTAGAAGATCATATAGGAGCTGTGACTAGGGGGGCCTTCGCCCAGGTTCGCCTGGTGCGCCAGTTGCGGCCCTATCTAGACCGGGATGCCTTGCGTACAGTCACTCATGTGCTCGTGACCTCTCGTTTGGACTACTGCAACGCTCTCTACATGGGGCTGCCCTTGGGGACCACCGGGAGGCTTCAACTGGTGCAGAATGCAGCTGCGCGAGTTGTGTTGGGGGTCTCCCGATACTCCCATGTTACACCTCTGCTCCGCGAGCTGCATTGGCTGCCAGTTGCCCTCCGGGTGAGATTCAAGGTGCTGGTTATGACCTACAAAGCCCTACATGGCATGGGTCCAGATTACCTACGGCAGCACCTGCTGCCGGCATCAACTTCCCTCCGTTCAGTGCGCTCCCACAGAGTGGGCCTCCTCAGGGTGCCTCCAATCAGAGAATGTCGATTGGTGGCCCCCAGGGGGAGGGCGTTCTCTGTGGGCACGCCAGACCTGTGGAACCGCTTGCCGGTTGAGCTCCGGATGGCCCCCGACCTTCACTCCTTCCGGCGCGATTTAAAAACTTATTTATTTGAACAATCTGGCCTGGTCTGATGGGTTTGGGGTTGGATTTAGTTTTAACACACTTTTATTATTGTATTATATTGGGCATAATTATTTAATTCTTTTTAACTTTTGTATTTATATTTTGATATTTATTGCCCTGTACACCGCCCTGAGTCCTTCGGGAGAAGGGCGGTATAAAAATTTAATAAATAAATAAATAAATGTTAATTACAGTTAAGGGAGTCATTATATTTTTAAGTACAAGTTGCTAATTGCTACCCTATGATCAACCCTCTGATGGCAGGTCATTTAGACTTATATAGATGAATAAACTGGCTATGATCTTATCTTAATTTCTCTTGCCCCTTTGACTGTTTATTTGAGATAGTCTAAATGTACAAATAATATTGCCTTTGAAATAAATTCATTGTATCAGCGAATCATTAGCCTTGTTCAAAAACAAGGGCGCTTCTCTCCCTGTCCCCCTTCCCCGATCTTTTCCCTGACTCAACCTCACCCCCCCCCTCAGCCTGTCCCTCACCTTTCACTCTCACCCTCAACCTCGCCCTAAACCTCTTGCACTCACCTCACCCTAAACCTCCCTCAAACTCTCACCCTCATTTACCTGTCTCAGAGTGGGCTACGAAAGGAGGGAAGCTTCCCAGAGTGCAGGAGCCCCACTTAAGAGCAACATAACTCTAGGAAGGCATCTCCACTCTGATAACTGGCAATAACTGACACTTTAGTCTGCAGGGATGAAGTCACAAAGCCATTAGAATTCCTAAGGAGATGACCTGCCTCCCTTATCCTCCTATCAAAGTTCACTGGCTCCTCCACCTTTTGTGACCTACACCTGTGCCACACAACGGTCTCTGGGAATCTACCAAACTAATCACCAAAGCTGCCTATTTGTCATTTTTTTGCACAGAAGCCATCTCTCTTTGGAAGTGGATTGCCTCTTGTTGTAGAAGCTCCACTAAGCGCTTCAGCCCTACTGAGCAGCTTAATAGTCTTCTATTTGCTTTCTCAATTCAGGGCTGGAAACAGGATTGGCTGGGTTTAGGATAGACCTTGAAACATGTTTGTCCCATTGTCCAACAGGACTGAACCGAATAGAGTTCACTGACTTTAGTGGCAAAACTTTGACAAATTCTGAATCCAACCCATTGTCGGGAAAGACCAATAGGCTTTAAACCAAAATTAATCAGTCTGTGGTATTTATGCCTATTGCAATATATACTCTGCATTGTTTTCTGATTGAGAAAGGGATTTTTTAAAATAATTATTACTTTCTTCTCCCACAGTTTTCCACCTATGTCTCTGTCACCTTGCCTTATTCAGTCAGTGAAGCCCCTACTGTATTCCCCATGAAAGGCAAGGCGCTGAAAACAGTTGAGAAATGACAGAGGAAATGGAATACGGAGGACAAACTAAACTGGATCCCAGGAAAGTGCAACTCTGTCCTAGGGGATCAAACTGCTTGTGGGAATCAGTGACAAGAGGGCCTCCTGCTTCTTCAGGGGGCTGGACTAGAAGACCTCTTCACAGCCATAAATATTCCATTTTGTCTCAAAGATTGGCTTCATTCTATTGTCCCTATTTAAATTATATACTAGTTTTCTAAAAAAGACATCTGTGCTGGATGTCCTATGAAAACATTTTACCCTCGACCAACACAGCTTCAAGTCTAAACGCTCATCCATCTATCAGTAGCAACAACAACAACAACAACAATACCACTACATCACATCACTTAGCTGAAAAATATGAGACATTTGTGAAGTGAATTTTGCCCCATTTTACAACGTTTCTTGCCACAGTTGTTAAATGAATCCATGTTAAGTAACCTGCTTGTTACGTGAATCTGGCTTTGCTTCTCAGAAGGTTGCAAAGGGAATCACGTGATCCTGAGATACTGCAACCATCATAAATATGAGTCAGTTGCCAAACATCTGAATTCTGATCACATCACCATGGGGATGCTGCAATGGTTGTAAGTGTGAAAAACAGTCATAAGTCACTTAAGTCTCCAAAACTAGCAAAATTGGATGAGAAAACTGCCCAACTAACAACATTAATTGAATGCTTTAAATAAAGAACGAAAACCAATGTTCAATATTGGAATAGGACAAACACAAACTTCTTCAGTCTCTTGGCCATTGCACTATCTTCAGGATTTTTCCCCCCAAAACAATTCACAAATGTAGGCATTTGTGGGATAGAGGGATAGTAAGGGGCAGCCACAAACAGAGACCAAGAGGTGCCAGTGGTTCTCCTTAATCTGAGGTAAATTGTTCTTCTGGCCACAGATGGTTAAAAACAGCTGTGCATGGTTTTTCCTTTCAGAATTTAACTGCTCCCTGAGGGGACATAACAACTTTGAAGGCTCTGAGGTAGGAATGGCTTCAGGCTTCATAAATAATATTTTCATTGCCACAGACGTATTTCCACAAAACCCCAAAGGTCCAACTTTTCTCCAAACTTGCACGTTGTTCCTATAGTCTACGTGACATAAAACACCGTACTGATATTGTGTCTCTGCTCCATTAGTAGCTGAGACTTTTCACACTTCACCTGCCTGCTGCAGAAAGCATGTAGAGGAAGAGCAGGAGGAGGGAGAGGGGGAGGGGGAGGAGGAGAGGGAAGAGGAAGAGGTGTTAGTAGTATTACTGCTACACTGGACGTTTATATGTTACTTAAATACAAAAGTGATGCAGCCCTTATAAATTTTAAAGAACAGGTATTGTATGCTAAGTTGGAAAATAGAGTTAAATATATCATAAGTTTGGAATCATTGCATAGCCACAAGAGACCCAATTGTAGCCCCCTGTGAATTCCATTGAACCTTATTTGGCACCAGCTTAGCTTTGACCATTCATTGACCAGATTCTTGCATATAGGTAGCAATAAGAAACTCTTCTGTGCTTTGAACTCAACGTATATTCCTGGTTATTTATGCTTGTCAGGTATTTGCAAGTGATGACATGTAGGGTTCCTGTGTTTGAGGAGGGATTATGCATTGCTTTAAGCCATAATACTTGGGTATTTACATTGAAGTATGTACTTCTCAGTAAAGTTTATCAAAGTTTCTATGGCAGTGTCACTGATATTCTATTAATGTAACTGTCTTTCTATTAAGACGGAATTTCCTTGAAGGCAGTAACAGTAGAAAGGTGATAAAGTAACATGAAGTATGTTTTAAGTATCTGTTACCTAAACATACTATGTCTGTACCATTTTTCTCTTTCTTTCCTAAAATATATAATATCCTTTTGCCTGTAGGAGTCCCACCCATTGTTTTCTGTAAGGAATTCCTCCAGTACACACTGTTAAATAAATGAAAACTGCAGTGAGCCTTGGCTATTGGGTTTTTGGGTCCTGCATTTGATTTCACAATTTCCTGTAATGCACTTGCAAACCCAGCAATTGTGCTTGAAAATGTTATGTACAGTTAGACCTCAACTCACAACCACAGAGCCCAAAATTTCTGTTGCTAAGTGAGACAGTTGTTAAGGAGTTTTGATCCATTTTATCACCTTTCTTGCCACAGTTGTTAAAGGAATCACTGCAGTTGTTAAGTTAGTAACTCGGTTGTTAAGTGAATCGGCCTTCCCCATTGACTCTGCTTGTTAGGTCGCAAAAGGTGAGCACATAACCCCGGGACACTGCAACCATCCTTTAATATAACTCAGTTGCTAAGCATCCGAATTGCGATCACGTGACCATGGGGATATTGCAACGGTTGTAAGTGCAAAAAATGATCATAAGTCACTTTTCAGTACCATTGTAACTTTGAACAGTCACTAAACCAAAAGTTGTAACTTAAGGACTACCTTTTATAAGCATAACATATGAGCCCAGCAAATCCTAATTTATTCTTTAAAAATGATTAAGCATATCTGTTGTGCAGAGTCTTTCCACAGTGCTGCATTGAAATGCTCCCACCATTATTAAATCAGCAGAAAACTATACTGGATTGCAATAGTGGCTAATATCTGTAGTTCAGGTGTAGGATGAGGGTGAAGATTCGTTCTCAGAACTTATGGCTTGCTTTCTGAATGTCTTGTTACCAGGCTAGGTAACATCTCCAGCAGAATTTAGGGGCTGTCAGTATTCTTTTGTTTATAAGGGCTTCATGTGATCACCAGGTCTTGTGATGGTGAGGTGACATTGTCAAGCTCTTGTGATGGGTCTTCAGAAAGCAACCCACAAACCTGGAGAATGAACCTTCACCCTCAAATTAACGGGTATAAAATTTCCCCATTGCTGATCTCTATCGTGTCTCATTTACAAATACTATATTTCCAGCTAGCTGACTAAATTGTATTTGAAGGGTGTTCCTGGACAATATTGCAATAAGAAGGAAAATACTACTTTGTACAGCTAAGAATTCCTTAAATGTCTCTTAGTCAAGAGCTGGGGATGAAATGAAAGCAACATCTGATAGATGGGATAGGAATAAAAAATTATGCCGGACACATTTGGGCTGTCTTTAAGTGCAAGGAATTCAACTGAGTTTGCAGTTCCTTGTTTGTGATCCTATCACAAATACCTTAAAGCTAATGGTTCTCGGGCACTGAAGAAGCTGCCTTAATGCAGTCCCTGGTGTCAGGGCTTGACGTCCTTCTCCCACTGCTTGCCAGAGAGCAGGAAACCTGAACTTTTATGATTTCATGAAATCTGTCAACTCCATTTCTCCTGCCTTTGAAGATTCCTCCAACTGAAATGGTCAATAATGAAGGTCATAGTTCCGTGTCATTTTGAAATAGGGAACCCAAAATGTTTTAATCCTTAAGGTAAACTTAATATCAATACTACACATTCTGAGCTGTAAAAATGCAGGTCACTTGATGGAAGCATTAGAATTAGAAGTTTTCAGAAGATCTTTGGTGCCATTCAGGGCTTATATAGCTCTAGCCAGGTCACCTCTGTTAGCTACTTAACATTGTCTACTTAACTTCTAACTCCAAAATTCATGGGGGAAAAGGAACCCACAATGAAATCCTGGCCTCATCCATGTGTGTCATGTATGCCCCCATCTTCTTTTCCTATTGTCCTATCTTTGTGACAAATTTTTATTTATTTATTTATTTATTTTATTTTAATCCCATTTATATCCCGCCCTTCTCCGAAGACTCAGGGCAGCTTACAATCTAAGCACAAATTAAATGTGCTTAGCAATAGCCTTCATTCTATGTATATGCCTGCTTATTAGGGCTTTCGGGGGCCCCCAAGCGGCATTATTACAAAGTCAGCTTATTGCCCCCAACAATCTGGGTCCTCATCTTACCTACCTCGGAAGGATGGAAGGCTGAGTCAACCTAAAATATGATGAACTATGATGAAAAAGTGCAAAAACGGTACTAAGGCCTACATGTATATAAAATTATTTTTCCCAGCATCAGAAAATTGGTTTTTCAATTGCAGGAAATTGCTCTAACTAGTTAGGAGGCAAAATCCTTCTGGGTATAATTGAATAAAGTCTTGTCAATTTCAGGCAGCCGCATAAGCCACCCAGAAGGTACCCATCAGCTAATTGAGGTCTCAAGGCAGAACTTTCTAACCTGCAATTAGCACATATTAGCAAAGCACTATGCATAGGGAAGGGACGCGGTGGCTCAGTGGGTTAGGACGCTGAGCTTGTCAATCAGAAGGTCGGCAGTTTGGTGGGTCAAATCCCGAGTGCACAATGAACACACAATGAACACTATCCTGCATCCCCAGGCACCCACATATGTACACATGCCTAAAAATAGTGATCCAAAGTGATCCGGGAACTCTTATGACTGAATATGAATTTGCATCTTATCCAGATATTTAGTTCTATAACTCATTAGTTTTCTTTTTAATTCTAGAGTATTGAAATAGCAGAGGGTTAGGACACTGAGCTTGTTGATCAGAAGGTCGGCAGTTTGGCAGGTCGAATCCCGAGTGCCGCGTAACAGAGTGAGTGCCTGTTACTTGTCCCAGCTTCTGCCAACCTAGCAGTTCGAAAGCACATAAAAATGCAAGTAGAAAAATAGGGACCACTACGGTGGGAAGGTAACAGCGTTACGTGCGCCTTTGGCGTTTAGTCATGCCGGCCACATGACCATGGAGACGTCCTCGCTCTTCGGCTTTGAAACGGAGATGAGCACCAGCCCCTAGAGTTGAAAACGACTAGCACACATGTGCGGGGGAACCTTTACCTTTACCTTATGCATAGGGAAAAGCTACTCAGATGCTTTGTTAGATATTCAAAAAAGCTATGCCTGCAGGAGGGAAGGCATGAAGCAGGACATGTTTTTCTTTTGCCAGATGTCCAGCAACCCGATCCAGAAGATACTTAACTGGATTAATTCTTAAACAATTGCCTCTTTAGAAATGATAAATATTCGCTATAGGCGGCTATACATACTGTTTTCCTTTACTAGGTTGGCAAGAGGAACATTAACATCCAAGCAGGAAAAAAAAACATAAATTCTGTGTCAGCCTTGAAGTATATTTTATGGCACAATAACCACACTAATATTTTACTGTACATCAAGCTATGAGTGACCCTACCCAAAATTGATCTGAGCTCAAATCTTCAGCTATTCTAATGTCCAGAAAGGTGACTGTGTCTCTACTCTTCCTGTCAGTTTCGTATGACACAAAAATATGAGCACAAAACAGCATGTCTCACCACCGTCTCCAGGCTAATGGTAAGTAGTACAGCATACTTCCCCTGTGTTCATGCAGACAATTTTCTGAGAATCTGACCTTTCCTTGTGGTTTAAAATATCACATTAAAAAGAACTACTCTATGTATAACCACTTGATTGTCAGATGACTGCCTGTGTAGTAAGAGGGCTTGATTAAGGAGAATTTTTGTGGCATTAGTCAAGGGAATAAGAAACCAAAATCTGGCATTTGTAAAATGTTGATTTGAAGATTAGTGTCATTTCATTTGTGACTGTTCAACATAACTCCTGAAGTGGCTATCAAAGCAATATGTTTCCTATGTGGCCATTTCAGGAGACTCATGTTGAACTTTCTGAGTTCATTTGTAGTCTTAATAACACTATCAAGAAAAGCCTGAATATGCAGCTCTAATGTGGCAAATAAAATAGGGCCATTTCACTCCAATAATGCAGATGCTGTAGGATGGGCTAAAGTGAGGAGATACAGCAGCTTAGCAAAACTGACCCAAGTATGTTTCATTTAGTGACTGTTCAAAGTTACGATGACACTGAAAAAAGAGACTTATGACTGTTTCTCACCCTTATGCCCATTGCAGCATTCCCCCATGGTCACATGATCAAAATTCAGATGCTTGGTAACTGGTTCATATTAGTGATGGTTGCAGTGTCCCGGGTCATGTGGTCCCCTTTTGTGACCTTCTGAGAAGCTAAGTCAATGGGGAAGCCAGATTCACTTAATAACCCTGTTACTACAGTAATGTAACAACTGCAGTGATTCACTTAACAACAGTGGAAAGAAAGGTCATAAAATGAGGCAAAACTGACTTAACAACTGTCTTGCTTAGCAACAGAAATTTTGGGGTCACTTGTGGTCATAAGTCGAGGACTACCTGTACAATATTTTAAGCAGGGCCTTTCCCTTTTTATGCTTCAGTCACTCAGTCCATTATCTTAGTCATTTGAAAATGTTATATCCTTTCATTCACAGAAACATACTTTGCCAAGGAGGGACATGACCCCTGCTCTAAGTCTCAACCCAATCCACTTGACTGCCAGTTTCAGGGCTGCATACAATAGGTCTGTTATGCATTGAGATAAGTTGCTTGTAAACTGTGTGCAACAGTTAACAGCTATTACAGTTGAACTCCAGACAGCTTGTGTCAGGACCCACCTCAATCCACATCTTAGGAAATAAGAACTCTTGGATGCAAGTTTAGTCCAAAAGGAAAGTGTTTACTAGGATGGAATCGATTGTGGCAATACAAGACGGAATCTAAAAAAGTTACATTTCAATCCTATATAAAGCATTCCCATTTCAGCCCCTCCCCTCATCCATTTGGTCAGGCTCTCATCATTTGCTTAGGTGTCAGGTCCTTCCATGGGAAAGGGAACTCTCCTTGGTTTTATGGTTATTGCTTTTCTTTTTAGTTGTAAATGAAGATGCAATCCAGATCTGTCTCTCCCCCTCCCTCCCCCAGTTCAAATGTTCCTGTTGTTTGAAGATCGCCTAAAGTCTATCCTCTCCCCCCCCCCTTCGGAGAGATGGCAGAATCCCCAGAATAAGCACATTGTTCTACCTATACATTTATGAAATGTGATATAAATGGATTCTGACATTCGGCTCTCCTTTCAGAAAAAAGATGAGTCCATCTGTGGGGAAAGAAAACATATAAATGTTAGCCTGGTTTGTTCGGATATTCTGTATGAAACCTCTTAAGCAACTTAGGTGCTTTAACATGGAGTTTGTTAACCCACTCATTTTCTGAGGAGGGGAGGTGTTTCCATGCCACTAAATATTGTATCGTTCCATGGTGTTTTCTGGAATCTAAGATTTCTTTCACTTCAAAATGTTGTTCTCCTTCCACCATGATGGGGGTGGTGGTGGTGGGATTTTTGCTCGTAGTGGTGATTGTTGTTCTCTCTTTAATAGACTGCAGTGGAAGGTTGGGTGTATTCGTCTAAGATTTTTAGGTAGTTCTAATTCAACTGTTACTGGGTTTATGATTCTTTTAATTGGAAACGGTCCAATATATTTTGGTCCTAGGTTTTTACAGGGTTGGAGTGATTTCAGGTATTTTGTGGATAAATATACCATCTCTCCTACCCTAAATGGTGTGGGATCGGTTCTTTTTTTGTCTGCCTGTGTCTTGTATGCTTTTCTGGCATCTTCCAACGCTTTCCTAACGATTGGCCATGTATTTTGTAATTGAGCAATCCATTCCTTCAGATCAGGGATAACCGGTTCTTTTGGGGTTAGTTCTGGTATTGGGTTGAAACTCTGGCCTGTAGCTACTTGAAAAGGAGTGTAACATGTGCTTGAGTGGTCCGCATTATTATATGCTACTTCTGCAAAAGGCAGTAGGTCCGCCCAGTCGGACTGCTGAAAATTAATAAAGCATCTCAGATATTGTTCAAGTATATTATTAAGTCTTTCAGAAGCTCCATCTGTCTGAGGATGGCGACTAGATGACAGTCCTTGGGTGGTTCCTAAGAGGGATAAAAATTCTTTCCAAAATGCCGACGTAAATTGCACCCCTCTGTCAGATATGATGCATTGTGGTACCCCGTGCAATCTGTAAATATGCTGTACAAAAAGTTTTGCTAATGCTTTTGCGGTCGGGATTTTTTGGCAAGGTATGAAATGTACTAACTTAGAGAACAGATCTGTGACAGTCCAGACTACGGTGTTTCCATTACTTTCTGGCAGTTCTACGATAAAATCCATGGCTATTTCTTTCCATGGGGCTGAGGGGTTTGCCACCGGTTGTAACAGACCTGGCGGTTTCCCTTGCAGTCTTTTGGCCATCGCGCAAATTTGACAGCTACCCACATAGCTTTCTATGTCCTTTTTCATAGATGGCCACCAAAATTGCCTTTTAGTTAAGTGTAAGGTTTTTACAAAGCCAAAGTGTCCTGCTGATTTTGTATCATGGCACAGTTGCATGAAATTGATTCTCTGTGTGGCCGGTATATATAGCTTCTCCCCCACCCATGGCAGTCCATCTTTAATTGTGCACACATGTTTATTTTTCTGGAACCATTCATCACTTTCCAAAGATTTCCTGAATTCTATTCCAGTTTGGCTATCTACCTTCGGCTTCATTTTTTCTTGTGCCCTGGTGGTGACTGGTGCTGCCAGTTGTTGTTCTGGTACAAGTGGTTTAAAGTCAGTAACTCTTGTTCTGTTATATTGGGGCATGCGGGATAATGCATCTGCCAGGAAGTTCTTTCCCCCCGGTAAGTGTTTGAGAGTGAAATTAAATCGGTGAAAATGTTGGGACCAGCGGGCTTGCTTAGGAGTGAGCTTCCTGGGCGTTTTTAGTGCTTCCAAATTCTTGTGGTCTGTCCAGACCTGGAAAGGTATTTTATTTCCTTCTAAAAATTGGCGCCATGTTAGTAATGCCCACCTCAACGAGAATGCCTCTTTTTCCCATATTGGCCAGCGTTCTTCTGTTTCTGTGAGTTTTCTGGATGTGTATGCGCATGGTTGCAACGTCCCCCCCATCATTTTCTTGTAATAGTACGGCTCCTACTGCTACATCACTCGCATCTGCCTGTATTACAAAAGGTTTGTCGGGATCTGGGTGTTTTAGGACAGGGTCAGCAGAAAAAAGTCTCTTTAGCCTCTCAAATGCTGCTTGACATTCCATTGACCATTTTAGAGGCTGGCTGGGTTTCACGGGTGACCCCCCCTTCGTTTTCAACAAATTTGTGAGGGGCATGGCTATTTGGCCAAATGCAGGGATGAATTGGCGGTAGAAATTTGCAAACCCCAGGAAACTTTGCAATTGCTTCCGTGTGCAGGGGGGTTCCCACTCTAGTACTGCCCTGACCTTCTCAGGGTCCATTTTGATGCCCTCTGGAGATATGCGATATCCCAGGTAGTCGATTTTTTCCTGATGGAATTCACACTTCGATAATTTAGCATATAAATGGGCAGCTCGCAACTTCTTCAGGACTGCTCTGACTAGTTTGATATGTTCCTCTTTGGTTTCTGTGAAGATAAGGATGTCATCGAGGTAAACCAGGACCCCCTTATATAGGTGCTCTCTCAGCACATCATTAATTAATTGCATAAAGACTGCGGGGGCCCCTTGCAGTCCGAATGGCAATACTTTGAATTGATAGCACCCCATTGGGCAGTTGAATGCAGTCTTCCATTCATCTCCTTCCTTAATCCTAATACGGTAGTATGCTTCCCTCAGGTCTAGTTTGGTAAAAATCTTTCCTTTCGATAGGTGGGATAGCATATCCTTCATTAGGGGAAGGGGGTACAGATTACATTCACTAATTGTATTTAGATTCCAGTAATCCACACACAAGCAGAAAGAACCATCCTTCTTCTCCCTGAACAGAACCGGGGCGGCCACTTTGGGTTTGGCAGGCTCAATAAATCCTCTTTCTAGGTTTTTCTTTATGAATCTTTCCATTTCTGCCATTTCCCTTGGGCTCATGGGTTTTGGGAGTTTTGCCCCAGGTTTGAATTCTATGGTGCAGTCTGTGGGGCGGTGGGGGGGAAGCTCATCTGCTCTTTCCTCACTGAAAACCTCAGCCAGGTCCCTGTATTCCTCCGGTATCTCTGGTAACCCCTTCTCTTTCCCCACTGCTGCTGTCTCCTCCCTCTGGGTTGGGGGGGTGCTTTTGGAGTCTACGTTCTTCTACCCCCCCTTTGGGAAATTGAGTTCTGCTGTCCTCCAGTTTATCCCGGGGTTCCATTTCTTCAGCCATTCCAGTCCTAGAATCATTAGGCATTCCATTCCTGGGGCCACTATAAACGTTATGTCCTCCTCATGGGGCCCCAGTGATAGGTGGATTGGTAAAGTGGCTAGGGTGGCTGGTCTTCCCCCTGCTATTGTCCCATCTAATTGACTAAAAGAGATTGGTTGTTTTAGCCTCCTCACTGGGATGCTCAATCTCTCCACCAGCATTGGGCTGATAAGGCAGCGGATGCACCCAGAGTCTATCAGAGCTTTTATTTTGGCTGCTTCAGGCATAGGGGAAGCTAATATAGTCACTGTCTTAAGTGTGGGTGGAAGGGGTCCACTTACCAATGGTTTTCCCTCTGAGCTGTCTTCCAAGTTGTCCACCGTCCCTGCGGTGCAGGCCGGAGTCCAATCCCAGTTCCTGGCAGGAATTGTGGATTCTACAGCCTCTGTCCCCTTCATGGAAGATTCTTTTGTGTTGCCTTGGGGCTTCCCCGGCTTCTTGGAGGATGATGCCTCTGGTTTTCATGGGGGAGCTTTTGAACGACATTCTGCAGCACGGTGGCCCTCTCTCCCACAGTTGAAACAACTCGTTGATTTTTTGGCTGTGGCTGGTGGTTTTTCCCCCTCGCGTGTTTGCTCAGGTGGCAGGCGGCCCCATGGTTTTCCTCTGCGGTGTCTCTTCAGTAGGTCTATTTCCACTTCCTCCGCCAGGATGTACCAGTCATCGAGATGGGGTGGGTCTCCTCGAGGCAGGCAAGCGTCATACAGGTCGTAGTTTAGACCGTCTTTGAAGTGGCTAAGGAGTATGTCTTCTGGCCAGTTCAGCTTGCTGGCAATGGCTCGGAATTCTTGGGTATAATCAGCCACTGCTCGCCTGCCCTGCCTCACCGTTTTGATTCTCTCCCGGGCCTTATGGTCAGCCAAAGGATCCTCGAACCGCCGCCTCAAAGATGACATGAATCGGTTGAAGTCGTTGAGTTCTGGGGCATTGGAGTCATGCAAGTTCACCACCCAGTCTGCAGCCGTCCCGTCCAGGGCAGATTGCACAATTCGGATGCGTGTTTTGTCACTGGGGATGTCCCGTCCATACTCTTCCATGTAGCTGAGAACTTGGGTTAGGAAAAATCCCAGTCGTGATGGCTCCCCCTTGAATTTGACTTCCAGGGGCGGGAGTCTTTGGCTGGAGTGTTGTCTGAGCCGTGGCCGGTATCGCTCCTCATCCTGGTCCCCGTCTGTGGTTCTGGGGTGGGTGGGTACTGCTGAGGCAGCAATTCCTGTTCCATTGGACGGCCCCGGGGTTTCAGGTGCTGGATCCCCTCAGTTACCTTTCCAGTTGCGTCCCCAGGTGCTGCCTCGGTTGCGATTTTCAGCTCTCTCCTCCCTCAGTGAGCTCAGGGTTGCTTTCATCAGATCAATGGCCTTTTCCAGGATCCGCTCCTCCTCGCTGGCATGCAGGGAACTCTCCATCTCTTGCCTCCATTCCGGTTGGTGGTTACTCCGCCTCAGGGTCGCTTCTCCTGAAGTCTTTTCCCACTCACTTTTCCTTCCAACGCCCATCGACCACTGGGGTTTTCGGTCATACTGCTCCACCGCTTCTTCCCTGTGGGAATATGCCGCTTCAGCTTCCCATCATCTCTGGGATTCCATTTGGGGGGAAGACTCCCCCTCCATGGGGCTTCCCTCCTCTCTTGCTTCATCGCCAGACATTGTATTTGTTGCAAAGTCCCCCGGTAAGGTTTTCCCTTCCAGGTTGACTCTTAAAGCAGATTCCGTCTACTGTCAGGACCCACCTCAATCCGCATCTTAGGAAATAAGAACTCTTGGATGCAAGTTTAGTCCAAAAGGAAAATGTTTACTAGGATGGAATCGATTGTGGCAATACAAGACGGAATCTAACAAAGTTACATTTCAATCCTATATAAAGCATTCCCATTTCAGCCCCTCCCGTCATCCATTTGGTCAGGCTCACATCATTTGCTTAGGTGTCAGGTCCTTCCATGGGAAGGGGAACTCTCCTTGGTTTTATGGTTATTGCTTTTCTTTTTAGTTGTAAATGAAGATGCAATCCAGATCTGTCTCTCCCCCTCCCTCCCCCAGTTCAAATGTTCCCTGTTGTTTGAAGATCACCTAAAATCTATCCTCTCCCCCCCCCCTTCGGAGAGATGGCAGAATCCCCAGAATAAGCACATTGTTCTACCTATACATTTATGAAATGTGATATAAATGGATTCTGACAGCTTGACTCTGGAGTTGTTACTTTGCATTTTAGGCATGGAATTACCATTTAATCTCATTGGCTGCCAACTATTGGCAGACTGGATAAATAGAAGCTAAGCAGCAGTTGGAGCTGCTTCTGTTGTTACTGAATAAACGTGTTGCTGTTTCACCGTTCTGCCTCGTCAATGTTTCACCGAACCAAGAATATAACAGGTCTCTCCTCCCCTATTGATCTTCAGTTTCAGCCCTACCTCTTCTTTCTGTGTTTCGCAGATTCACATAACCTTCTACTAGAAAAGATGAGGCAGAGTAGGAATCAAATAGTTCTGCCTTGGCCATGTCCCTTGTTAGTATTTTGCCATCTTAAATGAATAATGGTATAAGGTAAAGGTAAAGGTTCCCCTGCACATGCATGCTAGTTGTTTCCAACTCTAGGGGCCAGTGCTCATCTCTGTTTCAAAGCCGAAGAGCCAGCACTTGTCCGAGGACATCTCTGTGGTCATGTGGCCGGCATGACTAGACGCCAAAGGCGCACGGAACGCTGTTACCTTCCCACCAGAGTGGTCCCTATTTTTCTACTTGCATTTTTACGTGCTTTCAAACTGCTAGGTTGGCAGAAGCTGGGACGAGTAACAGGCGCTCACTCTGCTACGTGACCCTGGGGATTTGACCCGCCAAACTGCCAACCTTCTGATCGACAAACTCAGCATCCTAACCCACTGAGCCACCGCATCCCTATGAATAATGGTATACTGAGTCTTTTTTCAGAAGTTGGAATAGGGCCGATTGTCCTGAAGCTCTGGATGAAGATAGGCTTCTGTCAAGCACAAGAAATTGGGAATCTGGGCACTTCAAATGAATATAGGTTTATTGTAAGCTAATGTTCTCTGCAAGAATCTTAACTACTAACAGTGAAAGCAAAATGGCAGCAGATAAGAGTCAACGGAATTCAAGGTGGGCTGGACTTAGATCACTTGAGGGTGTAAAGGCCCTCAAGATTGATGATGCATTTGACCTCTCACTTGGGCTCAGCCCAGTCATCTGCAGCTTTTTTTAAAAAAACAGTTCCAGTTGTCTCTGCAGAAGCCCACATCTTAGAGGCCTCTGCTAGCTCTCAGAGTTCACTGTATTGGGATATCACCTGTTTTTCTCTAGCAGATATGATGCCATAGTCCCACTAATAAAGCAAAGAGGAGGAAGTACTTATTTGTTTGAAGTTGCTCATTCAGCTAGCTTGGCACGTTATGTGGGGGGAAAAACTTTTTCAACCAGCTCTCTGTCTTACTGGCCTTCTGTAATTAATCATTTGCCTTGTGTTGGGCAAGCCTGAAGACACTTCTCATGGATAGGCTGTCAATCATATGGAGCACATTCCTCTATACTGCATATTTTTCACTGGAACTCACCTGTAATTGTGAATAATGACTACATTCAATAAATAATGATGACATTCATTTCCCCTCTGTTTTAGGTTAAAAACTGATGGAAAATTAACATTAGAATGAGGGGGAAATGGTTTGATAAAAATAAACTTTTATTTGTTCTAGACTATTACAGGATTATCTTTTTCTTCTGTTCAGTTGTGTCCAATTCTTGGAGACTGTTTGGAGAAGTCTCTATACAGTTTTCTTGACAAAGTTTTTCAGAAATGATTTGACATTGGCTCCTTCCTACAGCAGACAGCAAGTGACTGACTTTAGTCACCCAGTTGGCTTTTTACCTAAGGTGAGACTAGAACTCATATTTTCATATGTTTCTAGTCTGATGCCTTAACCACTACACCAAACTGTCTCCTTCATTACAGTTATAGTTATTTACTATAACTTACTGAAGAGTCATGGTGGCAGAGTGTTTAGAATGCAGTATTGCAGGCTATTTGTGCTGACTGCCAACTGCCAGCAGTTTGGCAGTTTGATTCTCACTGACCCAAGGTTGACTCAGTCTCCCATCTTTCCGAGGTTGGTAAAATGAGTTCCCAGATTGTTACAGCTGACTCTGTAAACTTCTTAGAGAGGGCTGTAAAGCACTGTAAATCGGTATGTAAGTCTAAGTGCTAGTGCTACTATATTATTGTTACTTGAAGCTATAGCTTTTGCTCTGTATATCCGTTCTTATCTAGTTTACTGAACGTATTAAAATGTGTTGTTATTGTTTATTGAACCTTTTCCTTTTATTTCAAATTGACATAATTAAGCCCTTTTACCTTAGCATCACAAATATTCCATATAGTTGCCCTTGGCACAACATTTCAAGGTCAAGTGGTCAGCAGATATTTAAGATTTTGGAAGAGCACAAAGCCATTTCTTTAGTCAATTAATTTAATATGGATCACAAGTGAAGGAGAACATCTCTGATCAGTAAGCCCACGCAAAAAGCTTAATTCAGAAATTTGGTGACTGTTGATTGATATGCAATTATAGTAGGAACTGTTACATGTAGTCCTTGACTTACAACCATTCATTTAGTGATGGTTTGAAGTTACAATGGCACTGAAAAAAGTTATTTATGACTATTTTTCACACTTATGACTATTGCAGCATCCTCATGGTCACATAATCAAAATTCAGATTGTTGGCAAAGGGCTCATATTTTATTTCTTGCAGAATCTGTACTGGCAAATGGCTGCAACTAGCCGCAATATATAGTCTAGCCCCTAAGTGGCAGCCAATAGGTTTGAAGCAACCATTGCTGCCTAGGGATAGCTGCTCCAGCAACCCACGTGGTGTTACTAATGAGCCCAGTACATAACACCCCTCCCCTCTTAGATCAGACAATATTAATACAAATTAGTCTCAATGCAATTATCAAGACTCATTATCAAAACGCACTAAAATAAAATAAAAGTAATAGAAAAAAACAACCCATATAGGTTACAACGTTATTAAACAATGTCTGAATGAATAGGCTTCAAAGATAGCACATTTGGACAGTTATAGCACTAGTTTCTGTAGTATAGTGGCAAACAGCAATACAACAATATTATAGCTCTTTATTTTACAATGTAATCAGTGAGATATGAAGGAGGCTTGTGTGCCCTAGTGGAACATCTTGGAGTTCCACTCACTTTGTGGTCTACCAGCTTACCCAGTGGGCTGAGTAGACCCATGTCCCTTGTTGCTCCTGAGTCAAGGGGATTAGATGCTCTCTGGCTGGCCTCTCCAGGTTGGCCCACCCCAGAGTCAGACTGATCAGCAGAGTAGGCACAGCGGTTACTGAAATCTGGTTGGCTTGCTTTTTCAGGGGATCCATGTTGCATACCTGGATTCCCCACTTCTCCATCTGGTTCCTCATCGGTTATGGAGGAAAAGTCCTGACAGTCCAAGTGAGGACTATCTTGGCCACAGGTTTGAGGACCTTGGGAGGGACTTATGATGCAGTCATCACTTAGTGGCCATTCTGGAAACTGTTTTCTGAGTTGATCAATGTGGTGTCTGACAACTCGCCCTCCCTCCAACCCCACTTCATAAGACAGGGGCCTGGATGCTTTAGTAATTTGACCAGGAACCCACAGATTCCCATGACCATAGTTCCTGGCCCAAACTCAATCGCGGGCCGTACTGTCTGAACGGTGCCCCCAGCAGCTTCGTCGGCCATCACTTCGTCTTGTGCTTCAGAAAACGTTAAGTTTAGTCTAGCAAAGAGTCTCTGCTGAAGCGTTCTGTCCCATAGGCCGCAGACGAGCTGGTCTCGTAGTCGCTCCTCTAAATTTGAAAATTTGCAAAGGTGTGCGGCCTGCCTCAGGCCCGCTATGAACTGTGAAGCTGATTCCCTGGGTTGCTGCACTCTCTGGTCAAACTTGAACTGCCAAGCCATTTCAGACATCTTAGGTTGGAAATGTCCGGTTAGCTTCTTTTTGAGGTCTGCATAGGAGACCGCTTCAATCGGTGTCGGTGCGAAAAGGTTCTTGGCCAAGTCAAAGTTTGCTGGGCTGCACACACAGAGTAGCGTTGCAGCCTTCAGCCCTTTTTCCGTGATCTGATTTTCCCTGAGGTAGTTCTCTACCTGGGACAAATAGGATATCCATTCTTCTGGGTGCTTCACATCGAATTCTCGAAGTTTCCAGACCTTCGGCATTCTTTATTTGCTGGTTCCTGCATTTCCTTCCGAATCCTGCTTCCAGGCTCAGGGAATGAGTCCACTGAGCACGAGGTCACTAGTGTAGCTTGCTAGCTGACCTTGGGGGGGGGATGCCTTTTCCCTCCGCCATGCACTGCCTTTCCCTCGTAGACTTCAACTCCTTTTTTCAGTGAAGCATGATCCCATCCTCATCGCCACTGTTAAATAGCGGGTTCTTTGGCGCAGGAATGAAGATGAGGTAACTTAGTACAGGGAAACTCATATATTATTTCTTGCAGAATCTGTACTGGCAATTGGCTGCAACTAGCTGCAATATATAGTCTAGCCCCTAGGTGGCAGCCAATAGATTTGAAGCAACCATTGCCACCTAGGGATAGCCAATTATAGCGCTGGAGACTTGTAGTCTGGGTTGCTGGAGAGCCGTTAGCTGCTCTAGCAACACACGTGGTGTTACTAATTAGCCCAGTACATAACAAGCGCCTTGCCTCTGATGGAGAAAACAGAAGGCACTTCACTGACTGAATAAAGCAAGCTAACAGAACAATAGGTGGAAAACTGTGGAAGAAGAAAGTAATTTTTTTAAAAAAAATCCCTTTCTCAATCAGAAAACAATGCAGAGTATATATTGCAATGGACATAAATACCACAGAGTGATTAATTTTGGTTTAAAGCCTACTGGTCTTTCCAGAGAGTGGGCTGGATTCAGAATTTGTCAAAGCTTTGCCACTAAAATCAGTGAACTCTATTCGGTTCAGTCCTGTTGGACAATGGGACAAACATGTTTCAAGGTCTATCCTAAACCCAGTCAATCCTGTTTCCAGCCCTGAATTGAGAAAGCAAATAGAAGACTATTAAGCTGCTCAGTAGGGCTGAAGCGCTTAGTGGAGCTTCTACAACAAGAGGCAATCCACTTCCAAAGAGAGATGGCTTCTGTGCAAAAAAATGACAAATAGGCAGCTTTGGTGATTAGTTTGGTAGATTCCCAGAGACCGTTGTGTGGCACAGGTGTAGGTCAC
This sequence comes from Vipera ursinii, assembly GCF_947247035.1. NCBI lineage: Eukaryota > Metazoa > Chordata > Lepidosauria > Squamata > Viperidae > Vipera > Vipera ursinii. The sequence goes on from NC_139518.1 coordinate 73,951,048, forward strand.
AAAAGGTGGAGGAGCCGGTGAACTTTGATAGGAGGATAAGGGAGGCAGGTCATCTCCTTAGGAATTCTAATGGCTTTGTGACTTCATCCCTGCAGACTAAAGTGTCAGTTATTGCCAGTTATCAGAGTGGAGATGCCTTCCTAGAGTTATGTTGCTCTTAAGTGGGGCTCCTGCACTCTGGGAAGCTTCCCTCCTTTCATAGCCCACTCTGAGACAGGTAAATGAGGGTGAGAGTTTGAGGGAGGTTTAGGGTGAGGTGAGCACAAGAGGTTTAGGGTGAGGATGAGGGTGAGAGTAAAAAGTAAGGGAAACGCTGAGTGGGGGGCTGAGGTTGAGTCAGGAAAAAGATTGGAGAGAAGTGCCCTTGTTTTTGGGCAAGGCTAATGATTTGATGATACAATGAATTTATTTCAAAGGCAATATTATTTGTACATTTAGACTTATATCAAATCAACAGTCAAAGGGGCAAAGAAATTGAGATGGTAAAGAACCTGCCAGTAGAGGGTTAAAAATAGGGCAGCATTGAGAGGAGCCGGGGCGGGGGGGGGGAGAAAGGGAAAGAGGGGGAGAAGGGGGAGGAGGGAGGAGGGGGAGGGGAAAAGGAGGGGAAAGAGGAGGGGAACAAGGGGAAGGGGGAGGATGTGAAGGAGGAGATGGAGGAGGTGGAAGAGAAGGGTCATGAGGGGGAGAAAGAAAAAGGGGAAAAGGAAATAGAAGAGGAGGAGGAAGTGGAGGAGGGAAGAAGGGAGGAAGAGAGAGAAGACGGAGGAGGGAGAGAGGGAGGAGGAGGGAGAGAGGGAGCAGGAACAGGAGGGAAAGACAGAGAAGTGGGAGGAGGGGGGGAGAGGAGGGAAAGATGGAGGAGTGGGAGGAGGAAAAGAAGCATGAAATTTAACCTCGAATATCATTCTGGCTTCCATTTTTACATTTGGGTCCAAAAAAAAAATTGCCTCCTGGACAAAAAAATCCCTGACCCCGATCAGGAATTTCCTTCCCCAGACACCAAAATAGCTTGATTTTTAAAAACTAGAAAAAGAACCATTTTTCACCATGAAATTTAACCCCGAATCTCATTCTGGCGTCCGTTTTTACATTTGGGTTTATTAGTGGTAGGCAAATGAAAAATAACGTGAGGCATATAGTTGATGTGTTGGAATTTTTGGAAAGGAACAACCAGATCCCTGCGGCGCTAATTTTTTTAGATGCTGAAGAAGCTTTTGATCAATTGAATTGGCAATTTTTGATGAAAGTTTTAGATAAAATGAATTTTGGGGATAAATTTCTGCAACCAATTAGGGCATTATATCAAAAACAAACAGCTCGAATAATAGTTAATAATAGTTTGTCAGAAGCATGTAATATTGAGAAGGGTACAAGGCAAGGGTGCCCGTTATCGCCTTTGTTATTTGTGATAACATTGGAGATATTATTGGTAAAAATGCGAAACTCGGAAAGAATTAAGGGTATACAGATTAGAGATCAGGATTATAGATTGAGAGCGTTCGCAGACGATCTGGTTGTTACAGTGACCCAGCCGGAGAGCTCTGTTGTGGACCTGATGGAGATAATAATGCAATATGGGAAGGTTTCTGGATTTAAAGTTAATGTACAGAAAACTAAAATTTTGGCTAAAAACATGACAGCATCGCAAAAGGCCCTTTTAGAAGGGTTAACTGGATTTGAGATTGTCAAAAGGGTCAAATATTTGGGGGTGCTTTTGTCGCCCTCTAATACAAAACTATATAAAAATAACTATGAAAAATTATGGGGAAAAATCCAAAAAGAAATGGAGAGTTGGGAAAAACTGCAATTGTCTTTGTTGGGGCGAATCACAGCAGTAAAAATGAATGTCCTGTCTAAATTTTTATTTTTATTTCAAATGATACCGGTTCTTAAGAAAGATTCTAATCTGGAGGAATGGCAGAGAGGTATCAATAAATTTGTTTGGGCAGGGAAAAGGCCACGAGTTAAACTTAAGATTATGCAGGATACTCATGAAAGAGGTGGTCTTAAAATGCCTAATCTTAAATTATATTATGAAGCTGCTGCGTTAGCAGGTATAAGTGATTGGATTAATTTGACACAAGAGAGATTATTAAATCTTGAGGGCCATGATTTGCTGTTTGGCTGGCATGCATATTTGTTGTATGATAAGAAGGTAGATAATGTCTTTAGAGTGCATATTTTAAGACAGGCATTGCTGAGAGTTTGGAAGAAGTATAGACATAAGTTAGAGTGTAAGATACCATTGTGGGCAATTCCAAAACACGCAATAGAAAATATAAATGTTGGTTTTAAACATGATGTGACTACGTATAAAGAGATTTTAAGCTTGGAAAGAAATGTCTGGAGTCTGAAACCATATAGCCTCTTGCGAGATGAGATTGTTCAAACTTGGTTTCAATATATTCAGCTACGGGCCAGGTGGAAAGAAGATCAGAAAATTGGTTTTACAATGACTGATGAAAATCTGATAAAGCAAATTAGAAATCAGGGACCAGCACATATTAAACGGATATATCTTGCATTGATAGAGATTGATTCAGAAACAGAACTTGTTAAGGACTGTATGATAAAATGGGCCCAAAACATTCAAGAAGTTATTACAATGGATATGTGGGAAAAGATTTGGGTGAGGAACGTAAAATTTACACAAGCTCAAAATTTAAGAGAGAACTTTTATAAAATGTTTTATAGATGGCATCTAGATCCTAAAAAGCTTGCAAGTATGTACCCGAATTATCAGCCAAAATGTTGGAGGTGTGGTGATGAAGATGCAACATATTTTCATGTATGGTGGACTTGTAAAAAGGTTAAGGCCTTCTGGATAAAAATTTGGTGGAATATGCAGAAGATTTTTAAGCAAAGGATAAAGTTTTGTCCGCAACTTTTTTTGTTGGGAATAATTACAGATGCTACGGTTGTGGACACTAAGTTGATGTTGAATTTAATTACGGCAGCAAGACTCTTAATAGGTCAGTATTGGAAGAAAGAGGAACTGCCGACCATAGAAGAATGGACTTTAAAGGTTTCTGACCTGGAAGAGATGGCAAAGATTTCGGCTTATTTGAAAGATCACTCGCAAGAACGTTATATTATGGAATGGAGAAAATGGATTGAGTATATCCAGAACAAATATAGGACTAAAAAGTTTCATGTAGCATTTGAATAAGTCTTCCTTTTCTTTTTTTTTCTTTTTTGTTCTCTATATATATTTAATATTATTAGTGTTTGTATTATCCCATATAAGCCAGAGAGTGATAGATTTTAGAGTTTATGGTTGTTAGTATATGGTTGTTTATGATTGTTTTTTTTTCTATACCTTGTACTTAGCTCTGGGAAGTCGGGGGGGGAGGGGGAGAGGGGTAGGGAGGGAGGGAGAGGGGAGGGGGAGGGGGGACTGTTAAAGATAAAATGTATGTTAAAACTTTTCAATTAAAAAAAAAATCCCTGACCCCGGCATCAGGAATTTCCTTCCCCGGACAAAAAAAGAAGATTGATTTTTAAAAACTAGAAAAAGCACCATATTTCACCATGAAATTTAAACCCGAATCTCATTCTGGCATCCATTTTTACATTAGTTTTTTTTTTAAAAAAAACTTACCTCCTGGCCACAAAAATCCCTGACCCCGGTACCAGGAATTTCCTTCCCAGGACACCAAAATAGCTTGATTTTTAAAAACTAGAAAAAGCACCATTTTTCACCATGAAATTCAACCCTGAATCTCATTCTGGTATCCGTTTTTACATTTGGGTCAAAAAGAAATTTGCCTCCCGGGCACAAAAATCCCTGACCCCGGCATCAGGAATTTCCTTCCCCGGACACCAAAATAGCTTGATTTTTAAAAACTAGAAAAAGCACCATTTTAAAGCATAAAATTTAACGCCGAATCTCATTCTGGCATCCGTTTTTACATTTGGGTAAAAGAAAAAAAAATCGCCTCCTAGGCACAAAAATCCCTCACCCCGGCATAAGGAATTTCCTACCCCGGACACCAAAAGAAGCTTGATTAATAAAAACTATAAAAGCACCATTTTTCACCATGAAATTTAACCCTGAATCTCATTCTGGCATCCTTTTTTACATTTGGGTAAAAGAAAAAAAATTGCCCCCTGGGCACAAAAATCCCTGACCCCGGCATCAGGAATTTCCTTCCCAGGACACCAAAATAGCTTGATTTTAAAAAACTAGAAAAAGCACCATTTTAAAGCATAGAATTTAACGCCGAATCTCATTCTGGCATCCGTTTTTACATTTGGGTAAAAGAAAAAAAAATCGCCTCCTAGGCACAAAAATCCCTCACCCCGGCATAAGGAATTTCCTACCCCGGACACCAAAAGAAGCTTGATTATTAAAAACTATAAAAGCACCATTTTTCACAATGAAATTCAACCCTGAATCTCATTCTGGTATCCGTTTTTACATTTGGGTCAAAAAGAAATTTGCCTCCCGGGCACAAAAATCCCTGACCCCGGCATCAGGAATTTCCTTCCCAGGACACCAAAATAGCTTGATTTTAAAAAACTAGAAAAAGCACCATTTTAAAGCATAAAATTTAACGCCGAATCTCATTCTGGCATCCGTTTTTACATTTAGGTAAAAGAAAAAAAAATCACCTCCTAGGCACAAAAATCCCTCACCCCGGCATAAGGAATTTCCTACCCCGGACACCACAAGAAGCTTGATTATTAAAAACTATAAAAGCACCATTTTTCACCATGAAATTTAACCCCGAATCTCATTCTGGCATCCTTTTTTACATTTGGGTAAAAGAAAAAAAATTGCCCCCTGGGCACAAAAATCTCTGACCCCGGCATCAGGAATTTCCTTCCCAGGACACCAAAATAGCTTGATTTTTAAAAACTAGAAAAAGCACCATTTTAAAGCATAAAATTTAACGCCGAATCTCATTCTGGCATCCGTTTTTACATTTGGGTAAAAGAAAAAAAATCGCCTCCTAGGCACAAAAATCCCTCACCCCGGCATAAGGAATTTCCTACCCCGGACACCAAAAGAAGCTTGATTATTAAAATCTAGACAAAGCACCATTTTTCACCATGAAATTTAACCCCAAATCTCATTCTGGCATCAGTTTTTACATTTGGGTAAAAGAAAAAAAATTCGCCTCCTAGGCACAAAAATCCCTCACCCCGGCATAAGGAATTTCCTACCCCGGACACCAAAAGAAGCTTGATTATTAAAAACTATAAAAGCACCATTTTTCACCATGAAATTTAACCCCGAATCTCATTCCAGCATCCTTTTTTACATTTGAGTAAAAGAAAAAAAATCTCCTCCTGGTGTCCTTCCCAGGACACCAAAAGAAGATTGATTTTTAAAAACTAGAAAAAGCACAATTTTTCACCATGAAATTTAACCCCAAATCTCATTCTGGCATCTGTTTTTACATTTGGGTAAAAGAAAAAAAAATCGCCTCCTAGGCACAAAAATCCCTCACCCCGGCATAAGGAATTTCCTTCCCCGGACACCAAAAGAAGATTGATTTTTAAAAACTAGAAAAAGCACCATTTTTCACCATTAAATTCAACCCCGAATCTCGTTCTGGTGTTCGTTTTTACAATTTGGTCAAAAAAAAATTGCCTCCTGGGCACAAAAATCCCTCCTGGGCACAAAAATCCCGGCATCAGGAATTTCCTTCCCAGGACACCAAAATAGCTTGATTTTTAAAAACTAGAAAAAGCACCATTTTAAAGCATAAAATTTAACGCCGAATCTCATTCTGGCATCCGTTTTTACATTTGGGTAAAAGAAAAAAAAATCGCCTCCTAGGCACAAAAATCCCTCACCCCGGCATAAGGAATTTCCTACCCCGGACACCACAAGAAGCTTGATTATTAAAAACTATAAAAGCACCATTTTTCACCATGAAATTTAACCCCGAATCTCATTCTGGCATCCTTTTTTACATTTGGGTAAAAGAAAAAAAATTGCCCCCTGGGCACAAAAATCTCTGACCCCGGCATCAGGAATTTCCTTCCCAGGACACCAAAATAGCTTGATTTTTAAAAACTAGAAAAAGCACCATTTTAAAGCATAAAATTTAACGCCGAATCTCATTCTGGCATCCGTTTTTACATTTGGGTAAAAGAAAAAAAATCGCCTCCTAGGCACAAAAATCCCTCACCCCGGCATAAGGAATTTCCTACCCCGGACACCAAAAGAAGCTTGATTATTAAAAACTATAAAAGCACCATTTTTCACCATGAAATTTAACCCCGAATCTCATTCTGGCATCCTTTTTTACATTTGGGTAAAAGAAAAAAAAATGCCCCCTGGACACGAAAATCCCTGACCCCGGCATCAGGAATTTCCTTCCCAGGACACCAAAATAAGCTTGATTTTTAAAAACTAGACAAAGCACCATTTTTCACCATGAAATTTAACCCCAAATCTCATTCTGGCATCAGTTTTTACATTTGGGTAAAAGAAAAAAAATTCGCCTCCTAGGCACAAAAATCCCTCACCCCGGCATAAGGAATTTCCTACCCCGGACACCAAAAGAAGCTTGATTATTAAAAACTATAAAAGCACCATTTTTCACCATGAAATTTAACCCCGAATCTCATTCCGGCATCCTTTTTTACATTTGAGTAAAAGAAAAAAAATCTCCTCCTGGTGTCCTTCCCAGGACACCAAAAGAAGATTGATTTTTAAAAACTAGAAAAAGCACCATTTTTCACCATGAAATTTAACCCCAAATCTCATTCTGGCATCTGTTTTTACATTTGGGTAAAAGAAAAAAAAATCGCCTCCTAGGCACAAAAATCCCTCACCCCGGCATAAGGAATTTCCTTCCCCGGACACCAAAAGAAGATTGATTTTTAAAAACTAGAAAAAGCACCATTTTTCACCATGAAATTTAACCCCGAATCTCATTCTGGCATCCAATTTTACATTAGTTTTTTTTAAAAAAAAATTTACCTCCTGGGCACAAAAATCCCTAACCCCGGCAACAGGAATTTCCTTCCCAGGACACCAAAATAGCTTGATTTTTAAAAACTAGAAAAAGCATCATTTTTCACCATGAAATTCAACCCTGAATCTCATTCTGGTGTCCGTTTTTACATTTGGGTCAAAAAAAAAAATTGCCTCCCGGGCACAAAAATCCCTGACCCCGGCATCAGGAATTTCCTTCCCAGGACACCAAAATAGCTTGATTTTTAAAAACTAGAAAAAGCACCATTTTTCACCATGAAATTCAAGCCCGAATCTCGTTCTGGTGTCCGTTTTTACATTTGGGTCAAAAAAAAATTTGCCTCCTGGGCACCAAAATCCCTGACACCGGCATCAGGAATTTTCCCAGGACACCAAAATAGCTTGATTTTTAAAAACCTGAAAAAGCACGAGTTTTCACCATGAAATTCAACCCCGAATCTGATTCTGGTGTCCGTTTTTACATTTGGGTCAAAAAAAAATTTGACTCCTGGGCACAAAAATCCCTGACCCCGGCATCAGGAATTTCGTTCCCAGGACACCAAAATAGCTTGATTTTTAAAAACTAGAAAAAGCACCATTTTTCACCATGAAATTTAACCCCAAATCTCATTCTGGCATCCGTTTTTACATTTGGGTAAAAGAAAAAAAATTCGCCTCCTAGGCACAAAAATCCCTAACCCCGGCATAAGGAATTTCCTACCCCGGACACCAAAAGAAGCTTGATTATTAAAAACTATAAAAGCACCATTTTTCACCATGAAATTTAACCCCGAATCTCATTCCGGCATCCTTTTTTACATTTGGGTAAAAGAAAAAAAATCTCCTCCTGGTGTCCTTCCCAGGACACCAAAAGAAGATTGATTTTTAAAAACTAGAAAAAGCACCATTTTTCACCATGAAATTCAACCCCGAATCTCATTCTGGTGTCCGTTTTTACATTTGGGTCAAAAAAAAATTTGCCACCTGGGAACAAAAATCCCTGACCCCGGCATCAGGAATTTCCTTCCCAGGACACCAAAATAGCTTGATTTTTAAAAACTAGAAAAAGCACCATTTTTCACCATGAAATTCAACCCCGAATCTCATTCTGGTGTCCGTTTTTACATTTGGGTCAAAAAAAAATTTGCCACCTGGGAACAAAAATCCCTGACCCCGGCATCAGGAATTTCCTTCCCAGGACACCAAAATAGCTTGATTTTTAAAAACAAGAAAAAGCACCATTTTTCACCATGAAATTCAACCCCGAATCTCATTCTGGTGTCCGTTTTTACATTTGGGTCAAAAAAAAAATTTGCCACCTGGGCACAAAAATCCCTGACCCCGGCATCAGGAATTTCCTTCCCAGGACACCAAAATAGCTTGATTTTTAAAAACTAGAAAAAGCACCATTTTTCACCATGAAATTCAACCCCGAATCTCATTCTGGTGTCCGTTTTTACATTTGGGTCAAAAAAAAAATTTGCCACCTGGGCACAAAAATCCCTGACCCCGGCATCAGGAATTTCCTTCCCAGGACACCAAAATAGCTTGATTTTTAAAAACTAGAAAAAGCACCATTTTTCACCATGAAATTCAACCCCGAATCTTATTCTGGTGTCCGTTTTTACATTTGGGTCAAAAAAAATTTGCATCCTGGGCTCAAAAATCCCTGACCCCGGCATCAGGAATTTCCTTCCCAGGACACGAAAATAGCTTGATTTTTAAAAACTAGAAAAAGCACCATTTTTCACAATGAAATTCAACCCTGAATCTCATTCTGGTGTCCGTTTTTACATTTGGGTCAAAAAAAAAATTTACCTCCTGGGCACAAAAATCCCTGACCCCGGCATCAGGAATTTCCTTCCCAGGACACCAAAATAGCTTGATTTTTAAAAACTAGAAAAAGCACCATTTTTCACCATGAAATTCAACCCTGAATCTCATTCTGGTGTCCGATTTTACATTTGGGTCAAAAAAATTTTTTACCTCCTGGGCACAAAAATCCCTGACCCCGGCATCAGGAATTTCCTTCCCAGGACACCAAAATAGCTTGATTTTTAAAAACTAGAAAAAGCACCATTTTTCACCATGAAATTCAATCCCTAATCTCATTCTGGTGTCCGTTTTTACATTTGGGTCAAAAAAAAATTTGCATCCTGGGCACAAAAATCCCTGACCCCGGCATCAGGAATTTCCTTCCCAGGACACCAAAATAGCTTGATTTTTAAAAACTAGAAAAAGCACCATTTTTCACCATGAAATTCAACCCTGAATCTTGTTCTGGTGTCCGATTTTACATTTGGGTCAAAAAAATTTTTTACCTACTGAGCACAAAAATCCCTGACCCCGGCATCAGGAATTTCCTTCCCAGGAGACCAAAATAGCTTGATTTTTAAAAACTAGAAAAAGCACCATTTTTCACCATGAAATTTAACCCTGAATCTCATTCTGGTGTCCGTTTTTACATTTGGGTCAAAAAAAATTTGCCTCCTGGTCACAAAAATCCCTGACCCCGGCATCAGGAATTTCCTTCCCCGGACACCAAAATAGCTTGATTTTTAAAAACTAGAAAAAGCACCATTTTTCACCATGAAATTCAACCCTGAATCTCATTCTGGTGTCCGATTTTACATTTGGGTCAAAAAAATGTTTTACCTCCTGGGCACAAAAATCCCTGACCCCGGCATCAGGAATTTCCTTCCCAGGACACCAAAATAGCTTGATTTTTAAAAACTAGAAAAAGCACCATTTTTCACCATGAAATTTAACCCCAAATCTCATTCTGGCATCTGTTTTTACATTTGGGTAAAAGAAAAAAAAATCGCCTCCTAGGCACAAAACTCCCTCACCCCGGCATAAGGAATTTCCTTCCCCGGACACCAAAAGAAGATTGATTTTTAAAAACTAGAAAAAGCACCATTTTTCACCATGAAATTTAACCCCGAATCTCATTCTCGCATCCATTTTTACATTAGTTTTTTTTTTTTAAAAAATTACCTCCTGGGCACAAAAATCCCTGACCCCGGAAACAGGAATTTCCTTCCCAGGACACCAAAATAGCTTGATTTTTAAAAACTAGAAAAAGCCCCATATTTCACCATGAAATTCAACCCTGAATCTCATTCTGGTGTCCGTTTTTACATTTGGGTCAAAAAAAAATTTGCCTCCTGGGCACCAAAATCCCTGACACCGGCATCAGCAATTTTCCCAGGACACCAAAATAGCTTGATTTTTAAAAACCTGAAAAAGCACGAGTTTTCACCATGAAATTCAACCCCGAATCTGATTCTGGTGTCCGTTTTTACATTTGGGTCAAAAAAAAATTACCTCCTGGGCACAAAAATCCCTGACCCCGGTATCAGGAATTTCCTTCCCAGGACACCAAAATAGCTTGATTTTTAAAAACTAGAAAAAGCACCATTTTTCACCATGAAATTTAACCCCAAATCTCATTCTGGCATCTGTTTTTACATTTGTGTAAAAGAAAAAAAAATCGCCTCCTAGGCACAAAACTCCCTCACCCCGGCATAAGGAATTTCCTTCCCCGGACACCAAAAGAAGATTGATTTTTAAAAACTAGAAAAAGCACCATTTTTCACCATGAAATTCAACCCTGAATCTCATTCTGGTGTCCGTTTTTACATTTGGGTCAAAAAAAAATTTGCCACCTGGGCACAAAAATCCCTGACCCCGGCATCAGGAATTTCCTTCCCAGGACACCAAAATAGCTTGATTTTTAAAAACAAGAAAAAGCACCATTTTTCACCATGAAATTCAACCCCGAATCTCATTCTGGTGTCCGTTTTTACATTTGGGTCAAAAAAAAATTTGCCACCTGGTCACAAAAATCCCTGACCCCGGCATCAGGAATTTCCTTCCCAGGACACCAAAATAGCTTGATTTTTAAAAACTAGAAAAAGCACCATTTTTTACCATGAAATTCAACCCTGAATCTCATTCTGGTGTCCATTTTACATTTGGGTCAAAAAAAAAATTTGCCTCCTGGTCACAAAAATCCCTGACCCCGGCATCAGGAATTTCCTTCCCAGGACACCAAAATAGCTTGATTTTTAAAAACTAGAAAAAGCACCATTTTTCACCATGAAATTCAACCCTGAATCTTGTTCTGGTGTCCGATTTTACATTTGGGTCAAAAAAATTTTTTACCTACTGAGCACAAAAATCCCTGACCCCGGCATCAGGAATTTCCTTCCCAGGAGACCAAAATAGCTTGATTTTTAAAAACTAGAAAAAGCACCATTTTTCACCATGAAATTTAACCCTGAATCTCATTCTGGTGTCCGTTTTTACATTTGGGTCAAAAAAAAATTTACCTCCTGTGCAGAAAAATCCCTGACCCCGGCATCAGGAATTTCCTTCCCCGGACACCAAAATAGCTTGATTTTTAAAAACTAGAAAAAGCACCATTTTTCACCATGAAATTCAACCCTGAATCTCATTCTGGTGTCCGATTTTACATTTGGGTCAAAAAAATTTTTTACCTCCTGGGCACAAAAATCCCTGACCCCGGCATCAGGAATTTCCTTCCCAGGACACCAAAATAGCTTGATTTTTAAAAACTAGAAAAAGCACCATTTTTCACCATGAAATTTAACCCCAAATCTCATTCTGGCATCTGTTTTTACATTTGGGTAAAAGAAAAAAAAATCGCCTCCTAGGCACAAAACTCCCTCACCCCGGCATAAGGAATTTCCTTCCCCGGACACCAAAAGAAGATTGATTTTTCAAAACTAGAAAAAGCACCATTTTTCACCATGAAATTCAACCCTGAATCTCATTCTGGTGTCCGATTTTACATTTGGGTCAAAAAAAAAATTTACCTCCTGGGCACAAAAATCCCTGACCCCGGCATCAGGAATTTCCTTCCCAGGACACCAAAATAGCTTGATTTTTAAAAACTAGAAAAAGCACCATTTTTCACCATGAAATTTAACCCCAAATCTCATTCTGGCATCTGTTTTTACATTTGGGTAAAAGAAAAAAAAATCGCCTCCTAGGCACAAAACTCCCTCACCCCGGCATAAGGAATTTCCTTCCCCGGACACCAAAAGAAGATTGATTTTTCAAAACTAGAAAAAGCACCATTTTTCACCATGAAATTCAACCCTGAATCTCATTGTGGTGTCCGTTTTTACATTTGGGTCAAAAAAAAATTGCATCCTGGGCACAAAAATCCCTGACCCCGGCATCAGGAATTTCCTTGCCAGGACACCAAAATAGCTTGATTTTTAAAAACTAGAAAAAGCACCATTTTTCACCATGAAATTCAACCCCGAATCTCATTCTGGTGTCTGTTTTTACATTTGGGTCAAAAAAAAAATTTGCCACCTGGGCACAAAAATCCCTGACCCCGGCATCAGGAATTTCCTTCCCAGGACACCAAAATAGCTTGATTTTTAAAAACTAGAAAAAGCACCATTTTTCACCATGAAATTCAACCCCGAATCTCATTCTGGTGTCCGTTTTTACATTGGGGTCAAAAAAAAATTTGCCACCTGGGCACAAAAATCCCTGACCCCGGCATCAGGAATTTCCTTCCCAGGACACCAAAATAGCTTTATTTTTAAAAACTAGAAAAAGCACCATTTTTTACCATGAAATTCAACCCTGAATCTCATTCTGGTGTACGTTTTTACATTTGGGTCAAAAAAAAAAATTGCCTCCTGGTCACAAAAATCCCTGACCCCGGCATCAGGAATTTCCTTCCCAGGACACCAAAATAGCTTGATTTTTAAAAACTAGAAAAAGCACCATTTTTCACCATGAAATTCAACCCTGAATCTTGTTCTGGTGTCCGATTTTACATTTGGGTCAAAAAAATTTTTTACCTACTGAGCACAAAAATCCCTGACCCCGGCATCAGGAATTTCCTTCCCCGGACACCAAAATAGCTTGATTTTTAAAAACTAGAAAAAGCACCATTTTTCACCATGAAATTCAACCCTGAATCTCATTCTGGTGTCCGATTTTACATTTGGGTCAAAAAAATGTTTTACCTCCTGGGCACAAAAATCCCTGACCCCGGCATCAGGAATTTCCTTCCCAGGACACCAAAATAGCTTGATTTTTAAAAACTAGAAAAAGCACCATTTTTCACCATGAAATTTAACCCCAAATCTCATTCTGGCATCTGTTTTTACATTTGGGTAAAAGAAAAAAAAATCGCCTCCTAGGCACAAAACTCCCTCACCCCGGCATAAGGAATTTCCTTCCCCGGACACCAAAAGAAGATTGATTTTTCAAAACTAGAAAAAGCACCATTTTTCACCATGAAATTCAACCCTGAATCTCATTCTGGTGTCCGTTTTTACATTTGGGTCAAAAAAAAATTGCATCCTGGGCACAAAAATCCCTGACCCCGGCATCAGGAATTTCCTTGCCAGGACACCAAAATAGCTTGATTTTTAAAAACTAGAAAAAGCACCATTTTTCACCATGAAATTCAACCCCGAATCTCATTCTGGTGTCTGTTTTTACATTTGGGTCAAAAAAAAAATTTGCCACCTGGGCACAAAAATCCCTGACCCCGGCATCAGGAATTTCCTTCCCAGGACACCAAAATAGCTTGATTTTTAAAAACTAGAAAAAGCACCATTTTTCACCATGAAATTCAACCCCGAATCTCATTCTGGTGTCCGTTTTTACATTGGGGTCAAAAAAAAATTTGCCACCTGGGCACAAAAATCCCTGACCCCGGCATCAGGAATTTCCTTCCCAGGACACCAAAATAGCTTTATTTTTAAAAACTAGAAAAAGCACCATTTTTTACCATGAAATTCAACCCTGAATCTCATTCTGGTGTACGTTTTTACATTTGGGTCAAAAAAAAAATTGCCTCCTGGTCACAAAAATCCCTGACCCCGGCATCAGGAATTTCCTTCCCAGGACACCAAAATAGCTTGATTTTTAAAAACTAGAAAAAGCACCATTTTTCACCATGAAATTCAACCCTGAATCTTGTTCTGGTGTCCGATTTTACATTTGGGTCAAAAAAATTTTTTACCTACTGAGCACAAAAATCCCTGACCCCGGCATCAGGAATTTCCTTCCCCGGACACCAAAATAGCTTGATTTTTAAAAACTAGAAAAAGCACCATTTTTCACCATGAAATTCAACCCTGAATCTCATTCTGGTGTCCGATTTTACATTTGGGTCAAAAAAATGTTTTACCTCCTGGGCACAAAAATCCCTGACCCCGGCATCAGGAATTTCCTTCCCAGGACACCAAAATAGCTTGATTTTTAAAAACTAGAAAAAGCACCATTTTTCACCATGAAATTTAACCCCAAATCTCATTCTGGCATCTGTTTTTACATTTGGGTAAAAGAAAAAAAAATCGCCTCCTAGGCACAAAACTCCCTCACCCCGGCATAAGGAATTTCCTTCCCCGGACACCAAAAGAAGATTGATTTTTAAAAACTAGAAAAAGCACCATTTTTCACCATGAAATTTAACCCCGAATCTCATTCTCGCATCCATTTTTACATTAGTTTTTTTTTTAAAAAAAATTACCTCCTGGGCACAAAAATCCCTGACCCCGGAAACAGGAATTTCCTTCCCAGGACACCAAAATAGCTTGATTTTTAAAAACTAGAAAAAGCCCCATATTTCACCATGAAATTCAACCCTGAATCTCATTCTGGTGTCCGTTTTTACATTTGGGTCAAAAAAAAATTTGCCTCCTGGGCACCAAAATCCCTGACACCGGCATCAGCAATTTTCCCAGGACACCAAAATAGCTTGATTTTTAAAAACCTGAAAAAGCACGAGTTTTCACCATGAAATTCAACCCCGAATCTCATTCTGGTGTCCGTTTTTACATTTGGGTCAAAAAAAAAATTGCATCCTGGGCACAAAAATCCCTGACCCCGGCATCAGGAATTTCCTTCCCAGGACACCAAAATAGCTTGATTTTTAAAAACTAGAAAAAGCACCATTTTTCACCATGAAATTTAACCCCAAATCTCATTCTGGCATCTGTTTTTACATTTGTGTAAAAGAAAAAAAAATCGCCTCCTAGGCACAAAACTCCCTCACCCCGGCATAAGGAATTTCCTTCCCCGGACACCAAAAGAAGATTGATTTTTAAAAACTAGAAAAAGCACCATTTTTCACCATGAAATTCAACCCTGAATCTCATTCTGGTGTCCGTTTTTACATTTGGGTCAAAAAAAAATTTGCCACCTGGGCACAAAAATCCCTGACCCCGGCATCAGGAATTTCCTTCCCAGGACACCAAAATAGCTTGATTTTTAAAAACAAGAAAAAGCACCATTTTTCACCATGAAATTCAACCCCGAATCTCATTCTGGTGTCCGTTTTTACATTTGGGTCAAAAAAAAATTTGCCACCTGGTCACAAAAATCCCTGACCCCGGCATCAGGAATTTCCTTCCCAGGACACCAAAATAGCTTGATTTTTAAAAACTAGAAAAAGCACCATTTTTTACCATGAAATTCAACCCTGAATCTCATTCTGGTGTCCATTTTACATTTGGGTCAAAAAAAAAATTTGCCTCCTGGTCACAAAAATCCCTGACCCCGGCATCAGGAATTTCCTTCCCAGGACACCAAAATAGCTTGATTTTTAAAAACTAGAAAAAGCACCATTTTTCACCATGAAATTCAACCCTGAATCTTGTTCTGGTGTCCGATTTTACATTTGGGTCAAAAAAAATTTTTACCTACTGAGCACAAAAATCCCTGACCCCGGCATCAGGAATTTCCTTCCCAGGAGACCAAAATAGCTTGATTTTTAAAAACTAGAAAAAGCACCATTTTTCACCATGAAATTTAACCCTGAATCTCATTCTGGTGTCCGTTTTTACATTTGGGTCAAAAAAAATTTACCTCCTGTGCAGAAAAATCCCTGACCCCGGCATCAGGAATTTCCTTCCCCGGACACCAAAATAGCTTGATTTTTAAAAACTAGAAAAAGCACCATTTTTCACCATGAAATTCAACCCTGAATCTCATTCTGGTGTCCGATTTTACATTTGGGTCAAAAAAAAATTTTACCTCCTGGGCACAAAAATCCCTGACCCCGGCATCAGGAATTTCCTTCCCAGGACACCAAAATAGCTTGATTTTTAAAAACTAGAAAAAGCACCATTTTTCACCATGAAATTTAACCCCAAATCTCATTCTGGCATCTGTTTTTACATTTGGGTAAAAGAAAAAAAAATCGCCTCCTAGGCACAAAACTCCCTCACCCCGGCATAAGGAATTTCCTTCCCAGGACACCAAAAGAAGATTGATTTTTCAAAACTAGAAAAAGCACCATTTTTCACCATGAAATTCAACCCTGAATCTCATTCTGGTGTCCGATTTTACATTTGGGTCAAAAAAAAAATTTACCTCCTGGGCACAAAAATCCCTGACCCCGGCATCAGGAATTTCCTTCCCAGGACACCAAAATAGCTTGATTTTTAAAAACTAGAAAAAGCACCATTTTTCACCATGAAATTTAACCCCAAATCTCATTCTGGCATCTGTTTTTACATTTGGGTAAAAGAAAAAAAATCGCCTCCTAGGCACAAAACTCCCTCACCCCGGCATAAGGAATTTCCTTCCCCGGACACCAAAAGAAGATTGATTTTTCAAAACTAGAAAAAGCACCATTTTTCACCATGAAATTCAACCCTGAATCTCATTCTGGTGTCCGTTTTTACATTTGGGTCAAAAAAAAATTGCATCCTGGGCACAAAAATCCCTGACCCCGGCATCAGGAATTTCCTTGCCAGGACACCAAAATAGCTTGATTTTTAAAAACTAGAAAAAGCACCATTTTTCACCATGAAATTCAACCCCGAATCTCATTCTGGTGTCTGTTTTTACATTTGGGTCAAAAAAAAAATTTGCCACCTGGGCACAAAAATCCCTGACCCCGGCATCAGGAATTTCCTTCCCAGGACACCAAAATAGCTTGATTTTTAAAAACAAGAAAAAGCACCATTTTTCACCATGAAATTCAACCCCGAATCTCATTCTGGTGTCCGTTTTTACATTGGGGTCAAAAAAAAATTTGCCACCTGGGCACAAAAATCCCTGACCCCGGCATCAGGAATTTCCTTCCCAGGACACCAAAATAGCTTTATTTTTAAAAACTAGAAAAAGCACCATTTTTTACCATGAAATTCAACCCTGAATCTCATTCTGGTGTACGTTTTTACATTTGGGTCAAAAAAAAAATTTGCCTCCTGGTCACAAAAATCCCTGACCCCGGCATCAGGAATTTCCTTCCCAGGACACCAAAATAGCTTGATTTTTAAAAACTAGAAAAAGCACCATTTTTCACCATGAAATTCAACCCTGAATCTTGTTCTGGTGTCCGATTTTACATTTGGGTCAAAAAAATTTTTTACCTACTGAGCACAAAAATCCCTGACCCCGGCATCAGGAATTTCCTTCCCCGGACACCAAAATAGCTTGATTTTTAAAAACTAGAAAAAGCACCATTTTTCACCATGAAATTCAACCCTGAATCTCATTCTGGTGTCCGATTTTACATTTGGGTCAAAAAAATGTTTTACCTCCTGGGCACAAAAATCCCTGACCCCGGCATCAGGAATTTCCTTCCCAGGACACCAAAATAGCTTGATTTTTAAAAACTAGAAAAAGCACCATTTTTCACCATGAAATTTAACCCCAAATCTCATTCTGGCATCTGTTTTTACATTTGGGTAAAAGAAAAAAAAATCGCCTCCTAGGCACAAAACTCCCTCACCCCGGCATAAGGAATTTCCTTCCCTGGACACCAAAAGAAGATTGATTTTTAAAAACTAGAAAAAGCACCATTTTTCACCATGAAATTTAACCCCGAATCTCATTCTCGCATCCATTTTTACATTAGTTTTTTTTTTTTAAAAAAATTACCTCCTGGGCACAAAAATCCCTGACCCCGGAAACAGGAATTTCCTTCCCAGGACACCAAAATAGCTTGATTTTTAAAAACTAGAAAAAGCCCCATATTTCACCATGAAATTCAACCCTGAATCTCATTCTGGTGTCCGTTTTTACATTTGGGTCAAAAAAAAATTTGCCTCCTGGGCACCAAAATCCCTGACACCGGCATCAGCAATTTTCCCAGGACACCAAAATAGCTTGATTTTTAAAAACCTGAAAAAGCACGAGTTTTCACCATGAAATTCAACCCCGAATCTGATTCTGGTGTCCGTTTTTACATTTGGGTCAAAAAAAAATTACCTCCTGGGCACAAAAATCCCTGACCCCGGTATCAGGAATTTCCTTCCCAGGACACCAAAATAGCTTGATTTTTAAAAACTAGAAAAAGCACCATTTTTCACCATGAAATTTAACCCCAAATCTCATTCTGGCATCTGTTTTTACATTTGTGTAAAAGAAAAAAAAATCGCCTCCTAGGCACAAAACTCCCTCACCCCGGCATAAGGAATTTCCTTCCCCGGACACCAAAAGAAGATTGATTTTTAAAAACTAGAAAAAGCACCATTTTTCACCATGAAATTCAACCCTGAATCTCATTCTGGTGTCCGTTTTTACATTTGGGTCAAAAAAAAATTTACCTCCTGGGCACAAAAATCCCTGACCCTGGCATCAGGAATTTCCTTCCCCGGACACCAAAATAGCTTGATTTTTAAAAACTAGAAAAAGCACCATTTTTCACCATGAAATTCAACACCGAATCTCATTCTGGTGTCCGTTTTTACATTTGGGTCAAAAAAAAAATTGCATCCTGGGCACAAAAATCCCTGACCCTGGCATCAGGAATTTCCTTCCCAGGACACCAAAATAGCTTGATTTTTAAAAACTAGAAAAAGCACCATTTTTCACCATGAAATTCAACCCCGAATCTCATTCTGGTGTCCGTTTTTACATTTGGGTCAAAAAAAAAATTTGCCACCTGGGCACAAAAATCCCTGACCCCGGCATCAGGAATTTCCTTCCCAGGACACCAAAATAGCTTGATTTTTAAAAACAAGAAAAAGCACCATTTTTCACCATTAAATTCAACCCCGAATCTCATTCTGGTGTCCCTTTTTACATTTGGGTCAAAAAAAAAAATTGCCACCTGGGCACAAAAATCCCTGACCCCGGCATCAGGAATTTCCTTCCCAGGACACCAAAATAGCTTGATTTTAAAAAACTAGAAAAAGCACCATTTTTCACCATGAAATTTAACCCTGAATCTCATTCTGGTGTCCGTTTTTACATTTGGGTCAAAAAAAAATTTACCTCCTGGGCAGAAAAATCCCTGACCCCGGCATCAGGAATTTCCTTCCCCGGACACCAAAATAGCTTGATTTTTAAAAACTAGAAAAAGCACCATTTTTCACCATGAAATTCAACCCCGAATCTCATTCTGGTGTCCGTTTTTATATTTGGGTCAAAAAAAAATTTGCCACCTGCGCACAAAAATCCCTGACCCCGGCATCAGGAATTTCCTTCCCAGGACACCAAAATAGCTTGATTTTTAAAAACTAGAAAAACCACCATTTTTCACCATGAAATTCAACCCTGAATCTCATTCTGGTGTCCGATTTTACATTTGGGTCAAAAAAATGTTTTACCTCATGGGCACAAAAATCCCTGACCCCAGCATCAGGAATTTCCTTCCCAGGACACCAAAATAGCTTGATTTTTAAAAACTAGAAAAAGCACCATTTTTCACCATGAAATTTAACCCCAAATCTCATTCTGGCATCTGTTTTTACATTTGGGTAAAAGAAAAAAAATCGCCTCCTAGGCACAAAACTCCCTCACCCCGGCATAAGGAATTTCCTTCCCCGGACACCAAAAGAAGATTGATTTTTAAAAACTAGAAAAAGCACCATTTTTCACCATGAAATTTAACCCCGAATCTCATTCTGGCATCCATTTTTACATTAGTTTTTTTTTTAAAAAAATTTACCTCCTGGGCACAAAAATCCCTGACCCCGGCAACAGGAATTTCCTTCCCAGGACACCAAAATAGCTTGATTTTTAAAAACTAGAAAAAGCACCATTTTTTACCATGAAATTCAACCCTGAATCTCATTCTGGTGTCCGTTTTTACATTTGGGTCAAAAAAAAATTTGCCTCCTGGGCACCAAAATCCCTGACACCGGCAACAGGAATTTCCTTCCCAGGACACCAAAAGAAGATTGATTTTTAAAAACTAGAAAAAGCACCATTTTTCACCATGAAATTCAACCCTGAATCTCATTCTGGTGTCCGTTTTTACATTTGGGTCAAAAAAAAATTTACCTCCTGGGCACAAAAATCCCTGACCCTGGCATCAGGAATTTCCTTCCCCGGACACCAAAATAGCTTGATTTTTAAAAACTAGAAAAAGCACCATTTTTCACCATGAAATTCAACCCCGAATCTCATTCTGGTGTCCGTTTTTACATTTGGGTCAAAAAAAAAATTGCATCCTGGGCACAAAAATCCCTGACCCCGGCATCAGGAATTTCCTTCCCAGGACACCAAAATAGCTTGATTTTTAAAAACAAGAAAAAGCACCATTTTTCACCATTAAATTCAACCCCGAATCTCATTCTGGTGTCCCTTTTTACATTTGGGTCAAAAAAAAAATTTGCCACCTGGGCACAAAAATCCCTGACCCCGGCATCAGGAATTTCCTTCCTAGGACACCAAAATAGCTTGATTTTTAAAAACTAGAAAAAGCACCATTTTTCACCATGAAATTTAACCCTGAATCTCATTCTGGTGTCCGTTTTTACATTTGGGTCAAAAAAAAATTTACCTCCTGGGCAGAAAAATCCCTGACCCCGGCATCAGGAATTTCCTTCCCCGGACACCAAAATAGCTTGATTTTTAAAAACTAGAAAAAGCACCATTTTTCACCATGAAATTCAACCCCGAATCTCATTCTGGTGTCCGTTTTTATATTTGGGTCAAAAAAAAATTTGCCACCTGCGCACAAAAATCCCTGACCCCGGCATCAGGAATTTCCTTCCCAGGACACCAAAATAGCTTGATTTTTAAAAACTAGAAAAACCACCATTTTTCACCATGAAATTCAACCCTGAATCTCATTCTGGTGTCCGATTTTACATTTGGGTCAAAAAAATGTTTTACCTCATGGGCACAAAAATCCCTGACCCCAGCATCAGGAATTTCCTTCCCAGGACACCAAAATAGCTTGATTTTTAAAAACTAGAAAAAGCACCATTTTTCACCATGAAATTTAACCCCAAATCTCATTCTGGCATCTGTTTTTACATTTGGGTAAAAGAAAAAAAAAATCGCCTCCTAGGCACAAAACTCCCTCACCCCGGCATAAGGAATTTCCTTCCCCGGACACCAAAAGAAGATTGATTTTTAAAAACTAGAAAAAGCACCATTTTTCACCATGAAATTTAACCCCGAATCTCATTCTGGCATCCATTTTTACATTAGTTTTTTTTTTTAAAAAATTTACCTCCTGGGCACAAAAATCCCTGACCCCGGCAACAGGAATTTCCTTCCCAGGACACCAAAATAGCTTGATTTTTAAAAACTAGAAAAAGCACCATTTTTTACCATGAAATTCAACCCTGAATCTCATTCTGGTGTCCGTTTTTACATTTGGGTCAAAAAAAAATTTGCCTCCTGGGCACCAAAATCCCTGACACCGGCAACAGGAATTTCCTTCCCAGGACACCAAAAGAAGATTGATTTTTAAAAACTAGAAAAAGCACCATTTTTCACCATGAAATTCAACCCTGAATCTCATTCTGGTGTCCGTTTTTACATTTGGGTCAAAAAAAAATTTACCTCCTGGGCACAAAAATCCCTGACCCTGGCATCAGGAATTTCCTTCCCCGGACACCAAAATAGCTTGATTTTTAAAAACTAGAAAAAGCACCATTTTTCACCATGAAATTCAACCCCGAATCTCATTCTGGTGTCCGTTTTTAAATTTGGGTCAAAAAAAAAATTTGCCACCTGGGCACAAAAATCCCTGACCCCGGCATCAGGAATTTCCTAACCAGGACACCAAAATAGCTTGATTTTTAAAAACTAGAAAAAGCACCATTTTTCACCATGAAATTTAACCCTGAATCTCATTCTGGTGTCCGTTTTTACATTTGGGTCAAAAAAAAATTTACCTCCTGGGCAGAAAAATCCCTGACCCCGGCATCAGGATTTTCCTTCCCCGGACACCAAAATAGCTTGATTTTTAAAAACTAGAAAAAGCACCATTTTTCACCATGAAATTCAACCCCGAATCTCATTCTGGTGTCCGTATTTATATTTCGGTCAAAAAAAAAATTTGCCACCTGCGCACAAAAATCCCTGACCCCGGCATCAGGAATTTCCTTCCCAGGACACCAAAATAGCTTGATTTTTAAAAACTAGAAAAACCACCATTTTTCACCATGAAATTCAACCCTGAATCTCATTCTGGTGTCCGATTTTACATTTGGGTCAAAAAAATGTTTTACCTCATGGGCACAAAAATCCCTGACCCCGGCATCAGGAATTTCCTTCCCAGGACACCAAAATAGCTTGATTTTTAAAAACTAGAAAAAGCACCATTTTTCACCATGAAATTTAACCCCAAATCTCATTCTGGCATCTGTTTTTACATTTGGGTAAAAGAAAAAAAAATCGCCTCCTAGGCACAAAACTCCCTCACCCCGGCATAAGGAATTTCCTTCCCCGGACACCAAAAGAAGATTGATTTTTAAAAACTAGAAAAAGCACCATTTTTCACCATGAAATTTAACCCCGAATCTCATTCTGGCATCCATTTTTACGTTAGTTTTTTTTTAAAAAAAATTTACCTCCTGGGCACAAAAATCCCTGACCCCGGCAACAGGAATTTCCTTCCCAGGACACCAAAATAGCTTGATTTTTAAAAACTAGAAAAAGCCCCATATTTCACCATGAAATTCAACCCTGAATCTCATTCTGGTGTCCGTTTTTACATTTGGGTCAAAAAAAAATTTGCCTCCTGGGCACCAAAATCTTTGACACCGGCATCAGGAATTTTCCCAGGACACCAAAATAGCTTGATTTTTAAAAACCTGAAAAAGCACGAGTTTTCACCATGAAATTCAACCCCGAATCTGATTCTGGTGTCCGTTTTTACATTTGGGTCAAAAAAAAATTTACCTCCTGGGCACAAAAATCCCTGACCCCGGCATCAGGAATTTCCTTCCCAGGACACCAAAATAGCTTGATTTTTAAAAACTAGAAAAAGCACCATTTTTCACCATGAAATTCAACCCCGAATCTCATTCTGGTGTCCGTTTTTACATTTGGGTCAAAAAAAAAATTTGCCACCTGGGCACAAAAATCCCTGACCCCGGCATCAGGAATTTCCTTCCCAGGACACCAAAATAGCTTGATTTTTAAAAACTAGAAAAAGCACCATTTTTCACCATGAAATTCAACCCTGAATCTCATTCTGGTGTACGTTTTTACATTTGGGTCAAAAAAAAATTTGCCACCTGGGCACAAAAATCCCTGACCCCGGCATCAGGAATTTCCTTCCCAGGACACCAAAATAGCTTGATTTTTAAAAACTAGAAAAAGCACCATTTTTCACCATGAAATTCAACCCCAAATCTCATTCTGGTGTCCGTTTTTACATTTGGGTCAAAAAAAAAATTTGCCACCTGGGCACAAAAATCCCTGACCCCGGCATCAGGAATTTCCTTCCCAGGACACCAAAATAGCTTGATTTTTAAAAACTAGAAAAAGCGCCATTTTTCACCATGAAATTCAACCCTGAATCTCATTCTGGTGTCCGATTTTACATTTGGGTCAAAAAAAATTTTTACCTCCTGGGCACAAAAATCCCTGACCCTGGCATCAGGAATTTCCTTCCCAGGACACCAAAATAGCTTGATTTTTAAAAACTAGAAAAAGCACCATTTTTCAACATGAAATTCAACCCCGAATCTTATTCTGGTGTCCATTTTTACATTTGGGTCAAAAAAAAATTTGCATCCTGGGCACAAAAATCCCTGACCCCGGCATCAGGAATTTCCTTCCCAGGACACGAAAATAGCTTGATTTTTAAAAACTAGAAAAAGCACCATTTTTCACCATGAAATTCAACCCTGAATCTCATTCTGGTGTCCGTTTTTACATTTGGGTCAAAAAAAAAATTTACCTCCTGGGCACAAAAATCCCTGACCCCGGCATCAGGAATTTCCTTCCCAGGACACCAAAATAGCTTGATTTTTAAAAACTAGAAAAAGCACCATTTTTCACCATGAAATTCAACCCTGAATCTCATTCTGGTGTCCGATATTACATTTGGGTCAAAAAAAATTTTTACCTCCTGGGCACAAAAATCCCTGACCCCGGCATCAGGAATTTCCTTCCCAGGACACCAAAATAGCTTGATTTTTAAAAACTAGAAAAAGCACCATTTTTCACCATGAAATTTAACCCCAAATCTCATTCTGGCATCTGTTTTTACATTTGGGTAAAAGAAAAAAAAATCGCCTCCTAGGCACAAAACTCCCTCACCCCGGCATAAGGAATTTCCTTCCCCGGACACCAAAAGAAGATTGATTTTTCAAAACTAGAAAAAGCACCATTTTTCACCATGAAATTCAACCCTGAATCTCATTCTGGTGTCCGTTTTTACATTTGGGTCAAAAAAAAAATTTACCTCCTGGGCACAAAAATCCCTGACCCCGGCATCAGGAATTTCCTTCCCAGGACACCAAAATAGCTTGATTTTTAAAAACTAGAAAAAGCACCATTTTTCACCATGAAATTCATCCCCGAATCTCATTCTGGTGTCCGTTTTTACATTTGGGTCAAAAAAAAAAATTGCATCCTGGGCACAAAAATCCCTGACCCCGGCATCAGGAATTTCCTTCCCAGGACACCAAAATAGCTTGATTTTTAAAAACTAGAAAAAGCACCATTTTTCACCATGAAATTCAACCCCGAATCTCATTCTGGTGTCCGTTTTTACATTTGGGTCAAAAAAAAAAATTGCATCCTGGGCACAAAAATCCCTGACCCCGGCATCAGGAATTTCCTTCCCAGGACACCAAAATAGCTTGATTTTTAAAAACAAGAAAAAGCACCATTTTTCACCATTAAATTCAACCCCAAATCTCATTCTCGCATCCATTTTTACATTAGTTTTTTTTTTTAAAAAAAATTACCTCCTGGGCACAAAAATCCCTGACCCCGGAAACAGGAATTTCCTTCCCAGGACACCAAAATAGCTTGATTTTTAAAAACTAGAAAAAGCCCCATATTTCACCATGAAATTCAACCCTGAATCTCATTCTGGTGTCCGTTTTTACATTTGGGTCAAAAAAAAATTTGCCTCCTGGGCACCAAAATCCCTGATACCGGCATCAGCAATTTTCCCAGGACACCAAAATAGCTTGATTTTTAAAAACCTGAAAAAGCACGAGTTTTCACCATGAAATTCAACCCCGAATCTGACTCTGGTGTCCGTTTTTACATTTGGGTCAAAAAAAAATTACCTCCTGGGCACAAAAATCCCTGACCCCGGCATCAGGAATTTCCTTCCCAGGACACCAAAATAGCTTGATTTTTAAAAACAAGAAAAAGCACCATTTTTCACCATTAAATTCAACCCCGAATCTCATTCTGGTGTCCGTTTTTACATTTGGGTCAAAAAAAAAATTTGCCACCTGGGCACAAAAATCCCTGACACCGGCATCAGGAATTTCCTTCCCAGGACACCAAAATAGCTTGATTTTTAAAAACTAGAAAAAGCACCATTTTTCACCATGAAATTTAACCCTGAATCTCATTCTGGTGTCCGTTTTTACATTTGGGTCAAAAAAAAATTTACCTCCTGGGCAGAAAAATCCCTAACCCCGGCATCAGGAATTTCCTTCCCCGGACACCAAAATAGCTTGATTTTTAAAAACTAGAAAAAGCACCATTTTTCACCATGAAATTCAACCCTGAATCTCATTCTGGTGTCCGTTTTTACATTTGGGTCAAAAAAAAAATTTACCTCCTGGGCACAAAAATCCCTGACCCCGGCATCAGGAATTTCCTTCCCAGGACACCAAAATAGCTTGATTTTTAAAAACTAGAAAAAGCACCATTTTTCACCATGAAATTCAACCCCGAATCTCATTCTGGTGTCCGTTTTTACATTTGGGTCAAAAAAAAAATTGCATCCTGGGCACAAAAATCCCTGACCCCGGCATCAGGAATTTCCTTCCCAGGACACCAAAATAGCTTGATTTTTAAAAACTAGAAAAAGCACCATTTTTCACCATGAAATTCAACCCCGAATCTCATTCTGGTGTCTGTTTTTACATTTGGGTCAAAAAAAAATTTGCCACCTGGGCACAAAAATCCCTGACCCCGGCATCAGGAATTTCCTTCCCAGGACACCAAAATAGCTTGATTTTTAAAAACAAGAAAAAGCACCATTTTTCACCATGAAATTCAACCCCGAATCTCATTCTGG
The DNA here is from genome assembly GCF_947247035.1 of Vipera ursinii. NCBI lineage: Eukaryota > Metazoa > Chordata > Lepidosauria > Squamata > Viperidae > Vipera > Vipera ursinii. The sequence continues at coordinate 73,977,408 of NC_139518.1, forward strand.
TGTCCGTTTTTACATTTGGGTCAAAAAAAAATTTGCCACCTGGGCACAAAAATCCCTGACCCCGGCATCAGGAATTTCCTTCCCAGGACACCAAAATAGCTTTATTTTTAAAAACTAGAAAAAGCACCATTTTTTACCATGAAATTCAACCCTGAATCTCATTCTGGTGTACGTTTTTACATTTGGGTCAAAAAAAAAATTTGCCTCCAGGTCACAAAAATCCCTGACCCCGGCATCAGGAATTTCCTTCCCAGGACACCAAAATAGCTTGATTTTTAAAAACTAGAAAAAGCACCATTTTTCACCATGAAATTCAACCCTGAATCTTGTTCTGGTGTCCGATTTTACATTTGGGTCAAAAAAATTTTTTACCTACTGAGCACAAAAATCCCTGACCCCGGCATCAGGAATTTCCTTCCCAGGAGACCAAAATAGCTTGATTTTTAAAAACTAGAAAAAGCACCATTTTTCACCATGAAATTTAACCCTGAATCTCATTCTGGTGTCCGTTTTTACATTTGGGTCAAAAAAAAAATTGCCTCCTGGTCACAAAAATCCCTGACCCCGGCATCAGGAATTTCCTTCCCAGGACACCAAAATAGCTTGATTTTTAAAACCTAGAAAAAGCACCATTTTTCACCATGAAATTCAACCCCTAATCTCTTTCTGGTGTCCGTTTCTACATTTGGGTCAAAAAAAAAATATTTGCCACCTGGGCACAAAATTCCCTGACCCCGGCATCAGGAATTTCCTTCCCAGGACACCAAAATAGCTTGATTTTTAAAAACTAGAAAAAGCACCATTTTTCACCATGAAATTCAACCCCGAATCTCATTCTGGTGTCCGTTTTTACATTTGGGTCAAAAAAAAATTTGCATCCTGGGCACAAAAATCCCTGACCCCGGCATCAGGAATTTCCTTCCCAGGACACCAAAATAGCTTGATTTTTAAAAACCTGAAAAAGCACGAGTTTTCACCATGAAATTCAACCCTGAATCTCGTTCTGGTGTCCGTTTTTACATTTGGGTCAAAAAAAAATTTGCCTCCTGGGCACAAAAATCCCTGACCCTGGCATCAGGAATTTCCTTCCCCGGACACCAAAATAGCTTGATTTTTAAAAACTAGAAAAAGCACCATTTTTCACCATGAAATTCAACCCCGAATCTCATTCTGGTGTCCGTTTTTACATTTGGGTCAAAAAAAAAATTGCATCCTGGGCACAAAAATCCCTGACCCTGGCATCAGGAATTTCCTTCCCAGGACACCAAAATAGCTTGATTTTTAAAAACAAGAAAAAGCACCATTTTTCACCATTAAATTCAACCCCGAATCTCATTCTGGTGTCCGTTTTTACATTTGAGTCAAAAAAAAAATTGCATCCTGGGCACAAAAATCCCTGACCCTAGCATCAGGAATTTCCTTCCCAGGACACCAAAATAGCTTGATTTTTAAAAACAAGAAAAAGCACCATTTTTCACCATTAAATTCAACCCCGAATCTCATTCTGGTGTCCGTTTTTACATTTGAGTCAAAAAAAAAATTTGCCACCTGGGCACAAAAATCCCTGACCCCGGCATCAGGAATTTCCTTCCCAGGACACCAAAATAGCTTGATTTTTAAAAACTAGAAAAAGCACCATTTTTCACCATGAAATTTAACCCTGAATCTCATTCTGGTGTCCGTTTTTACATTTGGGTCAAAAAAAAAATTGCCTCCTGGTCACAAAAATCCCTGACCCCGGCATCAGGAATTTCCTTCCCAGGACACCAAAATAGCTTGATTTTTAAAACCTAGAAAAAGCACCATTTTTCACCATGAAATTCAACCCCTAATCTCTTTCTGGTGTCCGTTTCTACATTTGGGTCAAAAAAAAAATATTTGCCACCTGGGCACAAAATTCCCTGACCCCGGCATCAGGAATTTCCTTCCCAGGACACCAAAATAGCTTGATTTTTAAAAACTAGAAAAAGCACCATTTTTCACCATGAAATTCAACCCCGAATCTCATTCTGGTGTCCGTTTTTACATTTGGGTCAAAAAAAAATTTGCATCCTGGGCACAAAAATCCCTGACCCCGGCATCAGGAATTTCCTTCCCAGGACACCAAAATAGCTTGATTTTTAAAAACTAGAAAAAGCACCATTTTTCACCATGAAATTCAACCCCGAATCTCGTTCTGGTGTCCGTTTTTACATTTGGGTCAAAAAAAAATTTGCCTCCTGGGCACCAAAATCCCTGACACCGGCATCAGGAATTTTCCCAGGACACCAAAATAGCTTGATTTTTAAAAACCTGAAAAAGCACGAGTTTTCACCATGAAATTCAACCCTGAATCTCATTCTGGTGTCCGTTTTTACATTTGGGTCAAAAAAAAATTTACCTCCTGGGCACAAAAATCCCTGACCCTGGCATCAGGAATTTCCTTCCCCGGACACCAAAATAGCTTGATTTTTAAAAACTAGAAAAAGCACCATTTTTCACCATGAAATTCAACCCCGAATCTCATTCTGGTGTCCGTTTTTACATTTGGGTCAAAAAAAAAATTGCATCCTGGGCACAAAAATCCCTGACCCTGGCATCAGGAATTTCCTTCCCAGGACACCAAAATAGCTTGATTTTTAAAAACAAGAAAAAGCACCATTTTTCACCATTAAATTCAACCCCGAATCTCATTCTGGTGTCCGTTTTTACATTTGAGTCAAAAAAAAAATTTGCCACCTGGGCACAAAAATCCCTGACCCCGGCATCAGGAATTTCCTTCCCAGGACACCAAAATAGCTTGATTTTTAAAAACTAGAAAAAGCACCATTTTTCACCATGAAATTTAACCCTGAATCTCATTCTGGTGTCCGTTTTTACATTTGGGTCAAAAAAAAATTTACCTCCTGGGCAGAAAAATCCCTGACCCCGGCATCAGGATTTTCCTTCCCCGGACACCAAAATAGCTTGATTTTTAAAAACTAGAAAAAGCACCATTTTTCACCATGAAATTCAACCCCGAATCTCATTCTGGTGTCCGTATTTATATTTCGGTCAAAAAAAAAATTTGCCACCTGCGCACAAAAATCCCTGACCCCGGCATCAGGAATTTCCTTCCCAGGACACCAAAATAGCTTGATTTTTAAAAACTAGAAAAACCACCATTTTTCACCATGAAATTCAACCCTGAATCTCATTCTGGTGTCCGATTTTACATTTGGGTCAAAAAAATGTTTTACCTCATGGGCACAAAAATCCCTGACCCCGGCATCAGGAATTTCCTTCCCAGGACACCAAAATAGCTTGATTTTTAAAAACTAGAAAAAGCACCATTTTTCACCATGAAATTTAACCCCAAATCTCATTCTGGCATCTGTTTTTACATTTGGGTAAAAGAAAAAAAAATCGCCTCCTAGGCACAAAACTCCCTCACCCCGGCATAAGGAATTTCCTTCCCCGGACACCAAAAGAAGATTGATTTTTAAAAACTAGAAAAAGCACCATTTTTCACCATGAAATTTAACCCCGAATCTCATTCTGGCATCCATTTTTACGTTAGTTTTTTTTAAAAAAAAATTTACCTCCTGGGCACAAAAATCCCTGACCCCGGCAACAGGAATTTCCTTCCCAGGACACCAAAATAGCTTGATTTTTAAAAACTAGAAAAAGCCCCATATTTCACCATGAAATTCAACCCTGAATCTCATTCTGGTGTCCGTTTTTACATTTGGGTCAAAAAAAAATTTGCCTCCTGGGCACCAAAATCTTTGACACCGGCATCAGGAATTTTCCCAGGACACCAAAATAGCTTGATTTTTAAAAACCTGAAAAAGCACGAGTTTTCACCATGAAATTCAACCCGAATCTGATTCTGGTGTCCGTTTTTACATTTGGGTCAAAAAAAAATTTACCTCCTGGGCACAAAAATCCCTGACCCCGGCATCAGGAATTTCCTTCCCAGGACACCAAAATAGCTTGATTTTTAAAAACTAGAAAAAGCACCATTTTTCACCATGAAATTCAACCCCGAATCTCATTCTGGTGTCCGTTTTTACATTTGGGTCAAAAAAAAAATTTGCCACCTGGGCACAAAAATCCCTGACCCCGGCATCAGGAATTTCCTTCCCAGGACACCAAAATAGCTTGATTTTTAAAAACTAGAAAAAGCACCATTTTTCACCATGAAATTCAACCCTGAATCTCATTCTGGTGTCCGATTTTACATTTGGGTCAAAAAAAAATTTGCCACCTGGGCACAAAAATCCCTGACCCCGGCATCAGGAATTTCCTTCCCAGGACACCAAAATAGCTTGATTTTTAAAAACTAGAAAAAGCACCATTTTTCACCATGAAATTCAACCCCGAATCTCATTCTGGTGTCCGTTTTTACATTTGGGTCAAAAAAAAAATTTGCCACCTGGGCACAAAAATCCCTGACCCCGGCATCAGGAATTTCCTTCCCAGGACACCAAAATAGCTTGATTTTTAAAAACTAGAAAAAGCGCCATTTTTCACCATGAAATTCAACCCTGAATCTCATTCTGGTGTCCGATTTTACATTTGGGTCAAAAAAAATTTTTACCTCCTGGGCACAAAAATCCCTGACCCTGGCATCAGGAATTTCCTTCCCAGGACACCAAAATAGCTTGATTTTTAAAAACTAGAAAAAGCACCATTTTTCACCATGAAATTCAATCCCTAATCTCTTTCTGGTGTCCGTTTCTACATTTGGGTCAAAAAAAAATTTGCCACCTGGGCACAAAATTCCCTGACCCCGGCATCAGGAATTTCCTTCCCAGGACACCAAAATAGCTTGATTTTTAAAAACTAGAAAAAGCACCATTTTTCACCAAGAAATTCAACCCCGAATCTCATTCTGGTGTCCGTTTTTACATTTGGGTCAAAAAAAAATTTGCCACCTGGGCACAAAAATCCCTGACACCGGCATCAGGAATTTTCCCAGGACACCAAAATAGCTTGATTTTTAAAAACCTGAAAAAGCACGAGTTTTCACCATGAAATTCAACCCCGAATCTGATTCTGGTGTCCGATTTTACATTTGGGTCAAAAAAATGTTTTACCTCCTGGGCACAAAAATCCCTGACCCCGGCATCAGGAATTTCCTTCCCAGGACACCAAAATAGCTTTATTTTTAAAAACTAGAAAAAGCACCATTTTTCACCATGAAATTCAACCCTGAATCTCATTCTGGTGTCCGTTTTTACATTTGGGTCAAAAAAAAAATTTACCTCCTGGGCACAAAAATCCCTGACCCCGGCATCAGGAATTTCCTTCCCAGGACACCAAAATAGCTTGATTTTTAAAAACTAGAAAAAGCACCATTTTTCACCATGAAATTCAACCCTGAATCTCATTCTGGTGTCCGATATTACATTTGGGTCAAAAAAAATTTTTACCTCCTGGGCACAAAAATCCCTGACCCCGGCATCAGGAATTTCCTTCCCAGGACACCAAAATAGCTTGATTTTTAAAAACTAGAAAAAGCACCATTTTTCACCATGAAATTTAACCCCAAATCTCATTCTGGCATCTGTTTTTACATTTGGGTAAAAGAAAAAAAAATCGCCTCCTAGGCACAAAACTCCCTCACCCCGGCATAAGGAATTTCCTTCCCCGGACACCAAAAGAAGATTGATTTTTCAAAACTAGAAAAAGCACCATTTTTCACCATGAAATTCAACCCTGAATCTCATTCTGGTGTCCGTTTTTACATTTGGGTCAAAAAAAAAATTTACCTCCTGGGCACAAAAATCCCTGACCCCGGCATCAGGAATTTCCTTCCCAGGACACCAAAATAGCTTGATTTTTAAAAACTAGAAAAAGCACCATTTTTCACCATGAAATTCAACCCCGAATCTCATTCTGGTGTCCGTTTTTACATTTGGGTCAAAAAAAAATTTGCATCCTGGGCACAAAAATCCCTGACCCCGGCATCAGGAATTTCCTTCCCAGGACACCAAAATAGCTTGATTTTTAAAAACTAGAAAAAGCACCATTTTTCACCATGAAATTCAACCCCGAATCTCGTTCTGGTGTCCGTTTTTACATTTGGGTCAAAAAAAAATTTGCCTCCTGGGCACCAAAATCCCTGACACCGGCATCAGGAATTTTCCCAGGACACCAAAATAGCTTGATTTTTAAAAACCTGAAAAAGCACGAGTTTTCACCATGAAATTCAACCCCGAATCTGATTCTGGTGTCCGTTTTTACATTTGGGTAAAAGAAAAAAAATTCACCTCCTAGGCACAAAAATCCCTCACCCCGGCATAAGGAATTTCCTACCCCGGACACCAAAAGAAGCTTGATTATTAAAAACTATAAAAGCACCATTTTTCACCATGAAATTTAACCCCGAATCTCATTCCGGCATCCTTTTTTACATTTGGGTAAAAGAAAAAAAATCTCCTCCTGGTGTCCTTCCCAGGACACCAAAAGAAGATTGATTTTTAAAAACTAGAAAAAGCACCATTTTTCACCATTAAATTCAACCCCGAATCTCATTCTGGTGTCCGTTTTTACATTTGGGTGAAAAAAAATTTCCCTCCTGGGCACAAAAATCCCTGACCCAAGCATCAGGAATTTCCTTCCCAGGACACCAAAATAGCTTGATTTTTAAAAACTAGAAAAAGCACCATTTTTCACAATGAAATTCAACCCCGAATCTCGTTCTGGTGTTCGTTTTTACATTTGGGTCAAAAAAAATTTTGCCTCCTGGGCACAAAAATCCCTGACCCCGGCATCAGGAATTTCCTTCCCAGGACACCAAAATAGCTTGATTTTTAAAAACTAGAAAAAGCACCATTTTAAAGCATAAAATTTAACGCCGAATCTCATTCTGGCATCCATTTTTACATTTGGGTAAAAGAAAAAAAAATCGCCTCCTAGGCACAAAAATCCCTCACCCCGTCATAAGGAATTTCCTACCCCGGACACCAAAAGAAGCTTGATTATTAAAAACTATAAAAGCACCATTTTTCACCATGAAATTTAACTCCGAATCTCATTCTGGCATCCTTTTTTACATTTGGGTAAAAGAAAAAAAATTGCCCCCTGGGCACAAAAATCCCTGACCCCGGCATCAGGAATTTCCTTCCCAGGACACCAAAATAGCTTGATTTTTAAAAACTAGAAAAAGGACCATTTTTCACCATGAAATTCAACCCCGAATCTCGTTCTGGTGTCCGTTTTTACATTTGGGTCAAAAAATTTTTTTGCCTCCTGGGCACAAAAATCCCTGACCCCGGCATTAGGAATTTCGTTCCCAGGACACCAAAATAGCTTGATTTTTAAAAACTAGAAAAAGCACTATTTTTCACCATGAAATTTAACCCCAAATCTCATTCTGGCATCCGTTTTTACATTTGGGTAAAAGAAAAAAAATTCACCTCCTAGGCACAAAAATCCCTCACCCCGGCATAAGGAATTTCCTTCCCCGGAAACCAAAAGAAGCTTGATTATTAAAAACTATAAAAGCACCATTTTTCACCATGAAATTTAACCCCGAATCTCATTCCGGCATCCTTTTTTACATTTGGGTAAAAGAAAAAAAATCTCCTCCTTGTGTCCTTCCCAGGACACCAAAAGAAGATTGATTTTTAAAAACTAGAAAAAGCACCATTTTTCACCATTAAATTCAACCCCGAATCTCATTCTGGTGTCCGTTTTTACATTTGGGTCAAAAAAAATTTCCCTCCTGGGCACAAAAATCCCTGACCCCGGCATCAGGAATTTCCATCCCAGGACACCAAAATAGCTTGATTTTTAAAAACTAGAAAAAGCACCATTTTTCACCATGAAATTCAACCCCGAATCTCGTTCTGGTGTCCATTTTTACATTTGGGTCAAAAAAAATTTGCCTCCTGGGCACAAAAATCCCTGACCCCGGCATCAGGAATTTCCTTCCCAGGACACCAAAATAGCTTGATTTTTAAAAACTAGAAAAAGGACCATTTTTCACCATGAAATTCAACCCCGAATCTCGTTCTGGTGTCCGTTTTTACATTTGGGTCAAAAAAAATTTTCCTCCTGGGCACAAAAATCCCTGACCCCGGCATCAGGAATTTCCTTCCCAGGACACCAAAATAGCTTGATTTTTAAAAACTAGAAAAATGACCATTTTTCACCATGAAATTCAACCCCGAATCTCGTTCTGGTGTCCGTTTTTACATTTGGGTCAAAAAAAATTTGTCTCCTGGGCACAAATATCCCTGACCCCGGCATCAGGAATTTCCTTCCCCGGACACCAAAATAGCTTGATTTTTAAAAACTAGAAAAAGCACCATTTTTCACCATGAAATTCAACCCCGAATCTCATTCTGGTGTCCGTTTTTACATTTGGGTCAAAAAAAAAATTGCATCCTGGGCACAAAAATCCCTGACCCTGGCATCAGGAATTTCCTTCCCAGGACACCAAAATAGCTTGATTTTTAAAAACAAGAAAAAGCACCATTTTTCACCATTAAATTCAACCCCGAATCTCATTCTGGTGTCCGTTTTTACATTTGAGTCAAAAAAAAAATTTGCCACCTGGGCACAAAAATCCCTGACCCCGGCATCAGGAATTTCCTTCCCAGGACACCAAAATAGCTTGATTTTTAAAAACTAGAAAAAGCACCATTTTTCACCATGAAATTTAACCCTGAATCTCATTCTGGTGTCCGTTTTTACATTTGGGTCAAAAAAAAATTTACCTCCTGGGCAGAAAAATCCCTGACCCCGGCATCAGGATTTTCCTTCCCCGGACACCAAAATAGCTTGATTTTTAAAAACTAGAAAAAGCACCATTTTTCACCATGAAATTCAACCCCGAATCTCATTCTGGTGTCCGTATTTATATTTCGGTCAAAAAAAAAATTTGCCACCTGCGCACAAAAATCCCTGACCCCGGCATCAGGAATTTCCTTCCCAAGACACCAAAATAGCTTGATTTTTAAAAACTAGAAAAACCACCATTTTTCACCATGAAATTCAACCCTGAATCTCATTCTGGTGTCCGATTTTACATTTGGGTCAAAAAAATGTTTTACCTCATGGGCACAAAAATCCCTGACCCCGGCATCAGGAATTTCCTTCCCAGGACACCAAAATAGCTTGATTTTTAAAAACTAGAAAAAGCACCATTTTTCACCATGAAATTTAACCCCAAATCTCATTCTGGCATCTGTTTTTACATTTGGGTAAAAGAAAAAAAAATCGCCTCCTAGGCACAAAACTCCCTCACCCCGGCATAAGGAATTTCCTTCCCCGGACACCAAAAGAAGATTGATTTTTAAAAACTAGAAAAAGCACCATTTTTCACCATGAAATTTAACCCCGAATCTCATTCTGGCATCCATTTTTACGTTAGTTTTTTTTAAAAAAAAATTTACCTCCTGGGCACAAAAATCCCTGACCCCGGCAACAGGAATTTCCTTCCCAGGACACCAAAATAGCTTGATTTTTAAAAACTAGAAAAAGCCCCATATTTCACCATGAAATTCAACCCTGAATCTCATTCTGGTGTCCGTTTTTACATTTGGGTCAAAAAAAAATTTGCCTCCTGGGCACCAAAATCTTTGACACCGGCATCAGGAATTTTCCCAGGACACCAAAATAGCTTGATTTTTAAAAACCTGAAAAAGCACGAGTTTTCACCATGAAATTCAACCCGAATCTGATTCTGGTGTCCGTTTTTACATTTGGGTCAAAAAAAAATTTACCTCCTGGGCACAAAAATCCCTGACCCCGGCATCAGGAATTTCCTTCCCAGGACACCAAAATAGCTTGATTTTTAAAAACTAGAAAAAGCACCATTTTTCACCATGAAATTCAACCCCGAATCTCATTCTGGTGTCCGTTTTTACATTTGGGTCAAAAAAAAAATTTGCCACCTGGGCACAAAAATCCCTGACCCCGGCATCAGGAATTTCCTTCCCAGGACACCAAAATAGCTTGATTTTTAAAAACTAGAAAAAGCACCATTTTTCACCATGAAATTCAACCCTGAATCTCATTCTGGTGTCCGATTTTACATTTGGGTCAAAAAAAAATTTGCCACCTGGGCACAAAAATCCCTGACCCCGGCATCAGGAATTTCCTTCCCAGGACACCAAAATAGCTTGATTTTTAAAAACTAGAAAAAGCACCATTTTTCACCATGAAATTCAACCCCGAATCTCATTCTGGTGTCCGTTTTTACATTTGGGTCAAAAAAAAAATTTGCCACCTGGGCACAAAAATCCCTGACCCCGGCATCAGGAATTTCCTTCCCAGGACACCAAAATAGCTTGATTTTTAAAAACTAGAAAAAGCGCCATTTTTCACCATGAAATTCAACCCTGAATCTCATTCTGGTGTCCGATTTTACATTTGGGTCAAAAAAAATTTTTACCTCCTGGGCACAAAAATCCCTGACCCTGGCATCAGGAATTTCCTTCCCAGGACACCAAAATAGCTTGATTTTTAAAAACTAGAAAAAGCACCATTTTTCACCATGAAATTCAATCCCTAATCTCTTTCTGGTGTCCGTTTCTACATTTGGGTCAAAAAAAAATTTGCCACCTGGGCACAAAATTCCCTGACCCCGGCATCAGGAATTTCCTTCCCAGGACACCAAAATAGCTTGATTTTTAAAAACTAGAAAAAGCACCATTTTTCACCAAGAAATTCAACCCCGAATCTCATTCTGGTGTCCGTTTTTACATTTGGGTCAAAAAAAATTTTGCCACCTGGGCACAAAAATCCCTGACCCCGGCATCAGGAATTTCCTTCCCAGGACACCAAAATAGCTTGATTTTTAAAAACTAGAAAAAGCACCATTTTTCACCATGAAATTCAACCCTGAATCTCATTCTGGTGTCCGATTTTACATTTGGGTCAAAAAAATGTTTTACCTCCTGGGCACAAAAATCCCTGACCCTGGCATCAGGAATTTCCTTCCCAGGACACCAAAATAGCTTTATTTTTAAAAACTAGAAAAAGCACCATTTTTCACCATGAAATTCAACCCTGAATCTCATTCTGGTGTCCGTTTTTACATTTGGGTCAAAAAAAAAATTTACCTCCTGGGCACAAAAATCCCTGACCCCGGCATCAGGAATTTCCTTCCCAGGACACCAAAATAGCTTGATTTTTAAAAACTAGAAAAAGCACCATTTTTCACCATGAAATTCAACCCTGAATCTCATTCTGGTGTCCGATATTACATTTGGGTCAAAAAAAATTTTTACCTCCTGGGCACAAAAATCCCTGACCCCGGCATCAGGAATTTCCTTCCCAGGACACCAAAATAGCTTGATTTTTAAAAACTAGAAAAAGCACCATTTTTCACCATGAAATTTAACCCCAAATCTCATTCTGGCATCTGTTTTTACATTTGGGTAAAAGAAAAAAAAATCGCCTCCTAGGCACAAAACTCCCTCACCCCGGCATAAGGAATTTCCTTCCCCGGACACCAAAAGAAGATTGATTTTTCAAAACTAGAAAAAGCACCATTTTTCACCATGAAATTCAACCCTGAATCTCATTCTGGTGTCCGTTTTTACATTTGGGTCAAAAAAAAAATTTACCTCCTGGGCACAAAAATCCCTGACCCCGGCATCATGAATTTCCTTCCCAGGACACCAAAATAGCTTGATTTTTAAAAACTAGAAAAAGCACCATTTTTCACCATGAAATTCAACCCCGAATCTCATTCTGGTGTCCGTTTTTACATTTGGGTCAAAAAAAAATTTGCATCCTGGGCACAAAAATCCCTGACCCCGGCATCAGGAATTTCCTTCCCAGGACACCAAAATAGCTTGATTTTTAAAAACTAGAAAAAGCACCATTTTTCACCATGAAATTCAACCCCGAATCTCGTTCTGGTGTCCGTTTTTACATTTGGGTCAAAAAAAAATTTGCCTCCTGGGCACCAAAATCCCTGACACCGGCATCAGGAATTTTCCCAGGACACCAAAATAGCTTGATTTTTAAAAACCTGAAAAAGCACGAGTTTTCACCATGAAATTCAACCCCGAATCTGATTCTGGTGTCCGTTTTTACATTTGGGTAAAAGAAAAAAAATTCACCTCCTAGGCACAAAAATCCCTCACCCCGGCATAAGGAATTTCCTACCCCGGACACCAAAAGAAGCTTGATTATTAAAAACTATAAAAGCACCATTTTTCACCATGAAATTTAACCCCGAATCTCATTCCGGCATCCTTTTTTACATTTGGGTAAAAGAAAAAAAATCTCCTCCTGGTGTCCTTCCCAGGACACCAAAAGAAGATTGATTTTTAAAAACTAGAAAAAGCACCATTTTTCACCATTAAATTCAACCCCGAATCTCATTCTGGTGTCCGTTTTTACATTTGGGTGAAAAAAAATTTCCCTCCTGGGCACAAAAATCCCTGACCCAAGCATCAGGAATTTCCTTCCCAGGACACCAAAATAGCTTGATTTTTAAAAACTAGAAAAAGCACCATTTTTCACAATGAAATTCAACCCCGAATCTCGTTCTGGTGTTCGTTTTTACATTTGGGTCAAAAAAAATTTTGCCTCCTGGGCACAAAAATCCCTGACCCCGGCATCAGGAATTTCCTTCCCAGGACACCAAAATAGCTTGATTTTTAAAAACTAGAAAAAGCACCATTTTAAAGCATAAAATTTAACGCCGAATCTCATTCTGGCATCCATTTTTACATTTGGGTAAAAGAAAAAAAAATCGCCTCCTAGGCACAAAAATCCCTCACCCCGTCATAAGGAATTTCCTACCCCGGACACCAAAAGAAGCTTGATTATTAAAAACTATAAAAGCACCATTTTTCACCATGAAATTTAACTCCGAATCTCATTCTGGCATCCTTTTTTACATTTGGGTAAAAGAAAAAAAATTGCCCCCTGGGCACAAAAATCCCTGACCCCGGCATCAGGAATTTCCTTCCCAGGACACCAAAATAGCTTGATTTTTAAAAACTAGAAAAAGGACCATTTTTCACCATGAAATTCAACCCCGAATCTCGTTCTGGTGTCCGTTTTTACATTTGGGTCAAAAAATTTTTTTGCCTCCTGGGCACAAAAATCCCTGACCCCGGCATTAGGAATTTCGTTCCCAGGACACCAAAATAGCTTGATTTTTAAAAACTAGAAAAAGCACTATTTTTCACCATGAAATTTAACCCCAAATCTCATTCTGGCATCCGTTTTTACATTTGGGTAAAAGAAAAAAAATTCACCTCCTAGGCACAAAAATCCCTCACCCCGGCATAAGGAATTTCCTTCCCCGGACACCAAAAGAAGCTTGATTATTAAAAACTATAAAAGCACCATTTTTCACCATGAAATTTAACCCCGAATCTCATTCCGGCATCCTTTTTTACATTTGGGTAAAAGAAAAAAAATCTCCTCCTTGTGTCCTTCCCAGGACACCAAAAGAAGATTGATTTTTAAAAACTAGAAAAAGCACCATTTTTCACCATTAAATTCAACCCCGAATCTCATTCTGGTGTCCGTTTTTACATTTGGGTCAAAAAAAATTTCCCTCCTGGGCACAAAAATCCCTGACCCCGGCATCAGGAATTTCCATCCCAGGACACCAAAATAGCTTGATTTTTAAAAACTAGAAAAAGCACCATTTTTCACCATGAAATTCAACCCCGAATCTCGTTCTGGTGTCCATTTTTACATTTGGGTCAAAAAAAATTTGCCTCCTGGGCACAAAAATCCCTGACCCCGGCATCAGGAATTTCCTTCCCAGGACACCAAAATAGCTTGATTTTTAAAAACTAGAAAAAGGACCATTTTTCACCATGAAATTCAACCCCGAATCTCGTTCTGGTGTCCGTTTTTACATTTGGGTCAAAAAAAATTTTCCTCCTGGGCACAAAAATCCCTGACCCCGGCATCAGGAATTTCCTTCCCAGGACACCAAAATAGCTTGATTTTTAAAAACTAGAAAAATGACCATTTTTCACCATGAAATTCAACCCCGAATCTCGTTCTGGTGTCCGTTTTTACATTTGGGTCAAAAAAAATTTGTCTCCTGGGCACAAATATCCCTGACCCCGGCATCAGGAATTTCCTTCCCAGGACACCAAAATAGCTTGATTTTTAAAAACTAGAAAAAGCACCATTTTTCACCATGAAATTCAACCCCGAATCTCATTCTGGTGTCCGTTTTTACATTTGGGTCAAAAAAAAATTTGCCACCTGGGCACAAAAATCCCTGACCCCGGCATCAGGAATTTCCTTCCCAGGACACCAAAATAGCTTGATTTTTAAAAACTAGAAAAAGGACCATTTTTCACCATGAAATTCAACCCCGAATCTCATTCCGGCATCCTTTTTTACATTTGGGTAAAAGAAAAAAAATCTCCTCCTGGTGTCCTTCCCAGGACACCAAAAGAAGATTGATTTTTAAAAACTAGAAAAATCACCATTTTTCACCATGAAATTTAACCCCAAATCTCATTCTGGCATCTGTTTTTACATTTGGGTAAAAGAAAAAAAATCGCCTCCTAGGCACAAAAATCCCTCACCCCGGCATAAGGAATTTCCTACCCCGGACACCAAAAGAAGATTGATTTTTAAAAACTAGAAAAAGCACCATTTTTCACCATGAAATTTAACCCCGAATCTCATTCTGGCATCCATTTTTACATTAGTTTTTTTTAAAAAAAATTTTACCTCCTGGGCACAAAAATCCCTGACCCCGGCAACAGGAATTTCCTTCCCAGGACACCAAAATAGCTTGATTTTTAAAAACTAGAAAAAGCACCATTTTAAAGCATAAAATTTAACGCCGAATCTCATTCTGGCATCCGTTTTTACATTTGGGTAAAAGAAAAAAAAATCGCCTCCTAGGCACAAAAATCCCTCACCCCGGGGACTTCCGGTGGCGGCGCGGCGCCGAAGACAGCCTTCCTGTTTGTTTTTTTGCCCGAAACAGCGCCGATCAGCTGTTCGGGCGAAATTGAAGCCCCCTCCTTGGGAGAAGAGGAGGGGGTGAGGCCCCAGGTAGGGGTAGAGTTCTCCGGGGCCGCCTGAGCTTGGAGCTTGGGCGGCTGAAGGATTGAACTCCCCCGAAGCCTGGGTTGCTCCCAGCTGGCTGTCGTCTCTGCTCCGAACTTCTTGGAGCAGAGCCAGGCGTCTGCGAACCATCCCTGCCTGAAGAAAGGACTATGGTTTAAAGGAGCAGGCAGAGCGGTACAAGAGGAAAAGGTGAAGAGGATTATTTTACTATACTCTCAAGCTTGTTGGACTTTTTAAACTTTAAGTGAAAGTGCGTCACAATTGAGGACTAAAAGATGGCGGCGAAACCTCCCCCTAAAACTCTTCGGAGTGGTGGATCCTCGCCAGTGCAACAAACATCACTACAGGCGTTGCACCCTCCTGAAGCGCTGACATCGAAGGATTTGCGAGATGCTTTGGATAAACATGCCCAGGTACTTTTGGAATCAATTAATCAATCAATGGCTGATAAATTTGCACAGATGGAGGAGAAATTGGAGAAATTGGAGGAGAGAATGGAAGAGAGGATGGAACAGAAGCTCAGCATGATGAAGGTAGACATTTTGTCTTCAGTGCATAAAGTGGCGGAATGTGTGGAAGATTTAGATGAAAAAATGGATGATCTGGCTCAAAGGAATGCTATATTAGAAGTAAAAGCACGGGAGAATGAAAATGCAAGAGACAAAATGGAACGGGAGTTAAGCCTTGCCCAATATTACCAGATGCAGTTTGCTGTCAGAATCAGAGGTTTAAAAGAGAATATTAAAGAAGATTTAAAGCAGCTGATCTCTGAGGCTCTCGAAGTGGTATTGAACCAGCCAGCATCTGAAATAAGAGCAGCTATGGATAAAGTGTTTCGGGTGAATTCATGGATTGCCAGACAGAGAAAGTTGCCTAGAGATGTGGTGGTTTATTTTGCAAAAAGAGAAATTAGAGATCAAGTTATACAAGCTGCCTATGATGCTAAAGTTGTGATTGCTGAACAAGAAGTCTTGGTTTTAAAAGAAATCCCTCCAAGGATTTTAAGGGGAAGGAAGGACTATACATTTCTCGTGCATGAGCTTAAGCAAAGAGATATAAGGTTCAGATGGGAGATTCCAGATGGGCTGATGGTGATGCATGAAGGTAAAAGGTATCGGCTGATTACTGTGAAGCAAGCGCGTGATTTCTACAATAATGTCTTAAAAGCAACCCCATTAACACTTCTGGAAGCTGTAAAGGGATCTGGAGAAGGAGAACATCAAGAGGATGAAACAGAGGAAAATGGTGCTGGAGGAGATCAAGCTACAATTTCTTTGGATGATCCTAGAGAGCAAAGAGTAACGCGTGCTGCTTTAAAACGAGCAAAGAAAATAAAAGAACAAGATCAGCAAAAGTCCTCAGATTCTTCACAACGTACTTATAGCCAAGCTGTGGGAGGAGCACGGCCTAAAGAAGTTAGTCCTATCAAAGCTGTGGTCCAAGAGCTTTTGGAGGATATGCATGGCAACTAAATTTTTAACCTGGAATGTTAATGGACTAAATTCACCGCAGAAGAGGAAGAAAGTTTTTCAATATTTAAAACAATTTAAGATAGATGTTATATGTCTGCAAGAAACGCATATTAGAGTTTTGGATCAAAAGCACTTACTGAACTCGAGACTGGGTACGCAATTTGTTGCTTCTGCAGAGAATAAGAAAAATGGAGTGGTTGTTTATGTTAAAAGTGCCTTAACAGCAGACTTAATTGAAGCAGATAAGCATGGAAGATATGTTATGATTGAGCTGTTGTTAGAAGGTAAAAAGACGCTTTTAGTTGGATTATATGCACCTAACCAACAACAAGCTGACTTTTTTAGCTTACTTCATACAAAGCTTACCCAGTTGGATTATAAATCTTTTATTTTTATGGGGGACTGGAATGGTGTTTTGGATGTACAGTTGGATAAGGCTGGAGCTTTTAAGCGCATTCCAAGTCATGCTAGATTGCCTAAATCTTTTTTTGAAATGAAGGACGACCTGGAATTGCGAGATATTTGGCGTGAGAGACACTTGCAGGAGAAGGATTATACTTTTTATTCTGACAGACACCAATCTTTTTCGAGGATTGATTTTATTTTGTTGACTAATGATTTTTTTTGAGAACTAAAAAGGTGAAGATTTGTGCAAGAACTATCTCTGACCACAGTCCAGTTTGGTTGGAGATTGATAAGGAGAAAAGAGATAGGCGCTCGTGGCGCGTAAATGAGAATTTGTTTAGAAATCAGAGAAATGTGGAAGAATGCAAACAGCGGATGAAGGATTTTTTTGAGATTAATATGAATAAGGGTACCTCTATGGATATGGTTTGGGATGCTAGCAAGGCCTATATGAGAGGGGTGTTGATATATATGAATAATAGACATAGACGTGCAGTGGAAACTAGAAGGAAAGAACTGGAGAATGAAATAAAGGAAAAAGAAAAGGCTTTGATTTTGAACCCAGAGGATGCGAAGATTAAGGAGGCTATTAGACTGCTAAGAGGACAATTTGATAAATTAATGGCTGATCAAGTGGCGACCAATCTGCGGTTTGCTAGGCATAATACTTTTTGCAACGCTAATAAACCAGGCAGATGGTTAGCTTATAGACTGAGGAAAAAACAAAGGGCCTCTAATATAGATAAGATTGAGTATAAAGGAAGGGTTGTGTTTCAACAGAATCTTATTAAGGATGCTTTTGTGGATTTTTATTCGAAATTATATACTAAAGAGGAAATTAATGTAAAAGATATTGATATATACTTGGAGAATGCTAGCATCCCGGTTCTTACGCAAGTACAAAAAGAGGGGATTAATCAACTGATTACAGAAGAAGAAATTTTTATAGCAATTAAGGAACTGAAGCTGGATAAAGCACCAGGCACGGATGGCTTGACTGCGGCCTATTATAAAAATTTACAATTAGAGATGATAAAACCGTTAAAGGAACTGTTCCAGACAATCCAGAGGGGGGGAAAGGTGCCACCGTCTTGGAGAACAGCTTTTATCTCTTTGATTCCGAAGGAAGACCAGGATGCTACTCAAGTTAAAAATTACAGACCGATATCGCTTTTAAATACAGATTATAAGATATTTGCTAAGGTTTTGGCTAATAGACTGATGAGGGTTCTGCAACAGGTGATTCATGGGGATCAAACGGGGTTTATTAGTGGTAGGCAAATGAAAAATAATGTGAGACATATAGTTGATGTGTTAGAGTTTTTGGAAAGGCACAACCAGATCTCTGCAGCGCTAATCTTTTTAGATGCTGAAAAGGCCTTTGATCAATTGAATTGGCAATTTTTGTTGAAAGTTTTAGACAAAATGGATTTTGGGGAAAAATTTTTACAACCGATTAGGGCATTATATCAAAAACAAACTGCCCGAATCATAGTTAACAATAGCCTGACAGCAGCATGTAATATTGAGAAGGGCACAAGGCAAGGATGTCCGTTATCGCCCTTGTTATTTGTGTTAACATTAGAGATATTATTGGTTAAGATTCGGAATTCGGAAAAAATTAAGGGGATACAAGTTGGAGATCAGGACTATAGATTGAGAGCATTTGCAGATGATCTGGTTGTTACAGTGACCCAGCCAGAGAACTCTGTTGTGGACCTGATGGAGATAATAACACAATATGGGAAGGTTTCTGGATTTAAAGTAAATACACAGAAAACTAAGATTTTGGCTAGAAATATGACAGTTTCACAGAAGGCTCTCTTAGAAGGATTAACTGGATTTGAGATTGTTAAAAGGGTTAAATATTTGGGGGTGATTTTGTCGCCCTCTAATACAAAGCTATATAAAAATAATTATGAAAAACTATGGGGGAAAATTCAAAAAGAATTGGAGAGTTGGGAAAAATTGCAATTGTCTTTGTTGGGACGGATTGCAGCAGTGAAAATGAATGTCCTGCCCAAATTTTTATTTTTATTTCAAATGATACCGATTCTTAAGAAAGATTCTAACTTGGAGGAATGGCAGCGTGGTATCAATAAATTTGTGTGGGCAGGGAAAAAGCCACGAGTTAAACTTAAGATTATGCAGGATACTCGTGAGAGAGGTGGCCTTAAATTGCCTAATTTTAAACTATATTATGAAGCTGCTGCATTAGTAGGAATAAGCGATTGGATTAATTTGACACAACCGAGGTTATTAAATCTTGAGGGCCATGACTTGTTGTTTGGCTGGCATGCATATTTGTTGTATGATAAGAAGGTAGATACTGTGTTTAGGATGCATATTTTAAGGCAGGCATTGCTGAGAGTTTGGAAGAAGTATAGACATAAGTTAAGCAGCAAGATACCATTGTGGGCAATTCCAAAACACGCAATAGAAAATATACATGCTGGTTTCAAACATGATGTGACTATGTACAAGGAAATTTTAAGCTTGGAAAGGAATGTTTGGTGTTTGAAATCATATAGCCTCTTGCGAGAAGAGAAGGTTGTTCAAACTTGGTTTCAATATATTCAGTTACGGGCCAGGTGGAAAGAAGACCAGAAAAATGGATTTGCAATGACTGATGAAAATTTGATAAAGCAAATTAGAAATCAGGGACCAGCACATATCAAACGGATATATCTTGCACTGATAGAGATTGATTCAGAAACAGAGCTTCTTAAGGACTGTATGATAAAATGGGCCCAAAACATTCAGGAAGTTATTACAATGGACACGTGGGAAAAGATTTGGGTGAGGAATGTAAAATTTACTCAAGCTCAAAATCTAAGAGAGAACTTTTACAAAATGTTTTATAGATGGCATTTAGATCCTAAAAAGCTTGCAAGTATGTATCCGAATTACCAGCCTAAATGTTGGAGGTGTGGCGATGAAGATGCAACATATTTTCACATATGGTGGACATGTAAGAAGGTTAAGGTTTTTTGGATAAAAGTCTGGTGGAATATGCAGAAGATTTTTAAACGGAGGATAAAGTTTTGTCCGCAATTTTTTTTGTTGGGAATAATTGTCGACGCTACAGTTGTGGACTCCAAGTTGATGTTGAACTTAGTTACGGCAGCAAGACTTTTGATAGGTCAATATTGGAAGAAAGAGGAACTGCCGACTATAGAAGAGTGGACTTTAAAGGTTTCCGACCTGGCAGAGATGGCGAAGATTTCGGCCTATTTGAAAGATCATTCGCAAGAACGTTATATTATGGAATGGAGAAAATGGATTGAGTTTATCCAGAACAAGTATAGGGTTAAGAAGTTTTATGTAGCATTCGAATAAGTCTTCTTTCGTTTTTTTTCTTTTTCTATCTTAGTTTTATAAATATATTTAATATTGCTAAGGTTTGTTTTATCCTATATAAGCTAGAGAGTGATGGATTTTAGAATTTATAGTTGTTAGTATATGGTTGTTTATGATTGCTTTTTTATATATATATACCTTGTATTTAGCTCTGGGAAGTCGGGGGGAGGGGGGGAGGTGGGGGGGAGGAGGGAGGGGGGGAGGGGGGGAGGTTAGGGGGGAGGTAGGGGGGGAGGAGGGAGGGGGAAGGGGGGCTTTTTAAAGGAAAACTGTATTTTAAAATTTTTCAATAAAAAAAAAAATCCCTCACCCCGGCATCAGGAATTTCCTTCCCAGGACACCAAAATAGCTTGATTTTTAAAAACTAGAAAAAGCACCATTTTTTACCATGAAATTCAACCCTGAATCTCATTCTGGTGTCCATTTTACATTTGGGTCAAAAAAAAAATTTGCCTCCTGGTCACAAAAATCCCTGACCCCGGCATCAGGAATTTCCTTCCCAGGACACCAAAATAGCTTGATTTTTAAAAACTAGAAAAAGCACCATTTTTCACCATGAAATTCAACCCTGAATCTTGTTCTGGTGTCCGATTTTACATTTGGGTCAAAAAAAATTTTTACCTACTGAGCACAAAAATCCCTGACCCCGGCATCAGGAATTTCCTTCCCAGGAGACCAAAATAGCTTGATTTTTAAAAACTAGAAAAAGCACCATTTTTCACCATGAAATTTAACCCTGAATCTCATTCTGGTGTCCGTTTTTACATTTGGGTCAAAAAAAAATTTACCTCCTGTGCAGAAAAATCCCTGACCCCGGCATCAGGAATTTCCTTCCCCGGACACCAAAATAGCTTGATTTTTAAAAACTAGAAAAAGCACCATTTTTCACCATGAAATTCAACCCTGAATCTCATTCTGGTGTCCGATTTTACATTTGGGTCAAAAAAAAATTTTACCTCCTGGGCACAAAAATCCCTGACCCCGGCTTCAGGAATTTCCTTCCCAGGACACCAAAATAGCTTGATTTTTAAAAACTAGAAAAAGCACCATTTTTCACCATGAAATTTAACCCCAAATCTCATTCTGGCATCTGTTTTTACATTTGGGTAAAAGAAAAAAAATCGCCTCCTAGGCACAAAACTCCCTCACCCCGGCATAAGGAATTTCCTTCCCAGGACACCAAAAGAAGATTGATTTTTCAAAACTAGAAAAAGCACCATTTTTCACCATGAAATTCAACCCTGAATCTCATTCTGGTGTCCGATTTTACATTTGGGTCAAAAAAAAAATTTACCTCCTGGGCACAAAAATCCCTGACCCCGGCATCAGGAATTTCCTTCCCAGGACACCAAAATAGCTTGATTTTTAAAAACTAGAAAAAGCACCATTTTTCACCATGAAATTTAACCCCAAATCTCATTCTGGCATCTGTTTTTACATTTGGGTAAAAGAAAAAAAAATCGCCTCCTAGGCACAAAACTCCCTCACCCCGGCATAAGGAATTTCCTTCCCCGGACACCAAAAGAAGATTGATTTTTCAAAACTAGAAAAAGCACCATTTTTCACCATGAAATTCAACCCTGAATCTCATTCTGGTGTCCGTTTTTACATTTGGGTCAAAAAAAAATTGCATCCTGGGCACAAAAATCCCTGACCCCGGCATCAGGAATTTCCTTGCCAGGACACCAAAATAGCTTGATTTTTAAAAACTAGAAAAAGCACCATTTTTCACCATGAAATTCAACCCCGAATCTCATTCTGGTGTCTGTTTTTACATTTGGGTCAAAAAAAAAATTTGCCACCTGGGCACAAAAATCCCTGACCCCGGCATCAGGAATTTCCTTCCCAGGACACCAAAATAGCTTTATTTTTAAAAACTAGAAAAAGCACCATTTTTTACCATGAAATTCAACCCTGAATCTCATTCTGGTGTACGTTTTTACATTTGGGTCAAAAAAAAAATTTGCCTCCTGGTCACAAAAATCCCTGACCCCGGCATCAGGAATTTCCTTCCCAGGACACCAAAATAGCTTGATTTTTAAAAACTAGAAAAAGCACCATTTTTCACCATGAAATTCAACCCTGAATCTTGTTCTGGTGTCCGATTTTACATTTGGGTCAAAAAAATTTTTTACCTACTGAGCACAAAAATCCCTGACCCCGGCATCAGGAATTTCCTTCCCCGGACACCAAAATAGCTTGATTTTTAAAAACTAGAAAAAGCACCATTTTTCACCATGAAATTCAACCCTGAATCTCATTCTGGTGTCCGATTTTACATTTGGGTCAAAAAAATGTTTTACCTCCTGGGCACAAAAATCCCTGACCCCGGCATCAGGAATTTCCTTCCCAGGACACCAAAATAGCTTGATTTTTAAAAACTAGAAAAAGCACCATTTTTCACCATGAAATTTAACCCCAAATCTCATTCTGGCATCTGTTTTTACATTTGGGTAAAAGAAAAAAAAATCGCCTCCTAGGCACAAAACTCCCTCACCCCGGCATAAGGAATTTCCTTCCCTGGACACCAAAAGAAGATTGATTTTTAAAAACTAGAAAAAGCACCATTTTTCACCATGAAATTTAACCCCGAATCTCATTCTCGCATCCATTTTTACATTAGTTTTTTTTTTAAAAAAAATTACCTCCTGGGCACAAAAATCCCTGACCCCGGAAACAGGAATTTCCTTCCCAGGACACCAAAATAGCTTGATTTTTAAAAACTAGAAAAAGCCCCATATTTCACCATGAAATTCAACCCTGAATCTCATTCTGGTGTCCGTTTTTACATTTGGGTCAAAAAAAAATTTGCCTCCTGGGCACCAAAATCCCTGACACCGGCATCAGCAATTTTCCCAGGACACCAAAATAGCTTGATTTTTAAAAACCTGAAAAAGCACGAGTTTTCACCATGAAATTCAACCCCGAATCTGATTCTGGTGTCCGTTTTTACATTTGGGTCAAAAAAAAATTACCTCCTGGGCACAAAAATCCCTGACCCCGGTATCAGGAATTTCCTTCCCAGGACACCAAAATAGCTTGATTTTTAAAAACTAGAAAAAGCACCATTTTTCACCATGAAATTTAACCCCAAATCTCATTCTGGCATCTGTTTTTACATTTGTGTAAAAGAAAAAAAAATCGCCTCCTAGGCACAAAACTCCCTCACCCCGGCATAAGGAATTTCCTTCCCCGGACACCAAAAGAAGATTGATTTTTAAAAACTAGAAAAAGCACCATTTTTCACCATGAAATTCAACCCTGAATCTCATTCTGGTGTCCGTTTTTACATTTGGGTCAAAAAAAAATTTACCTCCTGGGCACAAAAATCCCTGACCCTGGCATCAGGAATTTCCTTCCCCGGACACCAAAATAGCTTGATTTTTAAAAACTAGAAAAAGCACCATTTTTCACCATGAAATTCAACACCGAATCTCATTCTGGTGTCCGTTTTTACATTTGGGTCAAAAAAAAAATTGCATCCTGGGCACAAAAATCCCTGACCCTGGCATCAGGAATTTCCTTCCCAGGACACCAAAATAGCTTGATTTTTAAAAACTAGAAAAAGCACCATTTTTCACCATGAAATTCAACCCCGAATCTCATTCTGGTGTCCGTTTTTACATTTGGGTCAAAAAAAAAATTTGCCACCTGGGCACAAAAATTCCTGACCCCGGCATCAGGAATTTCCTTCCCAGGACACCAAAATAGCTTGATTTTTAAAAACAAGAAAAAGCACCATTTTTCACCATTAAATTCAACCCCGAATCTCATTCTGGTGTCCCTTTTTACATTTGGGTCAAAAAAAAAATTGCCACCTGGGCACAAAAATCCCTGACCCCGGCATCAGGAATTTCCTTCCCAGGACACCAAAATAGCTTGATTTTTAAAAACTAGGAAAAGCACCATTTTTCACCATGAAATTTAACCCTGAATCTCATTCTGGTGTCCGTTTTTACATTTGGGTCAAAAAAAAATTTGCCTCCTGGGCAGAAAAATCCCTGACCCCGGCATCAGGAATTTCCTTCCCCGGACACCAAAATAGCTTGATTTTTAAAAACTAGAAAAAGCACCATTTTTCACCATGAAATTCAACCCCGAATCTCATTCTGGTGTCCGTTTTTATATTTGGGTCAAAAAAAAATTTGCCACCTGCGCACAAAAATCCCTGACCCCGGCATCAGGAATTTCCTTCCCAGGACACCAAAATAGCTTGATTTTTAAAAACTAGAAAAACCACCATTTTTCACCATGAAATTCAACCCTGAATCTCATTCTGGTGTCCGATTTTACATTTGGGTCAAAAAAATGTTTTACCTCATGGGCACAAAAATCCCTGACCCCAGCATCAGGAATTTCCTTCCCAGGACACCAAAATAGCTTGATTTTTAAAAACTAGAAAAAGCACCATTTTTCACCATGAAATTTAACCCCAAATCTCATTCTGGCATCTGTTTTTACATTTGGGTAAAAGAAAAAAAATCGCCTCCTAGGCACAAAACTCCCTCACCCCGGCATAAGGAATTTCCTTCCCCGGACACCAAAAGAAGATTGATTTTTAAAAACTAGAAAAAGCACCATTTTTCACCATGAAATTTAACCCCGAATCTCATTCTGGCATCCATTTTTACATTAGTTTTTTTTTTAAAAAAAATTTACCTCCTGGGCACAAAAATCCCTGACCCCGGCAACAGGAATTTCCTTCCCAGGACACCAAAATAGCTTGATTTTTAAAAACTAGAAAAAGCACCATTTTTTACCATGAAATTCAACCCTGAATCTCATTCTGGTGTCCGTTTTTACATTTGGGTCAAAAAAAAATTTGCCTCCTGGGCACCAAAATCCCTGACACCGGCAACAGGAATTTCCTTCCCAGGACACCAAAAGAAGATTGATTTTTAAAAACTAGAAAAAGCACCATTTTTCACCATGAAATTCAACCCTGAATCTCATTCTGGTGTCCGTTTTTACATTTGGGTCAAAAAAAAATTTACCTCCTGGGCACAAAAATCCCTGACCCTGGCATCAGGAATTTCCTTCCCCGGACACCAAAATAGCTTGATTTTTAAAAACTAGAAAAAGCACCATTTTTCACCATGAAATTCAACCCCGAATCTCATTCTGGTGTCCGTTTTTACATTTGGGTCAAAAAAAAAATTGCATCCTGGGCACAAAAATCCCTGACCCCGGCATCAGGAATTTCCTTCCCAGGACACCAAAATAGCTTGATTTTTAAAAACAAGAAAAAGCACCATTTTTCACCATTAAATTCAACCCCGAATCTCATTCTGGTGTCCCTTTTTACATTTGGGTCAAAAAAAAAATTTGCCACCTGGGCACAAAAATCCCTGACCCCGGCATCAGGAATTTCCTTCCCAGGACACCAAAATAGCTTGATTTTTAAAAACTAGAAAAAGCACCATTTTTCACCATGAAATTTAACCCTGAATCTCATTCTGGTGTCCGTTTTTACATTTGGGTCAAAAAAAAATTTACCTCCTGGGCAGAAAAATCCCTGACCCCGGCATCAGGAATTTCCTTCCCCGGACACCAAAATAGCTTGATTTTTAAAAACTAGAAAAAGCACCATTTTTCACCATGAAATTCAACCCCGAATCTCATTCTGGTGTCCGTTTTTATATTTGGGTCAAAAAAAAATTTGCCACCTGCGCACAAAAATCCCTGACCCCGGCATCAGGAATTTCCTTCCCAGGACACCAAAATAGCTTGATTTTTAAAAACTAGAAAAACCACCATTTTTCACCATGAAATTCAACCCTGAATCTCATTCTGGTGTCCGATTTTACATTTGGGTCAAAAAAATGTTTTACCTCATGGGCACAAAAATCCCTGACCCCAGCATCAGGAATTTCCTTCCCAGGACACCAAAATAGCTTGATTTTTAAAAACTAGAAAAAGCACCATTTTTCACCATGAAATTTAACCCCAAATCTCATTCTGGCATCTGTTTTTACATTTGGGTAAAAGAAAAAAAAATCGCCTCCTAGGCACAAAACTCCCTCACCCCGGCATAAGGAATTTCCTTCCCCGGACACCAAAAGAAGATTGATTTTTAAAAACTAGAAAAAGCACCATTTTTCACCATGAAATTTAACCCCGAATCTCATTCTGGCATCCATTTTTACATTAGTTTTTTTTTTAAAAAAATTTACCTCCTGGGCACAAAAATCCCTGACCCCGGCAACAGGAATTTCCTTCCCAGGACACCAAAATAGCTTGATTTTTAAAAACTAGAAAAAGCACCATTTTTTACCATGAAATTCAACCCTGAATCTCATTCTGGTGTCCGTTTTTACATTTGGGTCAAAAAAAAATTTGCCTCCTGGGCACCAAAATCCCTGACACCGGCAACAGGAATTTCCTTCCCAGGACACCAAAAGAAGATTGATTTTTAAAAACTAGAAAAAGCACCATTTTTCACCATGAAATTCAACCCTGAATCTCATTCTGGTGTCCGTTTTTACATTTGGGTCAAAAAAAAATTTACCTCCTGGGCACAAAAATCCCTGACCCTGGCATCAGGAATTTCCTTCCCCGGACACCAAAATAGCTTGATTTTTAAAAACTAGAAAAAGCACCATTTTTCACCATGAAATTCAACCCCGAATCTCATTCTGGTGTCCGTTTTTACATTTGGGTCAAAAAAAAAATTTGCCACCTGGGCACAAAAATCCCTGACCCCGGCATCAGGAATTTCCTAACCAGGACACCAAAATAGCTTGATTTTTAAAAACTAGAAAAAGCACCATTTTTCACCATGAAATTTAACCCTGAATCTCATTCTGGTGTCCGTTTTTACATTTGGGTCAAAAAAAAATTTACCTCCTGGGCAGAAAAATCCCTGACCCCGGCATCAGGATTTTCCTTCCCCGGACACCAAAATAGCTTGATTTTTAAAAACTAGAAAAAGCACCATTTTTCACCATGAAATTCAACCCCGAATCTCATTCTGGTGTCCGTATTTATATTTCGGTCAAAAAAAAAATTTGCCACCTGCGCACAAAAATCCCTGACCCCGGCATCAGGAATTTCCTTCCCAGGACACCAAAATAGCTTGATTTTTAAAAACTAGAAAAACCACCATTTTTCACCATGAAATTCAACCCTGAATCTCATTCTGGTGTCCGATTTTACATTTGGGTCAAAAAAATGTTTTACCTCATGGGCACAAAAATCCCTGACCCCGGCATCAGGAATTTCCTTCCCAGGACACCAAAATAGCTTGATTTTTAAAAACTAGAAAAAGCACCATTTTTCACCATGAAATTTAACCCCAAATCTCATTCTGGCATCTGTTTTTACATTTGGGTAAAAGAAAAAAAAATCGCCTCCTAGGCACAAAACTCCCTCACCCCGGCATAAGGAATTTCCTTCCCCGGACACCAAAAGAAGATTGATTTTTAAAAACTAGAAAAAGCACCATTTTTCACCATGAAATTTAACCCCGAATCTCATTCTGGCATCCATTTTTACGTTAGTTTTTTTTAAAAAAAAATTTACCTCCTGGGCACAAAAATCCCTGACCCCGGCAACAGGAATTTCCTTCCCAGGACACCAAAATAGCTTGATTTTTAAAAACTAGAAAAAGCCCCATATTTCACCATGAAATTCAACCCTGAATCTCATTCTGGTGTCCGTTTTTACATTTGGGTCAAAAAAAAATTTGCCTCCTGGGCACCAAAATCTTTGACACCGGCATCAGGAATTTTCCCAGGACACCAAAATAGCTTGATTTTTAAAAACCTGAAAAAGCACGAGTTTTCACCATGAAATTCAACCCCGAATCTGATTCTGGTGTCCGTTTTTACATTTGGGTCAAAAAAAAATTTACCTCCTGGGCACAAAAATCCCTGACCCCGGCATCAGGAATTTCCTTCCCAGGACACCAAAATAGCTTGATTTTTAAAAACTAGAAAAAGCACCATTTTTCACCATGAAATTCAACCCCGAATCTCATTCTGGTGTCCGTTTTTACATTTGGGTCAAAAAAAAAATTTGCCACCTGGGCACAAAAATCCCTGACCCCGGCATCAGGAATTTCCTTCCCAGGACACCAAAATAGCTTGATTTTTAAAAACTAGAAAAAGCACCATTTTTCACCATGAAATTCAACCCTGAATCTCATTCTGGTGTACGTTTTTACATTTGGGTCAAAAAAAAATTTGCCACCTGGGCACAAAAATCCCTGACCCCGGCATCAGGAATTTCCTTCCCAGGACACCAAAATAGCTTGATTTTTAAAAACTAGAAAAAGCACCATTTTTCACCATGAAATTCAACCCCAAATCTCATTCTGGTGTCCGTTTTTACATTTGGGTCAAAAAAAAAATTTGCCACCTGGGCACAAAAATCCCTGACCCCGGCATCAGGAATTTCCTTCCCAGGACACCAAAATAGCTTGATTTTTAAAAACTAGAAAAAGCGCCATTTTTCACCATGAAATTCAACCCTGAATCTCATTCTGGTGTCCGATTTTACATTTGGGTCAAAAAAAATTTTTACCTCCTGGGCACAAAAATCCCTGACCCTGGCATCAGGAATTTCCTTCCCAGGACACCAAAATAGCTTGATTTTTAAAAACTAGAAAAAGCACCATTTTTCACCATGAAATTCAATCCCTAATCTCTTTCTGGTGTCCGTTTCTACATTTGGGTCAAAAAAAAATTTGCCACCTGGGCACAAAATTCCCTGACCCCGGCATCAGGAATTTCCTTCCCAGGACACCAAAATAGCTTGATTTTTAAAAACTAGAAAAAGCACCATTTTTCACCAAGAAATTCAACCCCGAATCTCATTCTGGTGTCCGTTTTTACATTTGGGTCAAAAAAAAATTTGCCACCTGGGCACAAAAATCCCTGACACCGGCATCAGGAATTTTCCCAGGACACCAAAATAGCTTGATTTTTAAAAACCTGAAAAAGCACGAGTTTTCACCATGAAATTCAACCCCGAATCTGATTCTGGTGTCCGATTTTACATTTGGGTCAAAAAAATGTTTTACCTCCTGGGCACAAAAATCCCTGACCCCGGCATCAGGAATTTCCTTCCCAGGACACCAAAATAGCTTGATTTTTAAAAACTAGAAAAAGCACCATTTTTCAACATGAAATTCAACCCCGAATCTTATTCTGGTGTCCATTTTTACATTTGGGTCAAAAAAAAATTTGCATCCTGGGCACAAAAATCCCTGACCCCGGCATCAGGAATTTCCTTCCCAGGACACGAAAATAGCTTGATTTTTAAAAACTAGAAAAAGCACCATTTTTCACCATGAAATTCAACCCTGAATCTCATTCTGGTGTCCGTTTTTACATTTGGGTCAAAAAAAAAATTTACCTCCTGGGCACAAAAATCCCTGACCCCGGCATCAGGAATTTCCTTCCCAGGACACCAAAATAGCTTGATTT
The DNA here is from genome assembly GCF_947247035.1 of Vipera ursinii. Classification (NCBI taxonomy): domain Eukaryota; kingdom Metazoa; phylum Chordata; class Lepidosauria; order Squamata; family Viperidae; genus Vipera; species Vipera ursinii. Next base: position 74,007,064 of record NC_139518.1, read on the forward strand.
TTAAAAACTAGAAAAAGCACCATTTTTCACCATGAAATTCAACCCTGAATCTCATTCTGGTGTCCGATATTACATTTGGGTCAAAAAAAATTTTTACCTCCTGGGCACAAAAATCCCTGACCCCGGCATCAGGAATTTCCTTCCCAGGACACCAAAATAGCTTGATTTTTAAAAACTAGAAAAAGCACCATTTTTCACCATGAAATTTAACCCCAAATCTCATTCTGGCATCTGTTTTTACATTTGGGTAAAAGAAAAAAAAATCGCCTCCTAGGCACAAAACTCCCTCACCCCGGCATAAGGAATTTCCTTCCCCGGACACCAAAAGAAGATTGATTTTTCAAAACTAGAAAAAGCACCATTTTTCACCATGAAATTCAACCCCGAATCTCATTCTGGTGTCCGTTTTTACATTTGGGTCAAAAAAAAAAATTGCATCCTGGGCACAAAAATCCCTGACCCCGGCATCAGGAATTTCCTTCCCAGGACACCAAAATAGCTTGATTTTTAAAAACTAGAAAAAGCACCATTTTTCACCATGAAATTCAACCCCGAATCTCATTCTGGTGTCTGTTTTTACATTTGGGTCAAAAAAAAATTTGCCACCTGGGCACAAAAATCCCTGACCCCGGCATCAGGAATTTCCTTCCCAGGACACCAAAATAGCTTGATTTTTAAAAACAAGAAAAAGCACCATTTTTCACCATGAAATTCAACCCCGAATCTCATTCTGGTGTCCGTTTTTACATTTGGGTCAAAAAAAAATTTGCCACCTGGGCACAAAAATCCCTGACCCCGGCATCAGGAATTTCCTTCCCAGGACACCAAAATAGCTTGATTTTTAAAAACTAGAAAAAGGACCATTTTTCACCATGAAATTCAACCCTGAATCTCATTCTGGTGTCCGATTTTACATTTGGGTCAAAAAAAAATTTGCCACCTGGGCACAAAAATCCCTGACCCCGGCATCAGGAATTTCCTTCCCAGGACACCAAAATAGCTTGATTTTTAAAAACTAGAAAAAGCACCATTTTTCACCATGAAATTCAACCCCAAATCTCATTCTGGTGTCCGTTTTTACATTTGGGTCAAAAAAAAAATTTGCCACCTGGGCACAAAAATCCCTGACCCCGGCATCAGGAATTTCCTTCCCAGGACACCAAAATAGCTTGATTTTTAAAAACTAGAAAAAGCGCCATTTTTCACCATGAAATTCAACCCTGAATCTCATTCTGGTGTCCGATTTTACATTTGGGTCAAAAAAAATTTTTACCTCCTGGGCACAAAAATCCCTGACCCTGGCATCAGGAATTTCCTTCCCAGGACACCAAAATAGCTTGATTTTTAAAAACTAGAAAAAGCACCATTTTTCACCATGAAATTCAATCCCTAATCTCTTTCTGGTGTCCGTTTCTACATTTGGGTCAAAAAAAAATTTGCCACCTGGGCACAAAATTCCCTGACCCCGGCATCAGGAATTTCCTTCCCAGGACACCAAAATAGCTTGATTTTTAAAAACTAGAAAAAGCACCATTTTTCACCAAGAAATTCAACCCCGAATCTCATTCTGGTGTCCGTTTTTACATTTGGGTCAAAAAAAAATTTGCCACCTGGGCACAAAAATCCCTGACACCGGCATCAGGAATTTTCCCAGGACACCAAAATAGCTTGATTTTTAAAAACCTGAAAAAGCACGAGTTTTCACCATGAAATTCAACCCCGAATCTGATTCTGGTGTCCGATTTTACATTTGGGTCAAAAAAATGTTTTACCTCCTGGGCACAAAAATCCCTGACCCCGGCATCAGGAATTTCCTTCCCAGGACACCAAAATAGCTTGATTTTTAAAAACTAGAAAAAGCACCATTTTTCAACATGAAATTCAACCCCGAATCTTATTCTGGTGTCCATTTTTACATTTGGGTCAAAAAAAAATTTGCATCCTGGGCACAAAAATCCCTGACCCCGGCATCAGGAATTTCCTTCCCAGGACACGAAAATAGCTTGATTTTTAAAAACTAGAAAAAGCACCATTTTTCACCATGAAATTCAACCCTGAATCTCATTCTGGTGTCCGTTTTTACATTTGGGTCAAAAAAAAAATTTACCTCCTGGGCACAAAAATCCCTGACCCCGGCATCAGGAATTTCCTTCCCAGGACACCAAAATAGCTTGATTTTTAAAAACTAGAAAAAGCACCATTTTTCACCATGAAATTCAACCCTGAATCTCATTCTGGTGTCCGATATTACATTTGGGTCAAAAAAAATTTTTACCTCCTGGGCACAAAAATCCCTGACCCCGGCATCAGGAATTTCCTTCCCAGGACACCAAAATAGCTTGATTTTTAAAAACTAGAAAAAGCACCATTTTTCACCATGAAATTTAACCCCAAATCTCATTCTGGCATCTGTTTTTACATTTGGGTAAAAGAAAAAAAAATCGCCTCCTAGGCACAAAACTCCCTCACCCCGGCATAAGGAATTTCCTTCCCCGGACACCAAAAGAAGATTGATTTTTCAAAACTAGAAAAAGCACCATTTTTCACCATGAAATTCAACCCTGAATCTCATTCTGGTGTCCGTTTTTACATTTGGGTCAAAAAAAAAATTTACCTCCTGGGCACAAAAATCCCTGACCCCGGCATCAGGAATTTCCTTCCCAGGACACCAAAATAGCTTGATTTTTAAAAACTAGAAAAAGCACCATTTTTCACCATGAAATTCAACCCCGAATCTCATTCTGGTGTCCGTTTTTACATTTGGGTCAAAAAAAAAAATTGCATCCTGGGCACAAAAATCCCTGACCCCGGCATCAGGAATTTCCTTCCCAGGACACCAAAATAGCTTGATTTTTAAAAACTAGAAAAAGCACCATTTTTCACCATGAAATTCAACCCCGAATCTCATTCTGGTGTCTGTTTTTACATTTGGGTCAAAAAAAAATTTGCCACCTGGGCACAAAAATCCCTGACCCCGGCATCAGGAATTTCCTTCCCAGGACACCAAAATAGCTTGATTTTTAAAAACAAGAAAAAGCACCATTTTTCACCATGAAATTCAACCCCGAATCTCATTCTGGTGTCCGTTTTTACATTTGGGTCAAAAAAAAATTTGCCACCTGGGCACAAAAATCCCTGACCCCGGCATCAGGAATTTCCTTCCCAGGACACCAAAATAGCTTGATTTTTAAAAACTAGAAAAAGGACCATTTTTCACCATGAAATTCAACCCTGAATCTCATTCTGGTGTCCGATTTTACATTTGGGTCAAAAAAATGTTTTACCTCATGGGCACAAAAATCCCTGACCCCAGCATCAGGAATTTCCTTCCCAGGACACCAAAATAGCTTGATTTTTAAAAACTAGAAAAAGCACCATTTTTCACCATGAAATTTAACCCCAAATCTCATTCTGGCATCTGTTTTTACATTTGGGTAAAAGAAAAAAAATCGCCTCCTAGGCACAAAACTCCCTCACCCCGGCATAAGGAATTTCCTTCCCCGGACACCAAAAGAAGATTGATTTTTAAAAACTAGAAAAAGCACCATTTTTCACCATGAAATTTAACCCCGAATCTCATTCTGGCATCCATTTTTACATTAGTTTTTTTTTAAAAAAAATTTACCTCCTGGGCACAAAAATCCCTGACCCCGGCAACAGGAATTTCCTTCCCAGGACACCAAAATAGCTTGATTTTTAAAAACTAGAAAAAGCACCATTTTTTACCATGAAATTCAACCCTGAATCTCATTCTGGTGTCCGTTTTTACATTTGGGTCAAAAAAAAATTTGCCTCCTGGGCACCAAAATCCCTGACACCGGCAACAGGAATTTCCTTCCCAGGACACCAAAAGAAGATTGATTTTTAAAAACTAGAAAAAGCACCATTTTTCACCATGAAATTCAACCCTGAATCTCATTCTGGTGTCCGTTTTTACATTTGGGTCAAAAAAAAATTTACCTCCTGGGCACAAAAATCCCTGACCCTGGCATCAGGAATTTCCTTCCCCGGACACCAAAATAGCTTGATTTTTAAAAACTAGAAAAAGCACCATTTTTCACCATGAAATTCAACCCCGAATCTCATTCTGGTGTCCGTTTTTACATTTGGGTCAAAAAAAAAATTGCATCCTGGGCACAAAAATCCCTGACCCCGGCATCAGGAATTTCCTTCCCAGGACACCAAAATAGCTTGATTTTTAAAAACAAGAAAAAGCACCATTTTTCACCATTAAATTCAACCCCGAATCTCATTCTGGTGTCCCTTTTTACATTTGGGTCAAAAAAAAAATTTGCCACCTGGGCACAAAAATCCCTGACCCCGGCATCAGGAATTTCCTTCCCAGGACACCAAAATAGCTTGATTTTTAAAAACTAGAAAAAGCACCATTTTTCACCATGAAATTTAACCCTGAATCTCATTCTGGTGTCCGTTTTTACATTTGGGTCAAAAAAAAATTTACCTCCTGGGCAGAAAAATCCCTGACCCCGGCATCAGGAATTTCCTTCCCCGGACACCAAAATAGCTTGATTTTTAAAAACTAGAAAAAGCACCATTTTTCACCATGAAATTCAACCCCGAATCTCATTCTGGTGTCCGTTTTTATATTTGGGTCAAAAAAAAATTTGCCACCTGCGCACAAAAATCCCTGACCCCGGCATCAGGAATTTCCTTCCCAGGACACCAAAATAGCTTGATTTTTAAAAACTAGAAAAACCACCATTTTTCACCATGAAATTCAACCCTGAATCTCATTCTGGTGTCCGATTTTACATTTGGGTCAAAAAAATGTTTTACCTCATGGGCACAAAAATCCCTGACCCCAGCATCAGGAATTTCCTTCCCAGGACACCAAAATAGCTTGATTTTTAAAAACTAGAAAAAGCACCATTTTTCACCATGAAATTTAACCCCAAATCTCATTCTGGCATCTGTTTTTACATTTGGGTAAAAGAAAAAAAAATCGCCTCCTAGGCACAAAACTCCCTCACCCCGGCATAAGGAATTTCCTTCCCCGGACACCAAAAGAAGATTGATTTTTAAAAACTAGAAAAAGCACCATTTTTCACCATGAAATTTAACCCCGAATCTCATTCTGGCATCCATTTTTACATTAGTTTTTTTTTTTAAAAAATTTACCTCCTGGGCACAAAAATCCCTGACCCCGGCAACAGGAATTTCCTTCCCAGGACACCAAAATAGCTTGATTTTTAAAAACTAGAAAAAGCACCATTTTTTACCATGAAATTCAACCCTGAATCTCATTCTGGTGTCCGTTTTTACATTTGGGTCAAAAAAAAATTTGCCTCCTGGGCACCAAAATCCCTGACACCGGCAACAGGAATTTCCTTCCCAGGACACCAAAAGAAGATTGATTTTTAAAAACTAGAAAAAGCACCATTTTTCACCATGAAATTCAACCCTGAATCTCATTCTGGTGTCCGTTTTTACATTTGGGTCAAAAAAAAATTTACCTCCTGGGCACAAAAATCCCTGACCCTGGCATCAGGAATTTCCTTCCCCGGACACCAAAATAGCTTGATTTTTAAAAACTAGAAAAAGCACCATTTTTCACCATGAAATTCAACCCCGAATCTCATTCTGGTGTCCGTTTTTACATTTGGGTCAAAAAAAAAATTTGCCACCTGGGCACAAAAATCCCTGACCCCGGCATCAGGAATTTCCTAACCAGGACACCAAAATAGCTTGATTTTTAAAAACTAGAAAAAGCACCATTTTTCACCATGAAATTTAACCCTGAATCTCATTCTGGTGTCCGTTTTTACATTTGGGTCAAAAAAAAATTTACCTCCTGGGCAGAAAAATCCCTGACCCCGGCATCAGGATTTTCCTTCCCCGGACACCAAAATAGCTTGATTTTTAGAAACTAGAAAAAGCACCATTTTTCACCATGAAATTCAACCCCGAATCTCATTCTGGTGTCCGTATTTATATTTCGGTCAAAAAAAAAATTTGCCACCTGCGCACAAAAATCCCTGACCCCGGCATCAGGAATTTCCTTCCCAGGACACCAAAATAGCTTGATTTTTAAAAACTAGAAAAACCACCATTTTTCACCATGAAATTCAACCCTGAATCTCATTCTGGTGTCCGATTTTACATTTGGGTCAAAAAAATGTTTTACCTCATGGGCACAAAAATCCCTGACCCCGGCATCAGGAATTTCCTTCCCAGGACACCAAAATAGCTTGATTTTTAAAAACTAGAAAAAGCACCATTTTTCACCATGAAATTTAACCCCAAATCTCATTCTGGCATCTGTTTTTACATTTGGGTAAAAGAAAAAAAAATCGCCTCCTAGGCACAAAACTCCCTCACCCCGGCATAAGGAATTTCCTTCCCCGGACACCAAAAGAAGATTGATTTTTAAAAACTAGAAAAAGCACCATTTTTCACCATGAAATTTAACCCCGAATCTCATTCTGGCATCCATTTTTACGTTAGTTTTTTTTTAAAAAAAATTTACCTCCTGGGCACAAAAATCCCTGACCCCGGCAACAGGAATTTCCTTCCCAGGACACCAAAATAGCTTGATTTTTAAAAACTAGAAAAAGCCCCATATTTCACCATGAAATTCAACCCTGAATCTCATTCTGGTGTCCGTTTTTACATTTGGGTCAAAAAAAAATTTGCCTCCTGGGCACCAAAATCTTTGACACCGGCATCAGGAATTTTCCCAGGACACCAAAATAGCTTGATTTTTAAAAACCTGAAAAAGCACGAGTTTTCACCATGAAATTCAACCCCGAATCTGATTCTGGTGTCCGTTTTTACATTTGGGTCAAAAAAAAATTTACCTCCTGGGCACAAAAATCCCTGACCCCGGCATCAGGAATTTCCTTCCCAGGACACCAAAATAGCTTGATTTTTAAAAACTAGAAAAAGCACCATTTTTCACCATGAAATTCAACCCCGAATCTCATTCTGGTGTCCGTTTTTACATTTGGGTCAAAAAAAAAATTTGCCACCTGGGCACAAAAATCCCTGACCCCGGCATCAGGAATTTCCTTCCCAGGACACCAAAATAGCTTGATTTTTAAAAACTAGAAAAAGCACCATTTTTCACCATGAAATTCAACCCTGAATCTCATTCTGGTGTACGTTTTTACATTTGGGTCAAAAAAAAATTTGCCACCTGGGCACAAAAATCCCTGACCCCGGCATCAGGAATTTCCTTCCCAGGACACCAAAATAGCTTGATTTTTAAAAACTAGAAAAAGCACCATTTTTCACCATGAAATTCAACCCCAAATCTCATTCTGGTGTCCGTTTTTACATTTGGGTCAAAAAAAAAATTTGCCACCTGGGCACAAAAATCCCTGACCCCGGCATCAGGAATTTCCTTCCCAGGACACCAAAATAGCTTGATTTTTAAAAACTAGAAAAAGCGCCATTTTTCACCATGAAATTCAACCCTGAATCTCATTCTGGTGTCCGATTTTACATTTGGGTCAAAAAAAATTTTTACCTCCTGGGCACAAAAATCCCTGACCCTGGCATCAGGAATTTCCTTCCCAGGACACCAAAATAGCTTGATTTTTAAAAACTAGAAAAAGCACCATTTTTCACCATGAAATTCAATCCCTAATCTCTTTCTGGTGTCCGTTTCTACATTTGGGTCAAAAAAAAATTTGCCACCTGGGCACAAAATTCCCTGACCCCGGCATCAGGAATTTCCTTCCCAGGACACCAAAATAGCTTGATTTTTAAAAACTAGAAAAAGCACCATTTTTCACCAAGAAATTCAACCCCGAATCTCATTCTGGTGTCCGTTTTTACATTTGGGTCAAAAAAAAATTTGCCACCTGGGCACAAAAATCCCTGACACCGGCATCAGGAATTTTCCCAGGACACCAAAATAGCTTGATTTTTAAAAACCTGAAAAAGCACGAGTTTTCACCATGAAATTCAACCCCGAATCTGATTCTGGTGTCCGATTTTACATTTGGGTCAAAAAAATGTTTTACCTCCTGGGCACAAAAATCCCTGACCCCGGCATCAGGAATTTCCTTCCCAGGACACCAAAATAGCTTGATTTTTAAAAACTAGAAAAAGCACCATTTTTCAACATGAAATTCAACCCCGAATCTTATTCTGGTGTCCATTTTTACATTTGGGTCAAAAAAAAATTTGCATCCTGGGCACAAAAATCCCTGACCCCGGCATCAGGAATTTCCTTCCCAGGACACGAAAATAGCTTGATTTTTAAAAACTAGAAAAAGCACCATTTTTCACCATGAAATTCAACCCTGAATCTCATTCTGGTGTCCGTTTTTACATTTGGGTCAAAAAAAAATTTACCTCCTGGGCACAAAAATCCCTGACCCCGGCATCAGGAATTTCCTTCCCAGGACACCAAAATAGCTTGATTTTTAAAAACTAGAAAAAGCACCATTTTTCACCATGAAATTCAACCCTGAATCTCATTCTGGTGTCCGATATTACATTTGGGTCAAAAAAAATTTTTACCTCCTGGGCACAAAAATCCCTGACCCCGGCATCAGGAATTTCCTTCCCAGGACACCAAAATAGCTTGATTTTTAAAAACTAGAAAAAGCACCATTTTTCACCATGAAATTTAACCCCAAATCTCATTCTGGCATCTGTTTTTACATTTGGGTAAAAGAAAAAAAAATCGCCTCCTAGGCACAAAACTCCCTCACCCCGGCATAAGGAATTTCCTTCCCCGGACACCAAAAGAAGATTGATTTTTCAAAACTAGAAAAAGCACCATTTTTCACCATGAAATTCAACCCTGAATCTCATTCTGGTGTCCGTTTTTACATTTGGGTCAAAAAAAAAATTTACCTCCTGGGCACAAAAATCCCTGACCCCGGCATCAGGAATTTCCTTCCCAGGACACCAAAATAGCTTGATTTTTAAAAACTAGAAAAAGCACCATTTTTCACCATGAAATTCAACCCCGAATCTCATTCTGGTGTCCGTTTTTACATTTGGGTCAAAAAAAAAAATTGCATCCTGGGCACAAAAATCCCTGACCCCGGCATCAGGAATTTCCTTCCCAGGACACCAAAATAGCTTGATTTTTAAAAACTAGAAAAAGCACCATTTTTCACCATGAAATTCAACCCCGAATCTCATTCTGGTGTCTGTTTTTACATTTGGGTCAAAAAAAAATTTGCCACCTGGGCACAAAAATCCCTGACCCCGGCATCAGGAATTTCCTTCCCAGGACACCAAAATAGCTTGATTTTTAAAAACAAGAAAAAGCACCATTTTTCACCATGAAATTCAACCCCGAATCTCATTCTGGTGTCCGTTTTTACATTTGGGTCAAAAAAAAATTTGCCACCTGGGCACAAAAATCCCTGACCCCGGCATCAGGAATTTCCTTCCCAGGACACCAAAATAGCTTTATTTTTAAAAACTAGAAAAAGCACCATTTTTTACCATGAAATTCAACCCTGAATCTCATTCTGGTGTACGTTTTTACATTTGGGTCAAAAAAAAAATTTGCCTCCTGGTCACAAAAATCCCTGACCCCGGCATCAGGAATTTCCTTCCCAGGACACCAAAATAGCTTGATTTTTAAAAACTAGAAAAAGCACCATTTTTCACCATGAAATTCAACCCTGAATCTTGTTCTGGTGTCCGATTTTACATTTGGGTCAAAAAAATTTTTTACCTACTGAGCACAAAAATCCCTGACCCCGGCATCAGGAATTTCCTTCCCAGGAGACCAAAATAGCTTGATTTTTAAAAACTAGAAAAAGCACCATTTTTCACCATGAAATTTAACCCTGAATCTCATTCTGGTGTCCGTTTTTACATTTGGGTCAAAAAAAAATTTGCCTCCTGGTCACAAAAATCCCTGACCCCGGCATCAGGAATTTCCTTCCCCGGACACCAAAATAGCTTGATTTTTAAAACCTAGAAAAAGCACCATTTTTCACCATGAAATTCAACCCTGAATCTCATTCTGGTGTCCGATTTTACATTTGGGTCAAAAAAATGTTTTACCTCCTGGGCACAAAAATCCCTGACCCCTGCATCAGGAATTTCCTTCCCAGGACACCAAAATAGCTTGATTTTTAAAAACTAGAAAAAGCACCATTTTTCAACCTGAAATTTAACCCCAAATCTCATTCTCGCATCCATTTTTACATTAGTTTTTTTTTTAAAAAAAAATTACCTCCTGGGCACAAAAATCCCTGACCCCGGAAACAGGAATTTCCTTCCCAGGACACCAAAATAGCTTGATTTTTAAAAACTAGAAAAAGCCCCATATTTCACCATGAAATTCAACCCTGAATCTCATTCTGGTGTCCGTTTTTACATTTGGGTCAAAAAAAAATTTGCCTCCTGGGCACCAAAATCCCTGATACCGGCATCAGCAATTTTCCCAGGACACCAAAATAGCTTGATTTTTAAAAACCTGAAAAAGCACGAGTTTTCACCATGAAATTCAACCCCGAATCTGACTCTGGTGTCCGTTTTTACATTTGGGTCAAAAAAAAATTACCTCCTGGGCACAAAAATCCCTGACCCCGGCATCAGGAATTTCCTTCCCAGGACACCAAAATAGCTTGATTTTTAAAAACAAGAAAAAGCACCATTTTTCACCATTAAATTCAACCCCGAATCTCATTCTGGTGTCCGTTTTTACATTTGGGTCAAAAAAAAAATTTGCCACCTGGGCACAAAAATCCCTGACACCGGCATCAGGAATTTCCTTCCCAGGACACCAAAATAGCTTGATTTTTAAAAATTAGAAAAAGCACCATTTTTCACCATGAAATTTAACCCTGAATCTCATTCTGGTGTCCGTTTTTACATTTGGGTCAAAAAAAAATTTACCTCCTGGGCAGAAAAATCCCTAACCCCGGCATCAGGAATTTCCTTCCCCGGACACCAAAATAGCTTGATTTTTAAAAACTAGAAAAAGCACCATTTTTCACCATGAAATTCAACCCTGAATCTCATTCTGGTGTCCGTTTTTACATTTGGGTCAAAAAAAAAATTTACCTCCTGGGCACAAAAATCCCTGACCCCGGCATCAGGAATTTCCTTCCCAGGACACCAAAATAGCTTGATTTTTAAAAACTAGAAAAAGCACCATTTTTCACCATGAAATTCAACCCCGAATCTCATTCTGGTGTCCGTTTTTACATTTGGGTCAAAAAAAAAATTGCATCCTGGGCACAAAAATCCCTGACCCCGGCATCAGGAATTTCCTTCCCAGGACACCAAAATAGCTTGATTTTTAAAAACTAGAAAAAGCACCATTTTTCACCATGAAATTCAACCCCGAATCTCATTCTGGTGTCTGTTTTTACATTTGGGTCAAAAAAAAATTTGCCACCTGGGCACAAAAATCCCTGACCCCGGCATCAGGAATTTCCTTCCCAGGACACCAAAATAGCTTGATTTTTAAAAACAAGAAAAAGCACCATTTTTCACCATGAAATTCAACCCCGAATCTCATTCTGGTGTCCGTTTTTACATTTGGGTCAAAAAAAAATTTGCCACCTGGGCACAAAAATCCCTGACCCCGGCATCAGGAATTTCCTTCCCAGGACACCAAAATAGCTTTATTTTTAAAAACTAGAAAAAGCACCATTTTTTACCATGAAATTCAACCCTGAATCTCATTCTGGTGTACGTTTTTACATTTGGGTCAAAAAAAAAATTTGCCTCCAGGTCACAAAAATCCCTGACCCCGGCATCAGGAATTTCCTTCCCAGGACACCAAAATAGCTTGATTTTTAAAAACTAGAAAAAGCACCATTTTTCACCATGAAATTCAACCCTGAATCTTGTTCTGGTGTCCGATTTTACATTTGGGTCAAAAAATTTTTTTACCTACTGAGCACAAAAATCCCTGACCCCGGCATCAGGAATTTCCTTCCCAGGAGACCAAAATAGCTTGATTTTTAAAAACTAGAAAAAGCACCATTTTTCACCATGAAATTTAACCCTGAATCTCATTCTGGTGTCTGTTTTTACATTTGGGTCAAAAAAAAATTTGCCTCCTGGTCACAAAAATCCCTGACCCCGGCATCAGGAATTTCCTTCCCAGGACACCAAAATAGCTTGATTTTTAAAACCTAGAAAAAGCACCATTTTTCACCATGAAATTCAACCCCTAATCTCTTTCTGGTGTCCGTTTCTACATTTGGGTCAAAAAAAAAATATTTGCCACCTGGGCACAAAATTCCCTGACCCCGGCATCAGGAATTTCCTTCCCAGGACACCAAAATAGCTTGATTTTTAAAAACTAGAAAAAGCACCATTTTTCACCATGAAATTCAACCCCGAATCTCATTCTGGTGTCCGTTTTTACATTTGGGTCAAAAAAAAATTTGCATCCTGGGCACAAAAATCCCTGACCCCGGCATCAGGAATTTCCTTCCCAGGACACCAAAATAGCTTGATTTTTAAAAACTAGAAAAAGCACCATTTTTCACCATGAAATTCAACCCCGAATCTCGTTCTGGTGTCCGTTTTTACATTTGGGTCAAAAAAAAATTTGCCTCCTGGGCACCAAAATCCCTGACACCGGCATCAGGAATTTTCCCAGGACACCAAAATAGCTTGATTTTTAAAAACCTGAAAAAGCACGAGTTTTCACCATGAAATTCAACCCTGAATCTCATTCTGGTGTCCGTTTTTACATTTGGGTCAAAAAAAAATTTACCTCCTGGGCACAAAAATCCCTGACCCTGGCATCAGGAATTTCCTTCCCCGGACACCAAAATAGCTTGATTTTTAAAAACTAGAAAAAGCACCATTTTTCACCATGAAATTCAACCCCGAATCTCATTCTGGTGTCCGTTTTTACATTTGGGTCAAAAAAAAAATTGCATCCTGGGCACAAAAATCCCTGACCCTGGCATCAGGAATTTCCTTCCCAGGACACCAAAATAGCTTGATTTTTAAAAACAAGAAAAAGCACCATTTTTCACCATTAAATTCAACCCCGAATCTCATTCTGGTGTCCGTTTTTACATTTGAGTCAAAAAAAAAATTTGCCACCTGGGCACAAAAATCCCTGACCCCGGCATCAGGAATTTCCTTCCCAGGACACCAAAATAGCTTGATTTTTAAAAACTAGAAAAAGCACCATTTTTCACCATGAAATTTAACCCTGAATCTCATTCTGGTGTCCGTTTTTACATTTGGGTCAAAAAAAAATTTACCTCCTGGGCAGAAAAATCCCTGACCCCGGCATCAGGATTTTCCTTCCCCGGACACCAAAATAGCTTGATTTTTAAAAACTAGAAAAAGCACCATTTTTCACCATGAAATTCAACCCCGAATCTCATTCTGGTGTCCGTATTTATATTTCGGTCAAAAAAAAATTTGCCACCTGCGCACAAAAATCCCTGACCCCGGCATCAGGAATTTCCTTCCCAGGACACCAAAATAGCTTGATTTTTAAAAACTAGAAAAACCACCATTTTTCACCATGAAATTCAACCCTGAATCTCATTCTGGTGTCCGATTTTACATTTGGGTCAAAAAAATGTTTTACCTCATGGGCACAAAAATCCCTGACCCCGGCATCAGGAATTTCCTTCCCAGGACACCAAAATAGCTTGATTTTTAAAAACTAGAAAAAGCACCATTTTTCACCATGAAATTTAACCCCAAATCTCATTCTGGCATCTGTTTTTACATTTGGGTAAAAGAAAAAAAAATCGCCTCCTAGGCACAAAACTCCCTCACCCCGGCATAAGGAATTTCCTTCCCCGGACACCAAAAGAAGATTGATTTTTAAAAACTAGAAAAAGCACCATTTTTCACCATGAAATTTAACCCCGAATCTCATTCTGGCATCCATTTTTACGTTAGTTTTTTTTAAAAAAAAATTTACCTCCTGGGCACAAAAATCCCTGACCCCGGCAACAGGAATTTCCTTCCCAGGACACCAAAATAGCTTGATTTTTAAAAACTAGAAAAAGCCCCATATTTCACCATGAAATTCAACCCTGAATCTCATTCTGGTGTCCGTTTTTACATTTGGGTCAAAAAAAAATTTGCCTCCTGGGCACCAAAATCTTTGACACCGGCATCAGGAATTTTCCCAGGACACCAAAATAGCTTGATTTTTAAAAACCTGAAAAAGCACGAGTTTTCACCATGAAATTCAACCCCGAATCTGATTCTGGTGTCCGTTTTTACATTTGGGTCAAAAAAAAATTTACCTCCTGGGCACAAAAATCCCTGACCCCGGCATCAGGAATTTCCTTCCCAGGACACCAAAATAGCTTGATTTTTAAAAACTAGAAAAAGCACCATTTTTCACCATGAAATTCAACCCCGAATCTCATTCTGGTGTCCGTTTTTACATTTGGGTCAAAAAAAAAATTTGCCACCTGGGCACAAAAATCCCTGACTTCGGCATCAGGAATTTCCTTCCCAGGACACCAAAATAGCTTGATTTTTAAAAACTAGAAAAAGCACCATTTTTCACCATGAAATTCAACCCTGAATCTCATTCTGGTGTCCGATTTTACATTTGGGTCAAAAAAAAATTTGCCACCTGGGCACAAAAATCCCTGACCCCGGCATCAGGAATTTCCTTCCCAGGACACCAAAATAGCTTGATTTTTAAAAACTAGAAAAAGCACCATTTTTCACCATGAAATTCAACCCCGAATCTCATTCTGGTGTCCGTTTTTACATTTGGGTCAAAAAAAAAATTTGCCACCTGGGCACAAAAATCCCTGACCCCGGCATCAGGAATTTCCTTCCCAGGACACCAAAATAGCTTGATTTTTAAAAACTAGAAAAAGCGCCATTTTTCACCATGAAATTCAACCCTGAATCTCATTCTGGTGTCCGATTTTACATTTGGGTCAAAAAAAATTTTTACCTCCTGGGCACAAAAATCCCTGACCCTGGCATCAGGAATTTCCTTCCCAGGACACCAAAATAGCTTGATTTTTAAAAACTAGAAAAAGCACCATTTTTCACCATGAAATTCAATCCCTAATCTCTTTCTGGTGTCCGTTTCTACATTTGGGTCAAAAAAAAATTTGCCACCTGGGCACAAAATTCCCTGACCCCGGCATCAGGAATTTCCTTCCCAGGACACCAAAATAGCTTGATTTTTAAAAACTAGAAAAAGCACCATTTTTCACCAAGAAATTCAACCCCGAATCTCATTCTGGTGTCCGTTTTTACATTTGGGTCAAAAAAAAATTTGCCACCTGGGCACAAAAATCCCTGACACCGGCATCAGGAATTTTCCCAGGACACCAAAATAGCTTGATTTTTAAAAACCTGAAAAAGCACGAGTTTTCACCATGAAATTCAACCCCGAATCTGATTCTGGTGTCCGATTTTACATTTGGGTCAAAAAAATGTTTTACCTCCTGGGCACAAAAATCCCTGACCCCGGCATCAGGAATTTCCTTCCCAGGACACCAAAATAGCTTGATTTTTAAAAACTAGAAAAAGCACCATTTTTCACCATGAAATTCAACCCTGAATCTCATTCTGGTGTCCGTTTTTACATTTGGGTCAAAAAAAAAATTTACCTCCTGGGCACAAAAATCCCTGACCCCGGCATCAGGAATTTCCTTCCCAGGACACCAAAATAGCTTGATTTTTAAAAACTAGAAAAAGCACCATTTTTCACCATGAAATTCAACCCTGAATCTCATTCTGGTGTCCGATATTACATTTGGGTCAAAAAAAATTTTTACCTCCTGGGCACAAAAATCCCTGACCCCGGCATCAGGAATTTCCTTCCCAGGACACCAAAATAGCTTGATTTTTAAAAACTAGAAAAAGCACCATTTTTCACCATGAAATTTAACCCCAAATCTCATTCTGGCATCTGTTTTTACATTTGGGTAAAAGAAAAAAAAATCGCCTCCTAGGCACAAAACTCCCTCACCCCGGCATAAGGAATTTCCTTCCCCGGACACCAAAAGAAGATTGATTTTTCAAAACTAGAAAAAGCACCATTTTTCACCATGAAATTCAACCCTGAATCTCATTCTGGTGTCCGTTTTTACATTTGGGTCAAAAAAAAAATTTACCTCCTGGGCACAAAAATCCCTGACCCCGGCATCAGGAATTTCCTTCCCAGGACACCAAAATAGCTTGATTTTTAAAAACTAGAAAAAGCACCATTTTTCACCATGAAATTCAACCCCGAATCTCATTCTGGTGTCCGTTTTTACATTTGGGTCAAAAAAAAATTTGCATCCTGGGCACAAAAATCCCTGACCCCGGCATCAGGAATTTCCTTCCCAGGACACCAAAATAGCTTGATTTTTAAAAACTAGAAAAAGCACCATTTTTCACCATGAAATTCAACCCCGAATCTCGTTCTGGTGTCCGTTTTTACATTTGGGTCAAAAAAAAATTTGCCTCCTGGGCACCAAAATCCCTGACACCGGCATCAGGAATTTTCCCAGGACACCAAAATAGCTTGATTTTTAAAAACCTGAAAAAGCACGAGTTTTCACCATGAAATTCAACCCCGAATCTGATTCTGGTGTCCGTTTTTACATTTGGGTAAAAGAAAAAAAATTCACCTCCTAGGCACAAAAATCCCTCACCCCGGCATAAGGAATTTCCTTCCCAGGACACCAAAATAGCTTTATTTTTAAAAACTAGAAAAAGCACCATTTTTCACCATGAAATTCAACCCTGAATCTCATTCTGGTGTCCGTTTTTACATTTGGGTCAAAAAAAAAATTTACCTCCTGGGCACAAAAATCCCTGACCCCGGCATCAGGAATTTCCTTCCCAGGACACCAAAATAGCTTGATTTTTAAAAACTAGAAAAAGCACCATTTTTCACCATGAAATTCAACCCTGAATCTCATTCTGGTGTCCGATATTACATTTGGGTCAAAAAAAATTTTTACCTCCTGGGCACAAAAATCCCTGACCCCGGCATCAGGAATTTCCTTCCCAGGACACCAAAATAGCTTGATTTTTAAAAACTAGAAAAAGCACCATTTTTCACCATGAAATTTAACCCCAAATCTCATTCTGGCATCTGTTTTTACATTTGGGTAAAAGAAAAAAAAATCGCCTCCTAGGCACAAAACTCCCTCACCCCGGCATAAGGAATTTCCTTCCCCGGACACCAAAAGAAGATTGATTTTTCAAAACTAGAAAAAGCACCATTTTTCACCATGAAATTCAACCCTGAATCTCATTCTGGTGTCCGTTTTTACATTTGGGTCAAAAAAAAAATTTACCTCCTGGGCACAAAAATCCCTGACCCCGGCATCAGGAATTTCCTTCCCAGGACACCAAAATAGCTTGATTTTTAAAAACTAGAAAAAGCACCATTTTTCACCATGAAATTCAACCCCGAATCTCATTCTGGTGTCCGTTTTTACATTTGGGTCAAAAAAAAATTTGCATCCTGGGCACAAAAATCCCTGACCCCCGGCATCAGGAATTTCCTTCCCAGGACACCAAAATAGCTTGATTTTTAAAAACTAGAAAAAGCACCATTTTTCACCATGAAATTCAACCCCGAATCTCGTTCTGGTGTCCGTTTTTACATTTGGGTCAAAAAAAAATTTGCCTCCTGGGCACCAAAATCCCTGACACCGGCATCAGGAATTTTCCCAGGACACCAAAATAGCTTGATTTTTAAAAACCTGAAAAAGCACGAGTTTTCACCATGAAATTCAACCCCGAATCTGATTCTGGTGTCCGTTTTTACATTTGGGTAAAAGAAAAAAAATTCACCTCCTAGGCACAAAAATCCCTCACCCCGGCATAAGGAATTTCCTACCCCGGACACCAAAAGAAGCTTGATTATTAAAAACTATAAAAGCACCATTTTTCACCATGAAATTTAACCCCGAATCTCATTCCGGCATCCTTTTTTACATTTGGGTAAAAGAAAAAAAATCTCCTCCTGGTGTCCTTCCCAGGACACCAAAAGAAGATTGATTTTTAAAAACTAGAAAAAGCACCATTTTTCACCATTAAATTCAACCCCGAATCTCATTCTGGTGTCCGTTTTTACATTTGGGTGAAAAAAAATTTCCCTCCTGGGCACAAAAATCCCTGACCCAAGCATCAGGAATTTCCTTCCCAGGACACCAAAATAGCTTGATTTTTAAAAACTAGAAAAAGCACCATTTTTCACAATGAAATTCAACCCCGAATTTCGTTCTGGTGTTCGTTTTTACATTTGGGTCAAAAAAATTTTTGCCTCCTGGGCACAAAAATCCCTGACCCCGGCATCAGGAATTTCCTTCCCAGGACACCAAAATAGCTTGATTTTTAAAAACTAGAAAAAGCACCATTTTAAAGCATAAAATTTAACGCCGAATCTCATTCTGGCATCCATTTTTACATTTGGGTAAAAGAAAAAAAAATCGCCTCCTAGGCACAAAAATCCCTCACCCCGTCATAAGGAATTTCCTACCCCGGACACCAAAAGAAGCTTGATTATTAAAAACTATAAAAGCACCATTTTTCACCATGAAATTTAACTCCGAATCTCATTCTGGCATCCTTTTTTACATTTGGGTAAAAGAAAAAAAATTGCTCCCTGGGCACAAAAATCCCTGACCCCGGCATCAGGAATTTCCTTCCCAGGACACCAAAATAGCTTGATTTTCAAAAACTAGAAAAAGGACCATTTTTCACCATGAAATTCAACCCCGAATCTCGTTCTGGTGTCCGTTTTTACATTTGGGTCAAAAAATTTTTTTGCCTCCTGGGCACAAAAATCCCTGACCCCGGCATTAGGAATTTCGTTCCCAGGACACCAAAATAGCTTGATTTTTAAAAACTAGAAAAAGCACTATTTTTCACCATGAAATTTAACCCCAAATCTCATTCTGGCATCCGTTTTTACATTTGGGTAAAAGAAAAAAAATTCACCTCCTAGGCACAAAAATCCCTCACCCCGGCATAAGGAATTTCCTTCCCCGGACACCAAAAGAAGCTTGATTATTAAAAACTATAAAAGCACCATTTTTCACCATGAAATTTAACCCCGAATCTCATTCCGGCATCCTTTTTTACATTTGGGTAAAAGAAAAAAAATCTCCTCCTTGTGTCCTTCCCAGGACACCAAAAGAAGATTGATTTTTAAAAACTAGAAAAAGCACCATTTTTCACCATTAAATTCAACCCCGAATCTCATTCTGGTGTCCGTTTTTACATTTGGGTCAAAAAAAATTTCCCTCCTGGGCACAAAAATCCCTGACCCCGGCATCAGGAATTTCCATCCCAGGACACCAAAATAGCTTGATTTTTAAAAACTAGAAAAAGCACCATTTTTCACCATGAAATTCAACCCCGAATCTCGTTCTGGTGTCCATTTTTACATTTGGGTCAAAAAAAATTTGCCTCCTGGGCACAAAAATCCCTGACCCCGGCATCAGGAATTTCCTTCCCAGGACACCAAAATAGCTTGATTTTTAAAAACTAGAAAAAGGACCATTTTTCACCATGAAATTCAACCCCGAATCTCGTTCTGGTGTCCGTTTTTACATTTGGGTCAAAAAAAATTTTCCTCCTGGGCACAAAAATCCCTGACCCCGGCATCAGGAATTTCCTTCCCAGGACACCAAAATAGCTTGATTTTTAAAAACTAGAAAAATGACCATTTTTCACCATGAAATTCAACCCCGAATCTCGTTCTGGTGTCCGTTTTTACATTTGGGTCAAAAAAAATTTGTCTCCTGGGCACAAATATCCCTGACCCCGGCATCAGGAATTTCCTTCCCAGGACACCAAAATAGCTTGATTTTTAAAAACTAGAAAAAGCACCATTTTTCACCATGAAATTCAACCCCGAATCTCATTCTGGTGTCCGTTTTTACATTTGGGTCAAAAAAAAATTTGCCACCTGGGCACAAAAATCCCTGACCCCGGCATCAGGAATTTCCTTCCCAGGACACCAAAATAGCTTGATTTTTAAAAACTAGAAAAAGGACCATTTTTCACCATGAAATTCAACCCCGAATCTCATTCCGGCATCCTTTTTTACATTTGGGTAAAAGAAAAAAAATCTCCTCCTGGTGTCCTTCCCAGGACACCAAAAGAAGATTGATTTTTAAAAACTAGAAAAATCACCATTTTTCACCATGAAATTTAACCCCAAATCTCATTCTGGCATCTGTTTTTACATTTGGGTAAAAGAAAAAAAATCGCCTCCTAGGCACAAAAATCCCTCACCCCGGCATAAGGAATTTCCTACCCCGGACACCAAAAGAAGATTGATTTTTAAAAACTAGAAAAAGCACCATTTTTCACCATGAAATTTAACCCCGAATCTCATTCTGGCATCCATTTTTACATTAGTTTTTTTTAAAAAAAAATTTACCTCCTGGGCACAAAAATCCCTGACCCCGGCAACAGGAATTTCCTTCCCAGGACACCAAAATAGCTTGATTTTTAAAAACTAGAAAAAGCACCATTTTAAAGCATAAAATTTAACGCCGAATCTCATTCTGGCATCCGTTTTTACATTTGGGTAAAAGAAAAAAAAATCGCCTCCTAGGCACAAAAATCCCTCACCCCGGGGACTTCCGGTGGCGGCGCGGCGCCGAAGACAGCCTTCCTGTTTGTTTTTTTGCCCGAAACAGCGCCGATCAGCTGTTCGGGCGAAATTGAAGCCCCCTCCTTGGGAGAAGAGGAGGGGGTGAGGCCCCAGGTAGGGGTAGAGTTCTCCGGGGCCGCCTGAGCTTGGAGCTTGGGCGGCTGAAGGATTGAACTCCCCCGAAGCCTGGGTTGCTCCCAGCTGGCTGTCGTCTCTGCTCCGAACTTCTTGGAGCAGAGCCAGGCGTCTGCGAACCATCCCTGCCTGAAGAAAGGACTATGGTTTAAAGGAGCAGGCAGAGCGGTACAAGAGGAAAAGGTGAAGAGGATTATTTTACTATACTCTCAAGCTTGTTGGACTTTTTAAACTTTAAGTGAAAGTGCGTCACAATTGAGGACTAAAAGATGGCGGCGAAACCTCCCCCTAAAACTCTTCGGAGTGGTGGATCCTCGCCAGTGCAACAAACATCACTACAGGCGTTGCACCCTCCTGAAGCGCTGACATCGAAGGATTTGCGAGATGCTTTGGATAAACATGCCCAGGTACTTTTGGAATCAATTAATCAATCAATGGCTGATAAATTTGCACAGATGGAGGAGAAATTGGAGAAATTGGAGGAGAGAATGGAAGAGAGGATGGAACAGAAGCTCAGCATGATGAAGGTAGACATTTTGTCTTCAGTGCATAAAGTGGCGGAATGTGTGGAAGATTTAGATGAAAAAATGGATGATCTGGCTCAAAGGAATGCTATATTAGAAGTAAAAGCACGGGAGAATGAAAATGCAAGAGACAAAATGGAACGGGAGTTAAGCCTTGCCCAATATTACCAGATGCAGTTTGCTGTCAGAATCAGAGGTTTAAAAGAGAATATTAAAGAAGATTTAAAGCAGCTGATCTCTGAGGCTCTCGAAGTGGTATTGAACCAGCCAGCATCTGAAATAAGAGCAGCTATGGATAAAGTGTTTCGGGTGAATTCATGGATTGCCAGACAGAGAAAGTTGCCTAGAGATGTGGTGGTTTATTTTGCAAAAAGAGAAATTAGAGATCAAGTTATACAAGCTGCCTATGATGCTAAAGTTGTGATTGCTGAACAAGAAGTCTTGGTTTTAAAAGAAATCCCTCCAAGGATTTTAAGGGGAAGGAAGGACTATACATTTCTCGTGCATGAGCTTAAGCAAAGAGATATAAGGTTCAGATGGGAGATTCCAGATGGGCTGATGGTGATGCATGAAGGTAAAAGGTATCGGCTGATTACTGTGAAGCAAGCGCGTGATTTCTACAATAATGTCTTAAAAGCAACCCCATTAACACTTCTGGAAGCTGTAAAGGGATCTGGAGAAGGAGAACATCAAGAGGATGAAACAGAGGAAAATGGTGCTGGAGGAGATCAAGCTACAATTTCTTTGGATGATCCTAGAGAGCAAAGAGTAACGCGTGCTGCTTTAAAACGAGCAAAGAAAATAAAAGAACAAGATCAGCAAAAGTCCTCAGATTCTTCACAACGTACTTATAGCCAAGCTGTGGGAGGAGCACGGCCTAAAGAAGTTAGTCCTATCAAAGCTGTGGTCCAAGAGCTTTTGGAGGATATGCATGGCAACTAAATTTTTAACCTGGAATGTTAATGGACTAAATTCACCGCAGAAGAGGAAGAAAGTTTTTCAATATTTAAAACAATTTAAGATAGATGTTATATGTCTGCAAGAAACGCATATTAGAGTTTTGGATCAAAAGCACTTACTGAACTCGAGACTGGGTACGCAATTTGTTGCTTCTGCAGAGAATAAGAAAAATGGAGTGGTTGTTTATGTTAAAAGTGCCTTAACAGCAGACTTAATTGAAGCAGATAAGCATGGAAGATATGTTATGATTGAGCTGTTGTTAGAAGGTAAAAAGACGCTTTTAGTTGGATTATATGCACCTAACCAACAACAAGCTGACTTTTTTAGCTTACTTCATACAAAGCTTACCCAGTTGGATTATAAATCTTTTATTTTTATGGGGGACTGGAATGGTGTTTTGGATGTACAGTTGGATAAGGCTGGAGCTTTTAAGCGCATTCCAAGTCATGCTAGATTGCCTAAATCTTTTTTTGAAATGAAGGACGACCTGGAATTGCGAGATATTTGGCGTGAGAGACACTTGCAGGAGAAGGATTATACTTTTTATTCTGACAGACACCAATCTTTTTCGAGGATTGATTTTATTTTGTTGACTAATGATTTTTTTTTGAGAACTAAAAAGGTGAAGATTTGTGCAAGAACTATCTCTGACCACAGTCCAGTTTGGTTGGAGATTGATAAGGAGAAAAGAGATAGGCGCTCGTGGCGCGTAAATGAGAATTTGTTTAGAAATCAGAGAAATGTGGAAGAATGCAAACAGCGGATGAAGGATTTTTTTGAGATTAATATGAATAAGGGTACCTCTATGGATATGGTTTGGGATGCTAGCAAGGCCTATATGAGAGGGGTGTTGATATATATGAATAATAGACATAGACGTGCAGTGGAAACTAGAAGGAAAGAACTGGAGAATGAAATAAAGGAAAAAGAAAAGGCTTTGATTTTGAACCCAGAGGATGCGAAGATTAAGGAGGCTATTAGACTGCTAAGAGGACAATTTGATAAATTAATGGCTGATCAAGTGGCGACCAATCTGCGGTTTGCTAGGCATAATACTTTTTGCAACGCTAATAAACCAGGCAGATGGTTAGCTTATAGACTGAGGAAAAAACAAAGGGCCTCTAATATAGATAAGATTGAGTATAAAGGAAGGGTTGTGTTTCAACAGAATCTTATTAAGGATGCTTTTGTGGATTTTTATTCGAAATTATATACTAAAGAGGAAATTAATGTAAAAGATATTGATATATACTTGGAGAATGCTAGCATCCCGGTTCTTACGCAAGTACAAAAAGAGGGGATTAATCAACTGATTACAGAAGAAGAAATTTTTATAGCAATTAAGGAACTGAAGCTGGATAAAGCACCAGGCACGGATGGCTTGACTGCGGCCTATTATAAAAATTTACAATTAGAGATGATAAAACCGTTAAAGGAACTGTTCCAGACAATCCAGAGGGGGGGAAAGGTGCCACCGTCTTGGAGAACAGCTTTTATCTCTTTGATTCCGAAGGAAGACCAGGATGCTACTCAAGTTAAAAATTACAGACCGATATCGCTTTTAAATACAGATTATAAGATATTTGCTAAGGTTTTGGCTAATAGACTGATGAGGGTTCTGCAACAGGTGATTCATGGGGATCAAACGGGGTTTATTAGTGGTAGGCAAATGAAAAATAATGTGAGACATATAGTTGATGTGTTAGAGTTTTTGGAAAGGCACAACCAGATCTCTGCAGCGCTAATCTTTTTAGATGCTGAAAAGGCCTTTGATCAATTGAATTGGCAATTTTTGTTGAAAGTTTTAGACAAAATGGATTTTGGGGAAAAATTTTTACAACCGATTAGGGCATTATATCAAAAACAAACTGCCCGAATCATAGTTAACAATAGCCTGACAGCAGCATGTAATATTGAGAAGGGCACAAGGCAAGGATGTCCGTTATCGCCCTTGTTATTTGTGTTAACATTAGAGATATTATTGGTTAAGATTCGGAATTCGGAAAAAATTAAGGGGATACAAGTTGGAGATCAGGACTATAGATTGAGAGCATTTGCAGATGATCTGGTTGTTACAGTGACCCAGCCAGAGAACTCTGTTGTGGACCTGATGGAGATAATAACACAATATGGGAAGGTTTCTGGATTTAAAGTAAATACACAGAAAACTAAGATTTTGGCTAGAAATATGACAGTTTCACAGAAGGCTCTCTTAGAAGGATTAACTGGATTTGAGATTGTTAAAAGGGTTAAATATCTGGGGGTGATTTTGTCACCCTCTAATACAAAGCTATATAAAAATAATTATGAAAAACTATGGGGGAAAATTCAAAAAGAATTGGAGAGTTGGGAAAAATTGCAATTGTCTTTGTTGGGACGGATTGCAGCAGTGAAAATGAATGTCCTGCCCAAATTTTTATTTTTATTTCAAATGATACCGATTCTTAAGAAAGATTCTAACTTGGAGGAATGGCAGCGTGGTATCAATAAATTTGTGTGGGCAGGGAAAAAGCCACGAGTTAAACTTAAGATTATGCAGGATACTCGTGAGAGAGGTGGCCTTAAATTGCCTAATTTTAAACTATATTATGAAGCTGCTGCATTAGTAGGAATAAGCGATTGGATTAATTTGACACAACCGAGGTTATTAAATCTTGAGGGCCATGACTTGTTGTTTGGCTGGCATGCATATTTGTTGTATGATAAGAAGGTAGATACTGTGTTTAGGATGCATATTTTAAGGCAGGCATTGCTGAGAGTTTGGAAGAAGTATAGACATAAGTTAAGCAGCAAGATACCATTGTGGGCAATTCCAAAACACGCAATAGAAAATATACATGCTGGTTTCAAACATGATGTGACTATGTACAAGGAAATTTTAAGCTTGGAAAGGAATGTTTGGTGTTTGAAATCATATAGCCTCTTGCGAGAAGAGAAGGTTGTTCAAACTTGGTTTCAATATATTCAGTTACGGGCCAGGTGGAAAGAAGACCAGAAAAATGGATTTGCAATGACTGATGAAAATTTGATAAAGCAAATTAGAAATCAGGGACCAGCACATATCAAACGGATATATCTTGCACTGATAGAGATTGATTCAGAAACAGAGCTTGTTAAGGACTGTATGATAAAATGGGCCCAAAACATTCAGGAAGTTATTACAATGGACACGTGGGAAAAGATTTGGGTGAGGAATGTAAAATTTACTCAAGCTCAAAATCTAAGAGAGAACTTTTACAAAATGTTTTATAGATGGCATTTAGATCCTAAAAAGCTTGCAAGTATGTATCCGAATTACCAGCCTAAATGTTGGAGGTGTGGCGATGAAGATGCAACATATTTTCACATATGGTGGACATGTAAGAAGGTTAAGGTTTTTTGGATAAAAGTCTGGTGGAATATGCAGAAGATTTTTAAACGGAGGATAAAGTTTTGTCCGCAATTTTTTTTGTTGGGAATAATTGTCGACGCTACAGTTGTGGACTCCAAGTTGATGTTGAACTTAGTTACGGCAGCAAGACTTTTGATAGGTCAATATTGGAAGAAAGAGGAACTGCCGACTATAGAAGAGTGGACTTTAAAGGTTTCCGACCTGGCAGAGATGGCGAAGATTTCGGCCTATTTGAAAGATCATTCGCAAGAACGTTATATTATGGAATGGAGAAAATGGATTGAGTTTATCCAGAACAAGTATAGGGTTAAGAAGTTTTATGTAGCATTCGAATAAGTCTTCTTTCGTTTTTTTTCTTTTTCTATCTTAGTTTTATAAATATATTTAATATTGCTAAGGTTTGTTTTATCCTATATAAGCTAGAGAGTGATGGATTTTAGAATTTATAGTTGTTAGTATATGGTTGTTTATGATTGCTTTTTTATATATATATACCTTGTATTTAGCTCTGGGAAGTCGGGGGGAGGGGGGGAGGTGGGGGGGGAGGAGGGAGGGGGGGAGGGGGGGAGGTTAGGGGGGAGGTAGGGGGGGAGGAGGGAGGGGGAAGGGGGGCTTTTTAAAGGAAAACTGTATTTTAAAATTTTTCAATAAAAAAAAAAATCCCTCACCCCGGCATAAGGAATTTCCTACCCCAGACACCAAAAGAAGCTTGATTATTAAAAACTATAAAAGCACCATTTTTCACAATGAAATTTAACCCCGAATCTCATTCTGGCATCCTTTTTTACATTTGGGTAAAAGAAAAAAAATTGCCCCCTGGGCACGAAAATCCCTGACCCCGGCATCAGGAATTTCCTTCCCAGGACACCAAAATAAGCTTGATTTTTAAAAACTAGACAAAGCACCATTTTTCACCATGAAATTTAACCCCAAATCTCATTCTGGCATCCGTTTATACATTTGGGTAAAAGAAAAAAAATTCGCCTCCTAGGCACAAAAATCCCTGACCCCGGCATAAGGAATTTCCTACCCCGGACACCAAAAGAAGCTTGATTATTAAAAACTATAAAAGCACCATTTTTCACCATGAAATTTAACCCCGAATCTCATTCCGGCATCCTTTTTTACATTTGGGTAAAAGAAAAAAAATCTCCTCCTGGTGTCCTTCCCAGGACAGCAAAAGAAGATTGATTTTTAAAAACTAGAAAAAGCACCATTTTTCACCATGAAATTCAACCCTGAATCTCATTCTGGTGTCCGTTTTTACATTTGGGTCAAAAAAAAAATTTACCTCCTGGGCACAAAAATCCCTGACCCCGGCATCAGGAATTTCCTTCCCAGGACACCAAAATAGCTTGATTTTTAAAAACTAGAAAAAGCACCATTTTTCACCATGAAATTCAACCCTGAATCTCATTCTGGTGTCCGATTTTACATTTGGGTCAAAAAAAATTTTTTACCTCCTGGGCACAAAAATCCCTGACCCCGGCATCAGGAATTTCCTTCCCAGGACACCAAAATAGCTTGATTTTTAAAAACTAGAAAAAGCACCATTTTTCACCATGAAATTCAATCCCTAATCTCATTCTGGTGTCCGTTTTTACATTTGGGTCAAAAAAAAATTTGCATCCTGGGCACAAAAATCCCTGACCCCGGCATCAGGAATTTCCTTCCCAGGACACCAAAATAGCTTGATTTTTAAAAACTAGAAAAAGCACCATTTTTCACCATGAAATTTAACCCCAAATCTCATTCTGGCATCTGTTTTTACATTTGTGTAAAAGAAAAAAAAATCGCCTCCTAGGCACAAAACTCCCTCACCCCGGCATAAGGAATTTCCTTCCCCGGACACCAAAAGAAGATTGATTTTTAAAAACTAGAAAAAGCACCATTTTTCACCATGAAATTCAACCCTGAATCTCATTCTGGTGTCCGTTTTTACATTTGGGTCAAAAAAAAATTTACCTCCTGGGCACAAAAATCCCTGACCCTGGCATCAGGAATTTCCTTCCCCGGACACCAAAATAGCTTGATTTTTAAAAACTAGAAAAAGCACCATTTTTCACCATGAAATTCAACACCGAATCTCATTCTGGTGTCCGTTTTTACATTTGGGTCAAAAAAAAAATTGCATCCTGGGCACAAAAATCCCTGACCCTGGCATCAGGAATTTCCTTCCCAGGACACCAAAATAGCTTGATTTTTAAAAACTAGAAAAAGCACCATTTTTCACCATGAAATTCAACCCCGAATCTCATTCTGGTGTCCGTTTTTACATTTGGGTCAAAAAAAAAATTTGCCACCTGGGCACAAAAATCCCTGACCCCGGCATCAGGAATTTCCTTCCCAGGACACCAAAATAGCTTGATTTTTAAAAACAAGAAAAAGCACCATTTTTCACCATTAAATTCAACCCCGAATCTCATTCTGGTGTCCCTTTTTACATTTGGGTCAAAAAAAAAAATTGCCACCTGGGCACAAAAATCCCTGACCCCGGCATCAGGAATTTCCTTCCCAGGACACCAAAATAGCTTGATTTTTAAAAACTAGAAAAAGCACCATTTTTCACCATGAAATTTAACCCTGAATCTCATTCTGGTGTCCGTTTTTACATTTGGGTCAAAAAAAAATTTACCTCCTGGGCAGAAAAATCCCTGACCCCGGCATCAGGAATTTCCTTCCCCGGACACCAAAATAGCTTGATTTTTAAAAACTAGAAAAAGCACCATTTTTCACCATGAAATTCAACCCCGAATCTCATTCTGGTGTCCGTTTTTATATTTGGGTCAAAAAAAAATTTGCCACCTGCGCACAAAAATCCCTGACCCCGGCATCAGGAATTTCCTTCCCAGGACACCAAAATAGCTTGATTTTTAAAAACTAGAAAAACCACCATTTTTCACCATGAAATTCAACCCTGAATCTCATTCTGGTGTCCGATTTTACATTTGGGTCAAAAAAATGTTTTACCTCATGGGCACAAAAATCCCTGACCCCAGCATCAGGAATTTCCTTCCCAGGACACCAAAATAGCTTGATTTTTAAAAACTAGAAAAAGCACCATTTTTCACCATGAAATTTAACCCCAAATCTCATTCTGGCATCTGTTTTTACATTTGGGTAAAAGAAAAAAAATCGCCTCCTAGGCACAAAACTCCCTCACCCCGGCATAAGGAATTTCCTTCCCCGGACACCAAAAGAAGATTGATTTTTAAAAACTAGAAAAAGCACCATTTTTCACCATGAAATTTAACCCCGAATCTCATTCTGGCATCCATTTTTACATTAGTTTTTTTTTTTAAAAAAAATTTACCTCCTGGGCACAAAAATCCCTGACCCCGGCAACAGGAATTTCCTTCCCAGGACACCAAAATAGCTTGATTTTTAAAAACTAGAAAAAGCACCATTTTTTACCATGAAATTCAACCCTGAATCTCATTCTGGTGTCCGTTTTTACATTTGGGTCAAAAAAAAATTTGCCTCCTGGGCACCAAAATCCCTGACACCGGCAACAGGAATTTCCTTCCCAGGACACCAAAAGAAGATTGATTTTTAAAAACTAGAAAAAGCACCATTTTTCACCATGAAATTCAACCCTGAATCTCATTCTGGTGTCCGTTTTTACATTTGGGTCAAAAAAAAATTTACCTCCTGGGCACAAAAATCCCTGACCCTGGCATCAGGAATTTCCTTCCCCGGACACCAAAATAGCTTGATTTTTAAAAACTAGAAAAAGCACCATTTTTCACCATGAAATTCAACCCCGAATCTCATTCTGGTGTCCGTTTTTACATTTGGGTCAAAAAAAAATTGCATCCTGGGCACAAAAATCCCTGACCCCGGCATCAGGAATTTCCTTCCCAGGACACCAAAATAGCTTGATTTTTAAAAACAAGAAAAAGCACCATTTTTCACCATTAAATTCAACCCCGAATCTCATTCTGGTGTCCCTTTTTACATTTGGGTCAAAAAAAAAATTTGCCACCTGGGCACAAAAATCCCTGACCCCGGCATCAGGAATTTCCTTCCCAGGACACCAAAATAGCTTGATTTTTAAAAACTAGAAAAAGCACCATTTTTCACCATGAAATTTAACCCTGAATCTCATTCTGGTGTCCGTTTTTACATTTGGGTCAAAAAAAAATTTACCTCCTGGGCAGAAAAATCCCTGACCCCGGCATCAGGAATTTCCTTCCCCGGACACCAAAATAGCTTGATTTTTAAAAACTAGAAAAAGCACCATTTTTCACCATGAAATTCAACCCCGAATCTCATTCTGGTGTCCGTTTTTATATTTGGGTCAAAAAAAAATTTGCCACCTGCGCACAAAAATCCCTGACCCCGGCATCAGGAATTTCCTTCCCAGGACACCAAAATAGCTTGATTTTTAAAAACTAGAAAAACCACCATTTTTCACCATGAAATTCAACCCTGAATCTCATTCTGGTGTCCGATTTTACATTTGGGTCAAAAAAATGTTTTACCTCATGGGCACAAAAATCCCTGACCCCCAGCATCAAGAATTTCCTTCCCAGGACACCAAAATAGCTTGATTTTTAAAAACTAGAAAAAGCACCATTTTTCACCATGAAATTTAACCCCAAATCTCATTCTGGCATCTGTTTTTACATTTGGGTAAAAGAAAAAAAAATCGCCTCCTAGGCACAAAACTCCCTCACCCCGGCATAAGGAATTTCCTTCCCCGGACACCAAAAGAAGATTGATTTTTAAAAACTAGAAAAAGCACCATTTTTCACCATGAAATTTAACCCCGAATCTCATTCTGGCATCCATTTTTACATTAGTTTTTTTTTTAAAAAAATTTACCTCCTGGGCACAAAAATCCCTGACCCCGGCAACAGGAATTTCCTTCCCAGGACACCAAAATAGCTTGATTTTTAAAAACTAGAAAAAGCACCATTTTTTACCATGAAATTCAACCCTGAATCTCATTCTGGTGTCCGTTTTTACATTTGGGTCAAAAAAAAATTTGCCTCCTGGGCACCAAAATCCCTGACACCGGCAACAGGAATTTCCTTCCCAGGACACCAAAAGAAGATTGATTTTTAAAAACTAGAAAAAGCACCATTTTTCACCATGAAATTCAACCCTGAATCTCATTCTGGTGTCCGTTTTTACATTTGGGTCAAAAAAAAATTTACCTCCTGGGCACAAAAATCCCTGACCCTGGCATCAGGAATTTCCTTCCCCGGACACCAAAATAGCTTGATTTTTAAAAACTAGAAAAAGCACCATTTTTCACCATGAAATTCAACCCCGAATCTCATTCTGGTGTCCGTTTTTACATTTGGGTCAAAAAAAAAATTTGCCACCTGGGCACAAAAATCCCTGACCCCGGCATCAGGAATTTCCTAACCAGGACACCAAAATAGCTTGATTTTTAAAA
This sequence comes from Vipera ursinii, assembly GCF_947247035.1. Classification (NCBI taxonomy): domain Eukaryota; kingdom Metazoa; phylum Chordata; class Lepidosauria; order Squamata; family Viperidae; genus Vipera; species Vipera ursinii. The sequence continues at coordinate 74,038,008 of NC_139518.1, forward strand.
ACTAGAAAAAGCACCATTTTTCACCATGAAATTTAACCCTGAATCTCATTCTGGTGTCCGTTTTTACATTTGGGTCAAAAAAAAATTTACCTCCTGGGCAGAAAAATCCCTGACCCCGGCATCAGGATTTTCCTTCCCCGGACACCAAAATAGCTTGATTTTTAAAAACTAGAAAAAGCACCATTTTTCACCATGAAATTCAACCCCGAATCTCATTCTGGTGTCCGTATTTATATTTCGGTCAAAAAAAAAATTTGCCACCTGCGCACAAAAATCCCTGACCCCGGCATCAGGAATTTCCTTCCCAGGACACCAAAATAGCTTGATTTTTAAAAACTAGAAAAACCACCATTTTTCACCATGAAATTCAACCCTGAATCTCATTCTGGTGTCCGATTTTACATTTGGGTCAAAAAAATGTTTTACCTCATGGGCACAAAAATCCCTGACCCCGGCATCAGGAATTTCCTTCCCAGGACACCAAAATAGCTTGATTTTTAAAAACTAGAAAAAGCACCATTTTTCACCATGAAATTTAACCCCAAATCTCATTCTGGCATCTGTTTTTACATTTGGGTAAAAGAAAAAAAAATCGCCTCCTAGGCACAAAACTCCCTCACCCCGGCATAAGGAATTTCCTTCCCCGGACACCAAAAGAAGATTGATTTTTAAAAACTAGAAAAAGCACCATTTTTCACCATGAAATTTAACCCCGAATCTCATTCTGGCATCCATTTTTACGTTAGTTTTTTTTAAAAAAAAATTTACCTCCTGGGCACAAAAATCCCTGACCCCGGCAACAGGAATTTCCTTCCCAGGACACCAAAATAGCTTGATTTTTAAAAACTAGAAAAAGCCCCATATTTCACCATGAAATTCAACCCTGAATCTCATTCTGGTGTCCGTTTTTACATTTGGGTCAAAAAAAAATTTGCCTCCTGGGCACCAAAATCTTTGACACCGGCATCAGGAATTTTCCCAGGACACCAAAATAGCTTGATTTTTAAAAACCTGAAAAAGCACGAGTTTTCACCATGAAATTCAACCCCGAATCTGATTCTGGTGTCCGTTTTTACATTTGGGTCAAAAAAAAATTTACCTCCTGGGCACAAAAATCCCTGACCCCGGCATCAGGAATTTCCTTCCCAGGACACCAAAATAGCTTGATTTTTAAAAACTAGAAAAAGCACCATTTTTCACCATGAAATTCAACCCCGAATCTCATTCTGGTGTCCGTTTTTACATTTGGGTCAAAAAAAAAATTTGCCACCTGGGCACAAAAATCCCTGACCCCGGCATCAGGAATTTCCTTCCCAGGACACCAAAATAGCTTGATTTTTAAAAACTAGAAAAAGCACCATTTTTCACCATGAAATTCAACCCTGAATCTCATTCTGGTGTACGTTTTTACATTTGGGTCAAAAAAAAATTTGCCACCTGGGCACAAAAATCCCTGACCCCGGCATCAGGAATTTCCTTCCCAGGACACCAAAATAGCTTGATTTTTAAAAACTAGAAAAAGCACCATTTTTCACCATGAAATTCAACCCCAAATCTCATTCTGGTGTCCGTTTTTACATTTGGGTCAAAAAAAAAATTTGCCACCTGGGCACAAAAATCCCTGACCCCGGCATCAGGAATTTCCTTCCCAGGACACCAAAATAGCTTGATTTTTAAAAACTAGAAAAAGCGCCATTTTTCACCATGAAATTCAACCCTGAATCTCATTCTGGTGTCCGATTTTACATTTGGGTCAAAAAAATTTTTTACCTCCTGGGCACAAAAATCCCTGACCCTGGCATCAGGAATTTCCTTCCCAGGACACCAAAATAGCTTGATTTTTAAAAACTAGAAAAAGCACCATTTTTCACCATGAAATTCAATCCCTAATCTCTTTCTGGTGTCCGTTTCTACATTTGGGTCAAAAAAAAATTTGCCACCTGGGCACAAAATTCCCTGACCCCGGCATCAGGAATTTCCTTCCCAGGACACCAAAATAGCTTGATTTTTAAAAACTAGAAAAAGCACCATTTTTCACCAAGAAATTCAACCCCGAATCTCATTCTGGTGTCCGTTTTTACATTTGGGTCAAAAAAAAATTTGCCACCTGGGCACAAAAATCCCTGACACCGGCATCAGGAATTTTCCCAGGACACCAAAATAGCTTGATTTTTAAAAACCTGAAAAAGCACGAGTTTTCACCATGAAATTCAACCCCGAATCTGATTCTGGTGTCCGATTTTACATTTGGGTCAAAAAAATGTTTTACCTCCTGGGCACAAAAATCCCTGACCCCGGCATCAGGAATTTCCTTCCCAGGACACCAAAATAGCTTGATTTTTAAAAACTAGAAAAAGCACCATTTTTCAACATGAAATTCAACCCCGAATCTTATTCTGGTGTCCATTTTTACATTTGGGTCAAAAAAAAATTTGCATCCTGGGCACAAAAATCCCTGACCCCGGCATCAGGAATTTCCTTCCCAGGACACGAAAATAGCTTGATTTTTAAAAACTAGAAAAAGCACCATTTTTCACCATGAAATTCAACCCTGAATCTCATTCTGGTGTCCGTTTTTACATTTGGGTCAAAAAAAAAATTTACCTCCTGGGCACAAAAATCCCTGACCCTGGCATCAGGAATTTCCTTCCCAGGACACCAAAATAGCTTGATTTTTAAAAACTAGAAAAAGCACCATTTTTTACCATGAAATTCAACCCTGAATCTCATTCTGGTGTACGTTTTTACATTTGGGTTAAAAAAAAAATTTACCTCCTGGTCACAAAAATCCCTGACCCCGGCATCAGGAATTTCCTTCCCAGGACACCAAAATAGCTTGATTTTTAAAAACTAGAAAAAGCCCCATTTTTCACCATGAAATTCAACCCTGAATCTTGTTCTGGTGTCCAATTTTACATTTGGGTCAAAAAAAATTTTTACCTACTGAGCACAAAAATCCCTGACCCCGGCATCAGGAATTTCCTTCCCAGGAGACCAAAATAGCTTGATTTTTAAAAACTAGAAAAAGCCCCATTTTTCACCATGAAATTCAACCCTGAATCTCATTCTGGTGTCCGTTTTTACATTTGGGTCAAAAAAAATTTTGTCTCCAGGGCACCAAAATCCCTGACCCCGGCATCAGGAATTTCCTTCCCAGGACACCAAAATAGCTTGATTTTTAAAAACTAGAAAAAGCACCATTTTTCACCATGAAATTCAACCCCGAATCTTATTCTGGAGTCCGTTTTTACATTTGGGTCAAAAAAAAATTTGCATCCTGGGCTCAAAAATCCCTGACCCCGGCATCAGGAATTTCCTTCCCAGGACACGAAAATAACTTGATTTTTAAAAACTAGAAAAAGCACCATTTTTCACCATGAAATTCAACCCTGAATCTCATTCTGGTGTCCGTTTTTACATTTGGGTCAAAAAAAAATTTACCTCCTGGGCACAAAAATCCCTGACCCCGGCATCAGGAATTTCCTTCCCAGGACACCAAAATAGCTTGATTTTTAAAAACTAGAAAAAGCACCATTTTTCACCATGAAATTCAACCCCGAATCTCATTCTGGTGTCCGTTTTTACATTTGGGTCAAAAAAAAATTGCATCCTGGGCACAAAAATCCCTGACCCCGGCATCAGGAATTTCCTTCCCAGGACACCAAAATAGCTTGATTTTTAAAAACTAGAAAAAGCACCATTTTTCACCATGAAATTTAACCCCAAATCTCATTCTGGCATCTGTTTTTACATTTGGGTAAAAGAAAAAAAAATCGCCTCCTAGGCACAAAACTCCCTCACCCCGGCATAAGGAATTTCCTTCCCCGGACACCAAAAGAAGATTGATTTTTAAAAACTAGAAAAAGCACCATTTTTCACCATGAAATTTAACCCCGAATCTCATTCTGGCATCCATTTTTACATTAGTTTTTTTTTTAAAAAAATATACCTCCTGGGCACAAAAATCCCTGACCCCGGCAACAGGAATTTCCTTCCCAGGACACCAAAATAGCTTGATTTTTAAAAACTAGAAAAAGCACCATTTTTTACCATGAAATTCAACCCTGAATCTCATTCTGGTGTCCGTTTTTACATTTGGGTCAAAAAAAAATTTGCCTCCTGGGCACCAAAATCCCTGACACCGGCAACAGGAATTTCCTTCCCAGGACACCAAAAGAAGATTGATTTTTAAAAACTAGAAAAAGCACCATTTTTCACCATGAAATTCAACCCTGAATCTCATTCTGGTGTCCGTTTTTACATTTGGGTCAAAAAAAAATTTACCTCCTGGGCACAAAAATCCCTGACCCTGGCATCAGGAATTTCCTTCCCCGGACACCAAAATAGCTTGATTTTTAAAAACTAGAAAAAGCACCATTTTTCACCATGAAATTCAACCCCGAATCTCATTCTGGTGTCCGTTTTTACATTTGGGTCAAAAAAAAAATTTGCCACCTGGGCACAAAAATCCCTGACCCCGGCATCAGGAATTTCCTAACCAGGACACCAAAATAGCTTGATTTTTAAAAACTAGAAAAAGCACCATTTTTCACCATGAAATTTAACCCTGAATCTCATTCTGGTGTCCGTTTTTACATTTGGGTCAAAAAAAAATTTACCTCCTGGGCAGAAAAATCCCTGACCCCGGCATCAGGATTTTCCTTCCCCGGACACCAAAATAGCTTGATTTTTAAAAACTAGAAAAAGCACCATTTTTCACCATGAAATTCAACCCCGAATCTCATTCTGGTGTCCATATTTATATTTCGGTCAAAAAAAAAATTTGCCACCTGCGCACAAAAATCCCTGACCCCGGCATCAGGAATTTCCTTCCCAGGACACCAAAATAGCTTGATTTTTAAAAACTAGAAAAACCACCATTTTTCACCATGAAATTCAACCCTGAATCTCATTCTGGTGTCCGATTTTACATTTGGGTCAAAAAAATGTTTTACCTCATGGGCACAAAAATCCCTGACCCCGGCATCAGGAATTTCCTTCCCAGGACACCAAAATAGCTTGATTTTTAAAAACTAGAAAAAGCACCATTTTTCACCATGAAATTTAACCCCAAATCTCATTCTGGCATCTGTTTTTACATTTGGGTAAAAGAAAAAAAAATCGCCTCCTAGGCACAAAACTCCCTCACCCCGGCATAAGGAATTTCCTTCCCCGGACACCAAAAGAAGATTGATTTTTAAAAACTAGAAAAAGCACCATTTTTCACCATGAAATTTAACCCCGAATCTCATTCTGGCATCCATTTTTACGTTAGTTTTTTTTAAAAAAAAATTTACCTCCTGGGCACAAAAATCCCTGACCCCGGCAACAGGAATTTCCTTCCCAGGACACCAAAATAGCTTGATTTTTAAAAACTAGAAAAAGCCCCATATTTCACCATGAAATTCAACCCTGAATCTCATTCTGGTGTCCGTTTTTACATTTGGGTCAAAAAAAAATTTGCCTCCTGGGCACCAAAATCTTTGACACCGGCATCAGGAATTTTCCCAGGACACCAAATAGCTTGATTTTTAAAAACCTGAAAAAGCACGAGTTTTCACCATGAAATTCAACCCCGAATCTGATTCTGGTGTCCGTTTTTACATTTGGGTCAAAAAAAAATTTACCTCCTGGGCACAAAAATCCCTGACCCCGGCATCAGGAATTTCCTTCCCAGGACACCAAAATAGCTTGATTTTTAAAAACTAGAAAAAGCACCATTTTTCACCATGAAATTCAACCCCGAATCTCATTCTGGTGTCCGTTTTTACATTTGGGTCAAAAAAAAAATTTGCCACCTGGGCACAAAAATCCCTGACCCCGGCATCAGGAATTTCCTTCCCAGGACACCAAAATAGCTTGATTTTTAAAAACTAGAAAAAGCACCATTTTTCACCATGAAATTCAACCCTGAATCTCATTCTGGTGTACGTTTTTACATTTGGGTCAAAAAAAAATTTGCCACCTGGGCACAAAAATCCCTGACCCCGGCATCAGGAATTTCCTTCCCAGGACACCAAAATAGCTTGATTTTTAAAAACTAGAAAAAGCACCATTTTTCACCATGAAATTCAACCCCAAATCTCATTCTGGTGTCCGTTTTTACATTTGGGTCAAAAAAAAAATTTGCCACCTGGGCACAAAAATCCCTGACCCCGGCATCAGGAATTTCCTTCCCAGGACACCAAAATAGCTTGATTTTTAAAAACTAGAAAAAGCGCCATTTTTCACCATGAAATTCAACCCTGAATCTCATTCTGGTGTCCGATTTTACATTTGGGTCAAAAAAAATTTTTACCTCCTGGGCACAAAAATCCCTGACCCTGGCATCAGGAATTTCCTTCCCAGGACACCAAAATAGCTTGATTTTTAAAAACTAGAAAAAGCACCATTTTTCACCATGAAATTCAATCCCTAATCTCTTTCTGGTGTCCGTTTCTACATTTGGGTCAAAAAAAAATTTGCCACCTGGGCACAAAATTCCCTGACCCCGGCATCAGGAATTTCCTTCCCAGGACACCAAAATAGCTTGATTTTTAAAAACTAGAAAAAGCACCATTTTTCACCAAGAAATTCAACCCCGAATCTCATTCTGGTGTCCGTTTTTACATTTGGGTCAAAAAAAAATTTGCCACCTGGGCACAAAAATCCCTGACACCGGCATCAGGAATTTTCCCAGGACACCAAAATAGCTTGATTTTTAAAAACCTGAAAAAGCACGAGTTTTCACCATGAAATTCAACCCCGAATCTGATTCTGGTGTCCGATTTTACATTTGGGTCAAAAAAATGTTTTACCTCCTGGGCACAAAAATCCCTGACCCCGGCATCAGGAATTTCCTTCCCAGGACACCAAAATAGCTTGATTTTTAAAAACTAGAAAAAGCACCATTTTTCAACATGAAATTCAACCCCGAATCTTATTCTGGTGTCCATTTTTACATTTGGGTCAAAAAAAAATTTGCATCCTGGGCACAAAAATCCCTGACCCCGGCATCAGGAATTTCCTTCCCAGGACACGAAAATAGCTTGATTTTTAAAAACTAGAAAAAGCACCATTTTTCACCATGAAATTCAACCCTGAATCTCATTCTGGTGTCCGTTTTTACATTTGGGTCAAAAAAAAAATTTACCTCCTGGGCACAAAAATCCCTGACCCTGGCATCAGGAATTTCCTTCCCAGGACACCAAAATAGCTTGATTTTTAAAAACTAGAAAAAGCACCATTTTTTACCATGAAATTCAACCCTGAATCTCATTCTGGTGTACGTTTTTACATTTGGGTTAAAAAAAAAATTTACCTCCTGGTCACAAAAATCCCTGACCCCGGCATCAGGAATTTCCTTCCCAGGACACCAAAATAGCTTGATTTTTAAAAACTAGAAAAAGCCCCATTTTTCACCATGAAATTCAACCCTGAATCTTGTTCTTGTGTCCAATTTTACATTTGGGTCAAAAAAAATTTTTACCTACTGAGCACAAAAATCCCTGACCCCGGCATCAGGAATTTCCTTCCCAGGAGACCAAAATAGCTTGATTTTTAAAAACTAGAAAAAGCCCCATTTTTCACCATGAAATTCAACCCTGAATCTCATTCTGGTGTCCGTTTTTACATTTGGGTCAAAAAAAAATTTGTCTCCAGGGCACCAAAATCCCTGACCCCGGCATCAGGAATTTCCTTCCCAGGACACCAAAATAGCTTGATTTTTAAAAACTAGAAAAAGCACCATTTTTCACCATGAAATTCAACCCCGAATCTTATTCTGGAGTCCGTTTTTACATTTGGGTCAAAAAAAAATTTGCATCCTGGGCTCAAAAATCCCTGACCCCGGCATCAGGAATTTCCTTCCCAGGACACGAAAATAACTTGATTTTTAAAAACTAGAAAAAGCACCATTTTTCACCATGAAATTCAACCCTGAATCTCATTCTGGTGTCCGTTTTTACATTTGGGTCAAAAAAAAAATTTACCTCCTGGGCACAAAAATCCCTGACCCCGGCATCAGGAATTTCCTTCCCAGGACACCAAAATAGCTTGATTTTTAAAAACTAGAAAAAGCACCATTTTTCACCATGAAATTCAACCCCGAATCTCATTCTGGTGTCCGTTTTTACATTTGGGTCAAAAAAAAATTGCATCCTGGGCACAAAAATCCCTGACCCCGGCATCAGGAATTTCCTTCCCAGGACACCAAAATAGCTTGATTTTTAAAAACTAGAAAAAGCACCATTTTTCACCATGAAATTCAACCCCGAATCTCATTCTGGTGTCCGTTTTTACATTTGGGTCAAAAAAAAATTTGCCACCTGGGAACAAAAATCCCTGACCCCGGCATCAGGAATTTCCTTCCCAGGACACCAAAATAGCTTGATTTTTAAAAACAAGAAAAAGCACCATTTTTCACCATGAAATTCAACCCCGAATCTCATTCTGGTGTCCGTTTTTACATTTGGGTCAAAAAAAAAATTTGCCACCTGGGCACAAAAATCCCTGACCCCGGCATCAGGAATTTCCTTCCCAGACACCAAATAGCTTGATTTTTAAAAACTAGAAAAAGCACCATTTTTCACCATGAAATTCAACCCCGAATCTCATTCTGGTGTCCGTTTTTACATTTGGGTCAAAAAAAAATTTGCCACCTGCGTACAAAAATCCCTGACCCCGGCATCAGGAATTTCCTTCCCAGGACACCAAAATAGCTTGATTTTTAAAAACAAGAAAAAGCACCATTTTTCACCATGAAATTCAACCCCGAATCTCATTCTGGTGTCCGTTTTTACATTTGGGTCAAAAAAAAAATTTGCCACCTGGGCACAAAAATCCCTGACCCCGGCATCAGGAATTTCCTTCCCAGGACACCAAAATAGCTTGATTTTTAAAAACTAGAAAAAGCACCATTTTTCACCATGAAATTCAACCCCGAATCTTATTCTGGTGTCCGTTTTTACATTTGGGTCAAAAAAAATTTGCATCCTGGGCTCAAAAATCCCTGACCCCGGCATCAGGAATTTCCTTCCCAGGACACGAAAATAGCTTGATTTTTAAAAACTAGAAAAAGCACCATTTTTCACCATGAAATTCAACCCCGAATCTCATTCTGGTGTCCGATTTTACATTTGGGTCAAAAAATTTTTTTACCTCCTGGGCACAAAAATCCCTGACCCCGGCATCAGGAATTTCCTTCCCAGGACACCAAAATAGCTTGATTTTTAAAAACTAGAAAAAGCACCATTTTTCAACATGAAATTCAACCCCGAATCTTATTCTGGTGTCCATTTTTACATTTGGGTCAAAAAAAAATTTGCATCCTGGGCACAAAAATCCCTGACCCCGGCATCAGGAATTTCCTTCCCAGGACACGAAAATAGCTTGATTTTTAAAAACTAGAAAAAGCACCATTTTTCACCATGAAATTCAACCCTGAATCTCATTCTGGTGTCCGTTTTTACATTTGGGTCAAAAAAAAAATTTACCTCCTGGGCACAAAAATCCCTGACCCTGGCATCAGGAATTTCCTTCCCAGGACACCAAAATAGCTTGATTTTTAAAAACTAGAAAAAGCACCATTTTTTACCATGAAATTCAACCCTGAATCTCATTCTGGTGTACGTTTTTACATTTGGGTTAAAAAAAAAATTTACCTCCTGGTCACAAAAATCCCTGACCCCGGCATCAGGAATTTCCTTCCCAGGACACCAAAATAGCTTGATTTTTAAAAACTAGAAAAAGCCCCATTTTTCACCATGAAATTCAACCCTGAATCTTGTTCTGGTGTCCAATTTTACATTTGGGTCAAAAAAAATTTTTACCTACTGAGCACAAAAATCCCTGACCCCGGCATCAGGAATTTCCTTCCCAGGAGACCAAAATAGCTTGATTTTTAAAAACTAGAAAAAGCCCCATTTTTCACCATGAAATTCAACCCTGAATCTCATTCTGGTGTCCGTTTTTACATTTGGGTCAAAAAAAAATTTGTCTCCAGGGCACCAAAATCCCTGACCCCGGCATCAGGAATTTCCTTCCCAGGACACCAAAATAGCTTGATTTTTAAAAACTAGAAAAAGCACCATTTTTCACCATGAAATTCAACCCCGAATCTTATTCTGGAGTCCGTTTTTACATTTGGGTCAAAAAAAAATTTGCATCTTGGGCTCAAAAATCCCTGACCCCGGCATCAGGAATTTCCTTCCCAGGACACGAAAATAACTTGATTTTTAAAAACTAGAAAAAGCACCATTTTTCACCATGAAATTCAACCCTGAATCTCATTCTGGTGTCCGTTTTTACATTTGGGTCAAAAAAAAAATTTACCTCCTGGGCACAAAAATCCCTGACCCCGGCATCAGGAATTTCCTTCCCAGGACACCAAAATAGCTTGATTTTTAAAAACTAGAAAAAGCACCATTTTTCACCATGAAATTCAACCCCGAATCTCATTCTGGTGTCCGTTTTTACATTTGGGTCAAAAAAAAATTGCATCCTGGGCACAAAAATCCCTGACCCCGGCATCAGGAATTTCCTTCCCAGGACACCAAAATAGCTTGATTTTTAAAAACTAGAAAAAGCACCATTTTTCACCATGAAATTTAACCCCAAATCTCATTCTGGCATCTGTTTTTACATTTGGGTAAAAGAAAAAAAAATCGCCTCCTAGGCACAAAACTCCCTCACCCCGGCATAAGGAATTTCCTTCCCCGGACACCAAAAGAAGATTGATTTTTAAAAACTAGAAAAAGCACCATTTTTCACCATGAAATTTAACCCCGAATCTCATTCTGGCATCCATTTTTACATTAGTTTTTTTTTAAAAAAAATTTACCTCCTGGGCACAAAAATCCCTGACCCCGGCAACAGGAATTTCCTTCCCAGGACACCAAAATAGCTTGATTTTTAAAAACTAGAAAAAGCACCATTTTTTACCATGAAATTCAACCCTGAATCTCATTCTGGTGTCCGTTTTTACATTTGGGTCAAAAAAAAATTTGCCTCCTGGGCACCAAAATCCCTGACACCGGCAACAGGAATTTCCTTCCCAGGACACCAAAAGAAGATTGATTTTTAAAAACTAGAAAAAGCACCATTTTTCACCATGAAATTCAACCCTGAATCTCATTCTGGTGTCCGTTTTTACATTTGGGTCAAAAAAAAATTTACCTCCTGGGCACAAAAATCCCTGACCCTGGCATCAGGAATTTCCTTCCCCGGACACCAAAATAGCTTGATTTTTAAAAACTAGAAAAAGCACCATTTTTCACCATGAAATTCAACCCCGAATCTCATTCTGGTGTCCGTTTTTACATTTGGGTCAAAAAAAAAATTTGCCACCTGGGCACAAAAATCCCTGACCCCGGCATCAGGAATTTCCTAACCAGGACACCAAAATAGCTTGATTTTTAAAAACTAGAAAAAGCACCATTTTTCACCATGAAATTTAACCCTGAATCTCATTCTGGTGTCCGTTTTTACATTTGGGTCAAAAAAAAATTTACCTCCTGGGCAGAAAAATCCCTGACCCCGGCATCAGGATTTTCCTTCCCCGGACACCAAAATAGCTTGATTTTTAAAAACTAGAAAAAGCACCATTTTTCACCATGAAATTCAACCCCGAATCTCATTCTCGTGTCCGTATTTATATTTCGGTCAAAAAAAAAATTTGCCACCTGCGCACAAAAATCCCTGACCCCGGCATCAGGAATTTCCTTCCCAGGACACCAAAATAGCTTGATTTTTAAAAACTAGAAAAACCACCATTTTTCACCATGAAATTCAACCCTGAATCTCATTCTGGTGTCCGATTTTACATTTGGGTCAAAAAAATGTTTTACCTCATGGGCACAAAAATCCCTGACCCCGGCATCAGGAATTTCCTTCCCAGGACACCAAAATAGCTTGATTTTTAAAAACTAGAAAAAGCACCATTTTTCACCATGAAATTTAACCCCAAATCTCATTCTGGCATCTGTTTTTACATTTGGGTAAAAGAAAAAAAAATCGCCTCCTAGGCACAAAACTCCCTCACCCCGGCATAAGGAATTTCCTTCCCCGGACACCAAAAGAAGATTGATTTTTAAAAACTAGAAAAAGCACCATTTTTCACCATGAAATTTAACCCCGAATCTCATTCTGGCATCCATTTTTACGTTAGTTTTTTTTAAAAAAAAATTTACCTCCTGGGCACAAAAATCCCTGACCCCGGCAACAGGAATTTCCTTCCCAGGACACCAAAATAGCTTGATTTTTAAAAACTAGAAAAAGCCCCATATTTCACCATGAAATTCAACCCTGAATCTCATTCTGGTGTCCGTTTTTACATTTGGGTCAAAAAAAAATTTGCCTCCTGGGCACCAAAATCTTTGACACCGGCATCAGGAATTTTCCCAGGACACCAAAATAGCTTGATTTTTAAAAACCTGAAAAAGCACGAGTTTTCACCATGAAATTCAACCCCGAATCTGATTCTGGTGTCCGTTTTTACATTTGGGTCAAAAAAAAATTTACCTCCTGGGCACAAAAATCCCTGACCCCGGCATCAGGAATTTCCTTCCCAGGACACCAAAATAGCTTGATTTTTAAAAACTAGAAAAAGCACCATTTTTCACCATGAAATTCAACCCCGAATCTCATTCTGGTGTCCGTTTTTACATTTGGGTCAAAAAAAAAATTTGCCACCTGGGCACAAAAATCCCTGACCCCGGCATCAGGAATTTCCTTCCCAGGACACCAAAATAGCTTGATTTTTAAAAACTAGAAAAAGCACCATTTTTCACCATGAAATTCAACCCTGAATCTCATTCTGGTGTACGTTTTTACATTTGGGTCAAAAAAAAATTTGCCACCTGGGCACAAAAATCCCTGACCCCGGCATCAGGAATTTCCTTCCCAGGACACCAAAATAGCTTGATTTTTAAAAACTAGAAAAAGCACCATTTTTCACCATGAAATTCAACCCCAAATCTCATTCTGGTGTCCGTTTTTACATTTGGGTCAAAAAAAAAATTTGCCACCTGGGCACAAAAATCCCTGACCCCGGCATCAGGAATTTCCTTCCCAGGACACCAAAATAGCTTGATTTTTAAAAACTAGAAAAAGCGCCATTTTTCACCATGAAATTCAACCCTGAATCTCATTCTGGTGTCCGATTTTACATTTGGGTCAAAAAAAATTTTTACCTCCTGGGCACAAAAATCCCTGACCCTGGCATCAGGAATTTCCTTCCCAGGACACCAAAATAGCTTGATTTTTAAAAACTAGAAAAAGCACCATTTTTCACCATGAAATTCAATCCCTAATCTCTTTCTGGTGTCCGTTTCTACATTTGGGTCAAAAAAAAATTTGCCACCTGGGCACAAAATTCCCTGACCCCGGCATCAGGAATTTCCTTCCCAGGACACCAAAATAGCTTGATTTTTAAAAACTAGAAAAAGCACCATTTTTCACCAAGAAATTCAACCCCGAATCTCATTCTGGTGTCCGTTTTTACATTTGGGTCAAAAAAAAATTTGCCACCTGGGCACAAAAATCCCTGACACCGGCATCAGGAATTTTCCCAGGACACCAAAATAGCTTGATTTTTAAAAACCTGAAAAAGCACGAGTTTTCACCATGAAATTCAACCCCGAATCTGATTCTGGTGTCCGATTTTACATTTGGGTCAAAAAAATGTTTTACCTCCTGGGCACAAAAATCCCTGACCCCGGCATCAGGAATTTCCTTCCCAGGACACCAAAATAGCTTGATTTTTAAAAACTAGAAAAAGCACCATTTTTCAACATGAAATTCAACCCCGAATCTTATTCTGGTGTCCATTTTTACATTTGGGTCAAAAAAAAATTTGCATCCTGGGCACAAAAATCCCTGACCCCGGCATCAGGAATTTCCTTCCCAGGACACGAAAATAGCTTGATTTTTAAAAACTAGAAAAAGCACCATTTTTCACCATGAAATTCAACCCTGAATCTCATTCTGGTGTCCGTTTTTACATTTGGGTCAAAAAAAAAATTTACCTCCTGGGCACAAAAATCCCTGACCCTGGCATCAGGAATTTCCTTCCCAGGACACCAAAATAGCTTGATTTTTAAAAACTAGAAAAAGCACCATTTTTTACCATGAAATTCAACCCTGAATCTCATTCTGGTGTACGTTTTTACATTTGGGTTAAAAAAAAAATTTACCTCCTGGTCACAAAAATCCCTGACCCCGGCATCAGGAATTTCCTTCCCAGGACACCAAAATAGCTTGATTTTTAAAAACTAGAAAAAGCCCCATTTTTCACCATGAAATTCAACCCTGAATCTTGTTCTGGTGTCCAATTTTACATTTGGGTCAAAAAAAATTTTTACCTACTGAGCACAAAAATCCCTGACCCCGGCATCAGGAATTTCCTTCCCAGGAGACCAAAATAGCTTGATTTTTAAAAACTAGAAAAAGCCCCATTTTTCACCATGAAATTCAACCCTGAATCTCATTCTGGTGTCCGTTTTTACATTTGGGTCAAAAAAAAATTTGTCTCCAGGGCACCAAAATCCCTGACCCCGGCATCAGGAATTTCCTTCCCAGGACACCAAAATAGCTTGATTTTTAAAAACTAGAAAAAGCACCATTTTTCACCATGAAATTCAACCCCGAATCTTATTCTGGAGTCCGTTTTTACATTTGGGTCAAAAAAAAATTTGCATCCTGGGCTCAAAAATCCCTGACCCCGGCATCAGGAATTTCCTTCCCAGGACACGAAAATAACTTGATTTTTAAAAACTAGAAAAAGCACCATTTTTCACCATGAAATTCAACCCTGAATCTCATTCTGGTGTCCGTTTTTACATTTGGGTCAAAAAAAAAATTTACCTCCTGGGCACAAAAATCCCTGACCCCGGCATCAGGAATTTCCTTCCCAGGACACCAAAATAGCTTGATTTTTAAAAACTAGAAAAAGCACCATTTTTCACCATGAAATTCAACCCCGAATCTCATTCTGGTGTCCGTTTTTACATTTGGGTCAAAAAAAAATTGCATCCTGGGCACAAAAATCCCTGACCCCGGCATCAGGAATTTCCTTCCCAGGACACCAAAATAGCTTGATTTTTAAAAACTAGAAAAAGCACCATTTTTCACCATGAAATTCAACCCCGAATCTCATTCTGGTGTCCGTTTTTACATTTGGGTCAAAAAAAAATTTGCCACCTGGGAACAAAAATCCCTGACCCCGGCATCAGGAATTTCCTTCCCAGGACACCAAAATAGCTTGATTTTTAAAAACAAGAAAAAGCACCATTTTTCACCATGAAATTCAACCCCGAATCTCATTCTGGTGTCCGTTTTTACATTTGGGTCAAAAAAAAAATTTGCCACCTGGGCACAAAAATCCCTGACCCCGGCATCAGGAATTTCCTTCCCAGGACACCAAATAGCTTGATTTTTAAAAACTAGAAAAAGCACCATTTTTCACCATGAAATTCAACCCCGAATCTCATTCTGGTGTCCGTTTTTACATTTGGGTCAAAAAAAAATTTGCCACCTGCGTACAAAAATCCCTGACCCCGGCATCAGGAATTTCCTTCCCAGGACACCAAAATAGCTTGATTTTTAAAAACAAGAAAAAGCACCATTTTTCACCATGAAATTCAACCCCGAATCTCATTCTGGTGTCCGTTTTTACATTTGGGTCAAAAAAAAATTTGCCACCTGGGCACAAAAATCCCTGACCCCGGCATCAGGAATTTCCTTCCCAGGACACCAAAATAGCTTGATTTTTAAAAACTAGAAAAAGCACCATTTTTCACCATGAAATTCAACCCCGAATCTTATTCTGGTGTCCGTTTTTACATTTGGGTCAAAAAAAATTTGCATCCTGGGCTCAAAAATCCCTGACCCCGGCATCAGGAATTTCCTTCCCAGGACACGAAAATAGCTTGATTTTTAAAAACTAGAAAAAGCACCATTTTTCACCATGAAATTCAACCCCGAATCTCATTCTGGTGTCCGATTTTACATTTGGGTCAAAAAATTTTTTTACCTCCTGGGCACAAAAATCCCTGACCCCGGCATCAGGAATTTCCTTCCCAGGACACGAAAATAGCTTGATTTTTAAAAACTAGAAAAAGCACCATTTTTCACCATGAAATTCAATCCCTAATCTCATTCTGGTGTCCGTTTTTACATTTGGGTCAAAAAAAAATTTGCATCCTGGGCACAAAAATCCCTGACCCCGGCATCAGGAATTTCCTTCCCAGGACACCAAAATAGCTTGATTTTTAAAAACTAGAAAAAGCACCATTTTTCACCATGAAATTCAACCCTGAATCTCATTCTGGTGTCCGTTTTTACATTTGGGTCAAAAAAAAAAATTTACCTCCTGGGCACAAAAATCCCTGACCCCGGCATCAGGAATTTCCTTCCCAGGACACCAAAATAGCTTGATTTTTAAAAACTAGAAAAAGCACCATTTTTCACCATGAAATTCAACCCCGAATCTCATTCTGGTGTCCGTTTTTACATTTGGGTCAAAAAAAAATTGCATCCTGGGCACAAAAATCCCTGACCCCGGCATCAGGAATTTCCTTCCCAGGACACCAAAATAGCTTGATTTTTAAAAACTAGAAAAAGCACCATTTTTCACCATGAAATTCAACCCCGAATCTCATTCTGGTGTCCGTTTTTACATTTGGGTCAAAAAAAAATTTGCCACCTGGGAACAAAAATCCCTGACCCCGGCATCAGGAATTTCCTTCCCAGGACACCAAAATAGCTTAATTTTTAAAAACAAGAAAAAGCACCATTTTTCACCATGAAATTCAACCCCGAATCTCATTCTGGTGTCCGTTTTTACATTTGGGTCAAAAAAAAAATTTGCCACCTGGGCACAAAAATCCCTGACCCCGGCATCAGGAATTTCCTTCCCAGGACACCAAAATAGCTTGATTTTTAAAAACTAGAAAAAGCACCATTTTTCACCATGAAATTCAACCCCGAATCTCATTCTGGTGTCCGTTTTTACATTTGGGTCAAAAAAAAATTTGCCACCTGCGTACAAAAATCCCTGACCCCGGCATCAGGAATTTCCTTCCCAGGACACCAAAATAGCTTGATTTTTAAAAACAAGAAAAAGCACCATTTTTCACCATGAAATTCAACCCCGAATCTCATTCTGGTGTCCGTTTTTACATTTGGGTCAAAAAAAAAATTTGCCACCTGGGCACAAAAATCCCTGACCCCGGCATCAGGAATTTCCTTCCCAGGACACCAAAATAGCTTGATTTTTAAAAACTAGAAAAAGCACCATTTTTCACCATGAAATTCAACCCCGAATCTTATTCTGGTGTCCGTTTTTACATTTGGGTCAAAAAAAATTTGCATCCTGGGCTCAAAAATCCCTGACCCCGGCATCAGGAATTTCCTTCCCAGGACACGAAAATAGCTTGATTTTTAAAAACTAGAAAAAGCACCATTTTTCACCATGAAATTCAACCCTGAATCTCATTCTGGTGTCCGTTTTTACATTTGGGTCAAAAAAAATTTACCTCCTGGGCACAAAAATCCCTGACCCCGGCATCAGGAATTTCCTTCCCAGGACACCAAAATAGCTTGATTTTTAAAAACAAGAAAAAGCACCATTTTTCACCATGAAATTCAACCCCGAATCTCATTCTGGTGTCCGTTTTTACATTTGGGTCAAAAAAAAAATTTGCCTCCTGGGCACCAAAATCCCTGACACCGGCAACAGGAATTTCCTTCCCAGGACACCAAAAGAAGATTGATTTTTAAAAACTAGAAAAAGCACCATTTTTCACCATGAAATTCAACCCTGAATCTCATTCTGGTGTCCGTTTTTACATTTGGGTCAAAAAAAAATTTACCTCCTGGGCACAAAAATCCCTGACCCTGGCATCAGGAATTTCCTTCCCCGGACACCAAAATAGCTTGATTTTTAAAAACTAGAAAAAGCACCATTTTTCACCATGAAATTCAACCCCGAATCTCATTCTGGTGTCCGTTTTTACATTTGGGTCAAAAAAAAAATTGCATCCTGGGCACAAAAATCCCTGACCCCGGCATCAGGAATTTCCTTCCCAGGACACCAAAATAGCTTGATTTTTAAAAACAAGAAAAAGCACCATTTTTCACCATTAAATTCAACCCCGAATCTCATTCTGGTGTCCCTTTTTACATTTGGGTCAAAAAAAAAATTTGCCACCTGGGCACAAAAATCCCTGACCCCGGCATCAGGAATTTCCTTCCCAGGACACCAAAATAGCTTGATTTTTAAAAACTAGAAAAAGCACCATTTTTCACCATGAAATTTAACCCTGAATCTCATTCTGGTGTCCGTTTTTACATTTGGGTCAAAAAAAAATTTACCTCCTGGGCAGAAAAATCCCTGACCCCGGCATCAGGAATTTCCTTCCCCGGACACCAAAATAGCTTGATTTTTAAAAACTAGAAAAAGCACCATTTTTCACCATGAAATTCAACCCCGAATCTCATTCTGGTGTCCGTTTTTATATTTGGGTCAAAAAAAAATTTGCCACCTGCGCACAAAAATCCCTGACCCCGGCATCAGGAATTTCCTTCCCAGGACACCAAAATAGCTTGATTTTTAAAAACTAGAAAAACCACCATTTTTCACCATGAAATTCAACCCTGAATCTCATTCTGGTGTCCGATTTTACATTTGGGTCAAAAAAATGTTTTACCTCATGGGCACAAAAATCCCTGACCCCAGCATCAGGAATTTCCTTCCCAGGACACCAAAATAGCTTGATTTTTAAAAACTAGAAAAAGCACCATTTTTCACCATGAAATTTAACCCCAAATCTCATTCTGGCATCTGTTTTTACATTTGGGTAAAAGAAAAAAAAATCGCCTCCTAGGCACAAAACTCCCTCACCCCGGCATAAGGAATTTCCTTCCCCGGACACCAAAAGAAGATTGATTTTTAAAAACTAGAAAAAGCACCATTTTTCACCATGAAATTTAACCCCGAATCTCATTCTGGCATCCATTTTTACATTAGTTTTTTTTTTTTAAAAAATTTACCTCCTGGGCACAAAAATCCCTGACCCCGGCAACAGGAATTTCCTTCCCAGGACACCAAAATAGCTTGATTTTTAAAAACTAGAAAAAGCACCATTTTTTACCATGAAATTCAACCCTGAATCTCATTCTGGTGTCCGTTTTTACATTTGGGTCAAAAAAAAATTTGCCTCCTGGGCACCAAAATCCCTGACACCGGCAACAGGAATTTCCTTCCCAGGACACCAAAAGAAGATTGATTTTTAAAAACTAGAAAAAGCACCATTTTTCACCATGAAATTCAACCCTGAATCTCATTCTGGTGTCCGTTTTTACATTTGGGTCAAAAAAAAATTTACCTCCTGGGCACAAAAATCCCTGACCCTGGCATCAGGAATTTCCTTCCCCGGACACCAAAATAGCTTGATTTTTAAAAACTAGAAAAAGCACCATTTTTCACCATGAAATTCAACCCCGAATCTCATTCTGGTGTCCGTTTTTACATTTGGGTCAAAAAAAAAATTTGCCACCTGGGCACAAAAATCCCTGACCCCGGCATCAGGAATTTCCTAACCAGGACACCAAAATAGCTTGATTTTTAAAAACTAGAAAAAGCACCATTTTTCACCATGAAATTTAACCCTGAATCTCATTCTGGTGTCCGTTTTTACATTTGGGTCAAAAAAAAATTTACCTCCTGGGCAGAAAAATCCCTGACCCCGGCATCAGGATTTTCCTTCCCCGGACACCAAAATAGCTTGATTTTTAAAAACTAGAAAAAGCACCATTTTTCACCATGAAATTCAACCCCGAATCTCATTCTGGTGTCCGTATTTATATTTCGGTCAAAAAAAAAATTTGCCACCTGCGCACAAAAATCCCTGACCCCGGCATCAGGAATTTCCTTCCCAGGACACCAAAATAGCTTGATTTTTAAAAACTAGAAAAACCACCATTTTTCACCATGAAATTCAACCCTGAATCTCATTCTGGTGTCCGATTTTACATTTGGGTCAAAAAAATGTTTTACCTCATGGGCACAAAAATCCCTGACCCCGGCATCAGGAATTTCCTTCCCAGGACACCAAAATAGCTTGATTTTTAAAAACTAGAAAAAGCACCATTTTTCACCATGAAATTTAACCCCAAATCTCATTCTGGCATCTGTTTTTACATTTGGGTAAAAGAAAAAAAAATCGCCTCCTAGGCACAAAACTCCCTCACCCCGGCATAAGGAATTTCCTTCCCCGGACACCAAAAGAAGATTGATTTTTAAAAACTAGAAAAAGCACCATTTTTCACCATGAAATTTAACCCCGAATCTCATTCTGGCATCCATTTTTACGTTAGTTTTTTTTAAAAAAAAATTTACCTCCTGGGCACAAAAATCCCTGACCCCGGCAACAGGAATTTCCTTCCCAGGACACCAAAATAGCTTGATTTTTAAAAACTAGAAAAAGCCCCATATTTCACCATGAAATTCAACCCTGAATCTCATTCTGGTGTCCGTTTTTACATTTGGGTCAAAAAAAAATTTGCCTCCTGGGCACCAAAATCTTTGACACCGGCATCAGGAATTTTCCCAGGACACCAAAATAGCTTGATTTTTAAAAACCTGAAAAAGCACGAGTTTTCACCATGAAATTCAACCCCGAATCTGATTCTGGTGTCCGTTTTTACATTTGGGTCAAAAAAAAATTTACCTCCTGGGCACAAAAATCCCTGACCCCGGCATCAGGAATTTCCTTCCCAGGACACCAAAATAGCTTGATTTTTAAAAACTAGAAAAAGCACCATTTTTCACCATGAAATTCAACCCCGAATCTCATTCTGGTGTCCGTTTTTACATTTGGGTCAAAAAAAAAATTTGCCACCTGGGCACAAAAATCCCTGACCCCGGCATCAGGAATTTCCTTCCCAGGACACCAAAATAGCTTGATTTTTAAAAACTAGAAAAAGCACCATTTTTCACCATGAAATTCAACCCTGAATCTCATTCTGGTGTACGTTTTTACATTTGGGTCAAAAAAAAATTTGCCACCTGGGCACAAAAATCCCTGACCCCGGCATCAGGAATTTCCTTCCCAGGACACCAAAATAGCTTGATTTTTAAAAACTAGAAAAAGCACCATTTTTCACCATGAAATTCAACCCCAAATCTCATTCTGGTGTCCGTTTTTACATTTGGGTCAAAAAAAAAATTTGCCACCTGGGCACAAAAATCCCTGACCCCGGCATCAGGAATTTCCTTCCCAGGACACCAAAATAGCTTGATTTTTAAAAACTAGAAAAAGCGCCATTTTTCACCATGAAATTCAACCCTGAATCTCATTCTGGTGTCCGATTTTACATTTGGGTCAAAAAAAATTTTTACCTCCTGGGCACAAAAATCCCTGACCCTGGCATCAGGAATTTCCTTCCCAGGACACCAAAATAGCTTGATTTTTAAAAACTAGAAAAAGCACCATTTTTCACCATGAAATTCAATCCCTAATCTCTTTCTGGTGTCCGTTTCTACATTTGGGTCAAAAAAAAATTTGCCACCTGGGCACAAAATTCCCTGACCCCGGCATCAGGAATTTCCTTCCCAGGACACCAAAATAGCTTGATTTTTAAAAACTAGAAAAAGCACCATTTTTCACCAAGAAATTCAACCCCGAATCTCATTCTGGTGTCCGTTTTTACATTTGGGTCAAAAAAAAATTTGCCACCTGGGCACAAAAATCCCTGACACCGGCATCAGGAATTTTCCCAGGACACCAAAATAGCTTGATTTTTAAAAACCTGAAAAAGCACGAGTTTTCACCATGAAATTCAACCCCGAATCTGATTCTGGTGTCCGATTTTACATTTGGGTCAAAAAAATGTTTTACCTCCTGGGCACAAAAATCCCTGACCCCGGCATCAGGAATTTCCTTCCCAGGACACCAAAATAGCTTGATTTTTAAAAACTAGAAAAAGCACCATTTTTCAACATGAAATTCAACCCCGAATCTTATTCTGGTGTCCATTTTTACATTTGGGTCAAAAAAAAATTTGCATCCTGGGCACAAAAATCCCTGACCCCGGCATCAGGAATTTCCTTCCCAGGACACGAAAATAGCTTGATTTTTAAAAACTAGAAAAAGCACCATTTTTCACCATGAAATTCAACCCTGAATCTCATTCTGGTGTCCGTTTTTACATTTGGGTCAAAAAAAAAATTTACCTCCTGGGCACAAAAATCCCTGACCCCGGCATCAGGAATTTCCTTCCCAGGACACCAAAATAGCTTGATTTTTAAAAACTAGAAAAAGCACCATTTTTCACCATGAAATTCAACCCTGAATCTCATTCTGGTGTCCGATATTACATTTGGGTCAAAAAAAATTTTTACCTCCTGGGCACAAAAATCCCTGACCCCGGCATCAGGAATTTCCTTCCCAGGACACCAAAATAGCTTGATTTTTAAAAACTAGAAAAAGCACCATTTTTCACCATGAAATTTAACCCCAAATCTCATTCTGGCATCTGTTTTTACATTTGGGTAAAAGAAAAAAAAATCGCCTCCTAGGCACAAAACTCCCTCACCCCGGCATAAGGAATTTCCTTCCCCGGACACCAAAAGAAGATTGATTTTTCAAAACTAGAAAAAGCACCATTTTTCACCATGAAATTCAACCCTGAATCTCATTCTGGTGTCCGTTTTTACATTTGGGTCAAAAAAAAATTTACCTCCTGGGCACAAAAATCCCTGACCCCGGCATCAGGAATTTCCTTCCCAGGACACCAAAATAGCTTGATTTTTAAAAACTAGAAAAAGCACCATTTTTCACCATGAAATTCAACCCCGAATCTCATTCTGGTGTCCGTTTTTACATTTGGGTCAAAAAAAAAAATTGCATCCTGGGCACAAAAATCCCTGACCCCGGCATCAGGAATTTCCTTCCCAGGACACCAAAATAGCTTGATTTTTAAAAACTAGAAAAAGCACCATTTTTCACCATGAAATTCAACCCCGAATCTCATTCTGGTGTCTGTTTTTACATTTGGGTCAAAAAAAAATTTGCCACCTGGGCACAAAAATCCCTGACCCCGGCATCAGGAATTTCCTTCCCAGGACACCAAAATAGCTTGATTTTTAAAAACAAGAAAAAGCACCATTTTTCACCATGAAATTCAACCCCGAATCTCATTCTGGTGTCCGTTTTTACATTTGGGTCAAAAAAAAATTTGCCACCTGGGCACAAAAATCCCTGACCCCGGCATCAGGAATTTCCTTCCCAGGACACCAAAATAGCTTTATTTTTAAAAACTAGAAAAAGCACCATTTTTTACCATGAAATTCAACCCTGAATCTCATTCTGGTGTACGTTTTTACATTTGGGTCAAAAAAAAAATTTGCCTCCTGGTCACAAAAATCCCTGACCCCGGCATCAGGAATTTCCTTCCCAGGACACCAAAATAGCTTGATTTTTAAAAACTAGAAAAAGCACCATTTTTCACCATGAAATTCAACCCTGAATCTTGTTCTGGTGTCCGATTTTACATTTGGGTCAAAAAAATTTTTTACCTACTGAGCACAAAAATCCCTGACCCCTGCATCAGGAATTTCCTTCCCAGGACACCAAAATAGCTTGATTTTTAAAAACTAGAAAAAGCACCATTTTTCACCATGAAATTTAACCCCAAATCTCATTCTCGCATCCATTTTTACATTAGTTTTTTTTTAAAAAAAAAATTACCTCCTGGGCACAAAAATCCCTGACCCCGGAAACAGGAATTTCCTTCCCAGGACACCAAAATAGCTTGATTTTTAAAAACAAGAAAAAGCACCATTTTTCACCATGAAATTCAACCCTGAATCTCATTCTGGTGTACGTTTTTACATTTGGGTCAAAAAAAAATTTGCCACCTGGGCACAAAAATCCCTGACCCCGGCATCAGGAATTTCCTTCCCAGGACACCAAAATAGCTTGATTTTTAAAAACTAGAAAAAGCACCATTTTTCACCATGAAATTCAACCCCAAATCTCATTCTGGTGTCCGTTTTACATTTGGGTCAAAAAAAAAATTTGCCACCTGGGCACAAAAATCCCTGACCCCGGCATCAGGAATTTCCTTCCCAGGACACCAAAATAGCTTGATTTTTAAAAACTAGAAAAAGCGCCATTTTTCACCATGAAATTCAACCCTGAATCTCATTCTGGTGTCCGATTTTACATTTGGGTCAAAAAAAATTTTTACCTCCTGGGCACAAAAATCCCTGACCCTGGCATCAGGAATTTCCTTCACAGGACACCAAAATAGCTTGATTTTTAAAAACTAGAAAAAGCAACATTTTTCACCATGAAATTCAATCCCTAATCTCTTTCTGGTGTCCGTTTCTACATTTGGGTCAAAAAAAAATTTGCCACCTGGGCACAAAATTCCCTGACCCCGGCATCAGGAATTTCCTTCCCAGGACACCAAAATAGCTTGATTTTTAAAAACTAGAAAAAGCACCATTTTTCACCAAGAAATTCAACCCCGAATCTCATTCTGGTGTCCGTTTTTACATTTGGGTCAAAAAAAAATTTGCCACCTGGGCACAAAAATCCCTGACACCGGCATCAGGAATTTTCCCAGGACACCAAAATAGCTTGATTTTTAAAAACCTGAAAAAGCACGAGTTTTCACCATGAAATTCAACCCCGAATCTGATTCTGGTGTCCGATTTTACATTTGGGTCAAAAAAATGTTTTACCTCCTGGGCACAAAAATCCCTGACCCCGGCATCAGGAATTTCCTTCCCAGGACACCAAAATAGCTTGATTTTTAAAAACTAGAAAAAGCACCATTTTTCAACATGAAATTCAACCCCGAATCTTATTCTGGTGTCCATTTTTACATTTGGGTCAAAAAAAAATTTGCATCCTGGGCACAAAAATCCCTGACCCCGGCATCAGGAATTTCCTTCCCAGGACACGAAAATAGCTTGATTTTTAAAAACTAGAAAAAGCACCATTTTTCACCATGAAATTCAACCCTGAATCTCATTCTGGTGTCCGTTTTTACATTTGGGTCAAAAAAAAAAAATTTACCTCCTGGGCACAAAAATCCCTGACCCCGGCATCAGGAATTTCCTTCCCAGGACACCAAAATAGCTTGATTTTTAAAAACTAGAAAAAGCACCATTTTTCACCATGAAATTCAACCCTGAATCTCATTCTGGTGTCCGATATTACATTTGGGTCAAAAAAAATTTTTACCTCCTGGGCACAAAAATCCCTGACCCCGGCATCAGGAATTTCCTTCCCAGGACACCAAAATAGCTTGATTTTTAAAAACTAGAAAAAGCACCATTTTTCACCATGAAATTTAACCCCAAATCTCATTCTGGCATCTGTTTTTACATTTGGGTAAAAGAAAAAAAAATCGCCTCCTAGGCACAAAACTCCCTCACCCCGGCATAAGGAATTTCCTTCCCCGGACACCAAAAGAAGATTGATTTTTCAAAACTAGAAAAAGCACCATTTTTCACCATGAAATTCAACCCTGAATCTCATTCTGGTGTCCGTTTTTACATTTGGGTCAAAAAAAAAATTTACCTCCTGGGCACAAAAATCCCTGACCCCGGCATCAGGAATTTCCTTCCCAGGACACCAAAATAGCTTGATTTTTAAAAACTAGAAAAAGCACCATTTTTCACCATGAAATTCAACCCCGAATCTCATTCTGGTGTCCGTTTTTACATTTGGGTCAAAAAAAAAAATTGCATCCTGGGCACAAAAATCCCTGACCCCGGCATCAGGAATTTCCTTCCCAGGACACCAAAATAGCTTGATTTTTAAAAACTAGAAAAAGCACCATTTTTCACCATGAAATTCAACCCCGAATCTCATTCTGGTGTCTGTTTTTACATTTGGGTCAAAAAAAAATTTGCCACCTGGGCACAAAAATCCCTGACCCCGGCATCAGGAATTTCCTTCCCAGGACACCAAAATAGCTTGATTTTTAAAAACAAGAAAAAGCACCATTTTTCACCATGAAATTCAACCCCGAATCTCATTCTGGTGTCCGTTTTTACATTTGGGTCAAAAAAAAATTTGCCACCTGGGCACAAAAATCCCTGACCCCGGCATCAGGAATTTCCTTCCCAGGACACCAAAATAGCTTTATTTTTAAAAACTAGAAAAAGCACCATTTTTTACCATGAAATTCAACCCTGAATCTCATTCTGGTGTACGTTTTTACATTTGGGTCAAAAAAAAAATTTGCCTCCTGGTCACAAAAATCCCTGACCCCGGCATCAGGAATTTCCTTCCCAGGACACCAAAATAGCTTGATTTTTAAAAAACTAGAAAAAGCACCATTTTTCACCATGAAATTTAACCCCAAATCTCATTCTCGCATCCATTTTTACATTAGTTTTTTTTTAAAAAAAAATTACCTCCTGGGCACAAAAATCCCTGACCCCGGAAACAGGAATTTCCTTCCCAGGACACCAAAATAGCTTGATTTTTAAAAACTAGAAAAAGCCCCATATTTCACCATGAAATTCAACCCTGAATCTCATTCTGGTGTCCGTTTTTACATTTGGGTCAAAAAAAAATTTGCCTCCTGGGCACCAAAATCCCTGATACCGGCATCAGCAATTTTCCCAGGACACCAAAATAGCTTGATTTTTAAAAACCTGAAAAAGCACGAGTTTTCACCATGAAATTCAACCCCGAATCTGACTCTGGTGTCCGTTTTTACATTTGGGTCAAAAAAAATTACCTCCTGGGCACAAAAATCCCTGACCCCGGCATCAGGAATTTCCTTCCCAGGACACCAAAATAGCTTGATTTTTAAAAACAAGAAAAAGCACCATTTTTCACCATTAAATTCAACCCCGAATCTCATTCTGGTGTCCGTTTTTACATTTGGGTCAAAAAAAAAATTTGCCACCTGGGCACAAAAATCCCTGACACCGGCATCAGGAATTTCCTTCCCAGGACACCAAAATAGCTTGATTTTTAAAAACTAGAAAAAGCACCATTTTTCACCATGAAATTCAACCCTGAATCTCATTCTGGTGTCCGATTTTACATTTGGGTCAAAAAAAATTTTTACCTCCTGGGCACAAAAATCCCTGACCCTGGCATCAGGAATTTCCTTCACAGGACACCAAAATAGCTTGATTTTTAAAAACTAGAAAAAGCACCATTTTTCACCATGAAATTCAATCCCTAATCTCTTTCTGGTGTCCGTTTCTACATTTGGGTCAAAAAAAAATTTGCCACCTGGGCACAAAATTCCCTGACCCCGGCATCAGGAATTTCCTTCCCAGGACACCAAAATAGCTTGATTTTTAAAAACTAGAAAAAGCACCATTTTTCACCAAGAAATTCAACCCCGAATCTCATTCTGGTGTCCGTTTTTACATTTGGGTCAAAAAAAAATTTGCCACCTGGGCACAAAAATCCCTGACACCGGCATCAGGAATTTTCCCAGGACACCAAAATAGCTTGATTTTTAAAAACCTGAAAAAGCACGAGTTTTCACCATGAAATTCAACCCCGAATCTGATTCTGGTGTCCGATTTTACATTTGGGTCAAAAAAATGTTTTACCTCCTGGGCACAAAAATCCCTGACCCCGGCATCAGGAATTTCCTTCCCAGGACACCAAAATAGCTTGATTTTTAAAAACTAGAAAAAGCACCATTTTTCAACATGAAATTCAACCCCGAATCTTATTCTGGTGTCCATTTTTACATTTGGGTCAAAAAAAAATTTGCATCCTGGGCACAAAAATCCCTGACCCCGGCATCAGGAATTTCCTTCCCAGGACACGAAAATAGCTTGATTTTTAAAAACTAGAAAAAGCACCATTTTTCACCATGAAATTCAACCCTGAATCTCATTCTGGTGTCCGTTTTTACATTTGGGTCAAAAAAAAAAAATTTACCTCCTGGGCACAAAAATCCCTGACCCCGGCATCAGGAATTTCCTTCCCAGGACACCAAAATAGCTTGATTTTTAAAAACTAGAAAAAGCACCATTTTTCACCATGAAATTCAACCCTGAATCTCATTCTGGTGTCCGATATTACATTTGGGTCAAAAAAAATTTTTACCTCCTGGGCACAAAAATCCCTGACCCCGGCATCAGGAATTTCCTTCCCAGGACACCAAAATAGCTTGATTTTTAAAAACTAGAAAAAGCACCATTTTTCACCATGAAATTTAACCCCAAATCTCATTCTGGCATCTGTTTTTACATTTGGGTAAAAGAAAAAAAAATCGCCTCCTAGGCACAAAACTCCCTCACCCCGGCATAAGGAATTTCCTTCCCCGGACACCAAAAGAAGATTGATTTTTCAAAACTAGAAAAAGCACCATTTTTCACCATGAAATTCAACCCTGAATCTCATTCTGGTGTCCGTTTTTACATTTGGGTCAAAAAAAAAATTTACCTCCTGGGCACAAAAATCCCTGACCCCGGCATCAGGAATTTCCTTCCCAGGACACCAAAATAGCTTGATTTTTAAAAACTAGAAAAAGCACCATTTTTCACCATGAAATTCAACCCCGAATCTCATTCTGGTGTCCGTTTTTACATTTGGGTCAAAAAAAAAAATTGCATCCTGGGCACAAAAATCCCTGACCCCGGCATCAGGAATTTCCTTCCCAGGACACCAAAATAGCTTGATTTTTAAAAACTAGAAAAAGCACCATTTTTCACCATGAAATTCAACCCCGAATCTCATTCTGGTGTCTGTTTTTACATTTGGGTCAAAAAAAAATTTGCCACCTGGGCACAAAAATCCCTGACCCCGGCATCAGGAATTTCCTTCCCAGGACACCAAAATAGCTTGATTTTTAAAAACAAGAAAAAGCACCATTTTTCACCATGAAATTCAACCCCGAATCTCATTCTGGTGTCCGTTTTTACATTTGGGTCAAAAAAAAATTTGCCACCTGGGCACAAAAATCCCTGACCCCGGCATCAGGAATTTCCTTCCCAGGACACCAAAATAGCTTTATTTTTAAAAACTAGAAAAAGCACCATTTTTTACCATGAAATTCAACCCTGAATCTCATTCTGGTGTACGTTTTTACATTTGGGTCAAAAAAAAAATTTGCCTCCTGGTCACAAAAATCCCTGACCCCGGCATCAGGAATTTCCTTCCCAGGACACCAAAATAGCTTGATTTTTAAAAAACTAGAAAAAGCACCATTTTTCACCATGAAATTTAACCCCAAATCTCATTCTCGCATCCATTTTTACATTAGTTTTTTTTTAAAAAAAAATTACCTCCTGGGCACAAAAATCCCTGACCCCGGAAACAGGAATTTCCTTCCCAGGACACCAAAATAGCTTGATTTTTAAAAACTAGAAAAAGCCCCATATTTCACCATGAAATTCAACCCTGAATCTCAT
Source organism: Vipera ursinii (assembly GCF_947247035.1). Taxonomy (NCBI): domain Eukaryota; kingdom Metazoa; phylum Chordata; class Lepidosauria; order Squamata; family Viperidae; genus Vipera; species Vipera ursinii. The sequence continues at coordinate 74,067,400 of NC_139518.1, forward strand.
TCTGGTGTCCGTTTTTACATTTGGGTCAAAAAAAAATTTGCCTCCTGGGCACCAAAATCCCTGATACCGGCATCAGCAATTTTCCCAGGACACCAAAATAGCTTGATTTTTAAAAACCTGAAAAAGCACGAGTTTTCACCATGAAATTCAACCCCGAATCTGACTCTGGTGTCCGTTTTTACATTTGGGTCAAAAAAAAATTACCTCCTGGGCACAAAAATCCCTGACCCCGGCATCAGGAATTTCCTTCCCAGGACACCAAAATAGCTTGATTTTTAAAAACAAGAAAAAGCACCATTTTTCACCATTAAATTCAACCCCGAATCTCATTCTGGTGTCCGTTTTTACATTTGGGTCAAAAAAAAAATTTGCCACCTGGGCACAAAAATCCCTGACACCGGCATCAGGAATTTCCTTCCCAGGACACCAAAATAGCTTGATTTTTAAAAACTAGAAAAAGCACCATTTTTCACCATGAAATTTAACCCTGAATCTCATTCTGGTGTCCGTTTTTACATTTGGGTCAAAAAAAAATTTACCTCCTGGGCAGAAAAATCCCTAACCCCGGCATCAGGAATTTCCTTCCCCGGACACCAAAATAGCTTGATTTTTAAAAACTAGAAAAAGCACCATTTTTCACCATTAAATTCAAACCTGAATCTCATTCTGGTGTCCGTTTTTACATTTGGGTCAAAAAAAAATTGCATCCTGGGCACAAAAATCCCTGACCCCGGCATCAGGAATTTCCTTCCCAGGACACCAAAATAGCTTGATTTTTAAAAACTAGAAAAAGCACCATTTTTCACCATGAAATTCAACCCCGAATCTCATTCTGGTGTCCGTTTTTACATTTGGGTCAAAAAAAAATTTGCCACCTGGGAACAAAAATCCCTGACCCCGGCATCAGGAATTTCCTTCCCAGGACACCAAAATAGCTTGATTTTTAAAAACTAGAAAAAGCACCATTTTTCACCATGAAATTCAACCCTGAATCTCATTCTGGTGTCCGATTTTACATTTGGGTCAAAAAAAAATTTGCATCCTGGGCACAAAAATCCCTGACCCCGGCATCAGGAATTTCCTTCCCAGGACACCAAAATAGCTTGATTTTTAAAAACTAGAAAAAGCACCATTTTTCACCATGAAATTCAACCCGGAATCTCATTCTGGTGTCCGTTTTTACATTTGGGTCAAAAAAAAATTTGCATCCTGGGCTCAAAAATCCCTGACCCCGGCATCAGGAATTTCCTTCCCAGGACACGAAAATAGCTTGATTTTTAAAAACTAGAAAAAGCACCATTTTTCACCATGAAATTCAACCCTGAATCTCATTCTGGTGTCCGTTTTTAAATTTGGGTCAAAAAAAAAATTTACCTCCTGGGCACAAAAATCCCTGACCCCGGCATCAGGAATTTCCTTCCCAGGACACCAAAATAGCTTGATTTTTAAAAACTAGAAAAAGCACCATTTTTCACCATGAAATTTAACCCTGAATCTCATTCTGGTGTCCGTTTTTACATTTGGGTCAAAAAAAAATTTGCCTCCTGGTCACAAAAATCCCTGACCCCGGCATCAGGAATTTCCTTCCCAGGACACCAAAATAGCTTGATTTTTAAAACCTAGAAAAAGCACCATTTTTCACCATGAAATTCAACCCCTAATCTCTTTCTGGTGTCCGTTTCTACATTTGGGTCAAAAAAAAAATATTTGCCACCTGGGCACAAAATTCCCTGACCCCGGCATCAGGAATTTCCTTCCCAGGACACCAAAATAGCTTGATTTTTAAAAACTAGAAAAAGCACCATTTTTCACCATGAAATTCAACCCCGAATCTCATTCTGGTGTCCGTTTTTACATTTGGGTCAAAAAAAAATTTGCATCCTGGGCACAAAAATCCCAATTTTTTTTTGACCCAAATGTAAAAACGGACACCAGAATGAGATTCGGGGTTGAATTTCATGGTGAAAAATGGTGCTTTTTCTAGTTTTTAAAAATCAATCTTTTGCCCGCTGTTTCGGGCAAAAAAACAAACAGGAAGGCTGTCTTCGGCGCCGCGCCGCCACCGGAAGTCCCCGGGGTGAGGGATTTTTGTGCCTAGGAGGCGATTTTTTTTTCTTTTACCCAAATGTAAAAACGGATGCCAGAATGAGATTCGGCGTTAAATTTTATGCTTTAAAATGGTGCTTTTTCTAGTTTTTAAAAATCAAGCTATTTTGGTGTCCTGGGAAGGAAATTCCTGTTGCCGGGGTCAGGGATTTTTGTGCCCAGGAGGTAAATTTTTTTTTAAAAAAAACTAATGTAAAAATGGATGCCAGAATGAGATTCGGGGTTAAATTTCATGGTGAAAAATGGTGCTTTTTCTAGTTTTTAAAAATCAATCTTCTTTTGGTGTCCGGGGTAGGAAATTCCTTATGCCGGGGTGAGGGATTTTTGTGCCTAGGAGGCGATTTTTTTTCTTTTACCCAAATGTAAAAACAGATGCCAGAATGAGATTTGGGGTTAAATTTCATGGTGAAAAATGGTGATTTTTCTAGTTTTTAAAAATCAATCTTCTTTTGGTGTTCTGGGAAGGACACCAGGAGGAGATTTTTTTTCTTTTACCCAAATGTAAAAAAGGATGCCGGAATGAGATTCGGGGTTGAATTTCATGGTGAAAAATGGTCCTTTTTCTAGTTTTTAAAAATCAAGCTATTTTGGTGTCCTGGGAAGGAAATTCCTGATGCCGGGGTCAGGGATTTTTGTGCCCAGGTGGCAAATTTTTTTTTGACCCAAATGTAAAAACGGACACCAGAATGAGATTCGGGGTTGAATTTCATGGTGAAAAATGGTGCTTTTTCTAGTTTTTAAAAATCAAGCTATTTTGGTGTCCTGGGAAGGAAATTCCTGATGCCGGGGTCAGGGATATTTGTGCCCAGGAGACAAATTTTTTTTGACCCAAATGTAAAAACGGACACCAGAACGAGATTCGGGGTTGAATTTCATGGTGAAAAATGGTCATTTTTCTAGTTTTTAAAAATCAAGCTATTTTGGTGTCCTGGGAAGGAAATTCCTGATGCCGGGGTCAGGGATTTTTGTGCCCAGGAGGAAAATTTTTTTTGACCCAAATGTAAAAACGGACACCAGAACGAGATTCGGGGTTGAATTTCATGGTGAAAAATGGTCCTTTTTCTAGTTTTTAAAAATCAAGCTATTTTGGTGTCCTGGGAAGGAAATTCCTGATGCCGGGGTCAGGGATTTTTGTGCCCAGGAGGCAAATTTTTTTTGACCCAAATGTAAAAATGGACACCAGAACGAGATTCGGGGTTGAATTTCATGGTGAAAAATGGTGCTTTTTCTAGTTTTTAAAAATCAAGCTATTTTGGTGTCCTGGGATGGAAATTCCTGATGCCGGGGTCAGGGATTTTTGTGCCCAGGAGGGAAATTTTTTTTGACCCAAATGTAAAAACGGACACCAGAATGAGATTCGGGGTTGAATTTAATGGTGAAAAATGGTGCTTTTTCTAGTTTTTAAAAATCAATCTTCTTTTGGTGTCCTGGGAAGGACACAAGGAGGAGATTTTTTTTCTTTTACCCAAATGTAAAAAAGGATGCCGGAATGAGATTCGGGGTTAAATTTCATGGTGAAAAATGGTGCTTTTATAGTTTTTAATAATCAAGCTTCTTTTGGTGTCCGGGGAAGGAAATTCCTTATGCCGGGGTGAGGGATTTTTGTGCCTAGGAGGTGAATTTTTTTTCTTTTACCCAAATGTAAAAACGGATGCCAGAATGAGATTTGGGGTTAAATTTCATGGTGAAAAATAGTGCTTTTTCTAGTTTTTAAAAATCAAGCTATTTTGGTGTCCTGGGAACGAAATTCCTAATGCCGGGGTCAGGGATTTTTGTGCCCAGGAGGCAAAAAAATTTTTTGACCCAAATGTAAAAACGGACACCAGAACGAGATTCGGGGTTGAATTTCATGGTGAAAAATGGTCCTTTTTCTAGTTTTTAAAAATCAAGCTATTTTGGTGTCCTGGGAAGGAAATTCTTGATGCCGGGGTCAGGAATTTTTGTGCCCAGGGGGCAATTTTTTTTCTTTTACCCAAATGTAAAAAAGGATGCCAGAATGAGATTCGGAGTTAAATTTCATGGTGAAAAATGGTGCTTTTATAGTTTTTAATAATCAAGCTTCTTTTGGTGTCCGGGGTAGGAAATTCCTTATGACGGGGTGAGGGATTTTTGTGCCTAGGAGGCGATTTTTTTTTCTTTTACCCAAATGTAAAAATGGATGCCAGAATGAGATTCGGCGTTAAATTTTATGCTTTAAAATGGTGCTTTTTCTAGTTTTTAAAAATCAAGCTATTTTGGTGTCCTGGGAAGGAAATTCCTGATGCCGGGGTCAGGGATTTTTGTGCCCAGGAGGCAAAATTTTTTTTGACCCAAATGTAAAAACGAACACCAGAACGAGATTCGGGGTTGAATTTCATTGTGAAAAATGGTGCTTTTTCTAGTTTTTAAAAATCAAGCTATTTTGGTGTCCTGGGAAGGAAATTCCTGATGCTTGGGTCAGGGATTTTTGTGCCCAGGAGGGAAATTTTTTTTCACCCAAATGTAAAAACGGACACCAGAATGAGATTCGGGGTTGAATTTAATGGTGAAAAATGGTGCTTTTTCTAGTTTTTAAAAATCAATCTTCTTTTGGTGTCCTGGGAAGGACACCAGGAGGAGATTTTTTTTCTTTTACCCAAATGTAAAAAAGGATGCCGGAATGAGATTCGGGGTTAAATTTCATGGTGAAAAATGGTGCTTTTATAGTTTTTAATAATCAAGCTTCTTTTGGTGTCCGGGGTAGGAAATTCCTTATGCCGGGGTGAGGGATTTTTGTGCCTAGGAGGTGAATTTTTTTTCTTTTACCCAAATGTAAAAACGGACACCAGAATCAGATTCGGGGTTGAATTTCATGGTGAAAACTCGTGCTTTTTCAGGTTTTTAAAAATCAAGCTATTTTGGTGTCCTGGGAAAATTCCTGATGCCGGTGTCAGGGATTTTGGTGCCCAGGAGGCAAATTTTTTTTTGACCCAAATGTAAAAACGGACACCAGAACGAGATTCGGGGTTGAATTTCATGGTGAAAAATGGTGCTTTTTCTAGTTTTTAAAAATCAAGCTATTTTGGTGTCCTGGGAAGGAAATTCCTGATGCCGGGGTCAGGGATTTTTGTGCCCAGGATGCAAATTTTTTTTTGACCCAAATGTAAAAACGGACACCAGAATGAGATTCGGGGTTGAATTTCATGGTGAAAAATGGTGCTTTTTCTAGTTTTTAAAAATCAAGCTATTTTGGTGTCCTGGGAAGGAAATTCCTGATGCCGGGGTCAGGGATTTTTGTGCCCAGGAGGTAAATTTTTTTTTTGACCCAAATGTAAAAACGGACACCAGAATGAGATTCAGGGTTGAATTTCATGGTGAAAAATGGTGCTTTTTCTAGTTTTGAAAAATCAATCTTCTTTTGGTGTCCGGGGAAGGAAATTCCTTATGCCGGGGTGAGGGAGTTTTGTGCCTAGGAGGCGATTTTTTTTTCTTTTACCCAAATGTAAAAACAGATGCCAGAATGAGATTTGGGGTTAAATTTCATGGTGAAAAATGGTGCTTTTTCTAGTTTTTAAAAATCAAGCTATTTTGGTGTCCTGGGAAGGAAATTCCTGATGCCGGGGTCAGGGATTTTTGTGCCCAGGAGGTAAAAATTTTTTTTGACCCAAATGTAATATCGGACACCAGAATGAGATTCAGGGTTGAATTTCATGGTGAAAAATGGTGCTTTTTCTAGTTTTTAAAAATCAAGCTATTTTGGTGTCCTGGGAAGGAAATTCCTGATGCCGGGGTCAGGGATTTTTGTGCCCAGGAGGTAAATTTTTTTTTTGACCCAAATGTAAAAACGGACACCAGAATGAGATTCAGGGTTGAATTTCATGGTGAAAAATGGTGCTTTTTCTAGTTTTTAAAAATAAAGCTATTTTGGTGTCCTGGGAAGGAAATTCCTGATGCCGGGGTCAGGGATTTTTGTGCCCAGGAGGTAAAACATTTTTTTGACCCAAATGTAAAATCGGACACCAGAATCAGATTCGGGGTTGAATTTCATGGTGAAAACTCGTGCTTTTTCAGGTTTTTAAAAATCAAGCTATTTTGGTGTCCTGGGAAAATTCCTGATGCCGGTGTCAGGGATTTTTGTGCCCAGGTGGCAAATTTTTTTTTGACCCAAATGTAAAAACGGACACCAGAATGAGATTCGGGGTTGAATTTCTTGGTGAAAAATGGTGCTTTTTCTAGTTTTTAAAAATCAAGCTATTTTGGTGTCCTGGGAAGGAAATTCCTGATGCCGGGGTCAGGGAATTTTGTGCCCAGGTGGCAAATTTTTTTTTGACCCAAATGTAGAAACGGACACCAGAAAGAGATTAGGGATTGAATTTCATGGTGAAAAATGGTGCTTTTTCTAGTTTTTAAAAATCAAGCTATTTTGGTGTCCTGGGAAGGAAATTCCTGATGCCAGGGTCAGGGATTTTTGTGCCCAGGAGGTAAAAATTTTTTTTGACCCAAATGTAAAATCGGACACCAGAATGAGATTCAGGGTTGAATTTCATGGTGAAAAATGGCGCTTTTTCTAGTTTTTAAAAATCAAGCTATTTTGGTGTCCTGGGAAGGAAATTCCTGATGCCGGGGTCAGGGATTTTTGTGCCCAGGTGGCAAATTTTTTTTTTGACCCAAATGTAAAAACGGACACCAGAATGAGATTCGGGGTTGAATTTCATGGTGAAAAATGGTGCTTTTTCTAGTTTTTAAAAATCAAGCTATTTTGGTGTCCTGGGAAGGAAATTCCTGATGCCGGGGTCAGGGATTTTTGTGCCCAGGTGGCAAATTTTTTTTTGACCCAAATGTAAAATCGGACACCAGAATGAGATTCAGGGTTGAATTTCATGGTGAAAAATGGTGCTTTTTCTAGTTTTTAAAAATCAAGCTATTTTGGTGTCCTGGGAAGGAAATTCCTGATGCCGGGGTCAGGGATTTTTGTGCCCAGGTGGCAAATTTTTTTTTTGACCCAAATGTAAAAACGGACACCAGAATGAGATTCGGGGTTGAATTTCATGGTGAAAAATGGTGCTTTTTCTAGTTTTTAAAAATCAAGCTATTTTGGTGTCCTGGGAAGGAAATTCCTGATGCCGGGGTCAGGGATTTTTGTGCCCAGGAGGTAAATTTTTTTTTGACCCAAATGTAAAAACGGACACCAGAATCAGATTCGGGGTTGAATTTCATGGTGAAAACTCGTGCTTTTTCAGGTTTTTAAAAATCAAGCTATTTTGGTGTCCTGGGAAAATTCCTGATGCCGGTGTCAAAGATTTTGGTGCCCAGGAGGCAAATTTTTTTTTGACCCAAATGTAAAAACGGACACCAGAATGAGATTCAGGGTTGAATTTCATGGTGAAATATGGGGCTTTTTCTAGTTTTTAAAAATCAAGCTATTTTGGTGTCCTGGGAAGGAAATTCCTGTTGCCGGGGTCAGGGATTTTTGTGCCCAGGAGGTAAATTTTTTTTTAAAAAAAACTAACGTAAAAATGGATGCCAGAATGAGATTCGGGGTTAAATTTCATGGTGAAAAATGGTGCTTTTTCTAGTTTTTAAAAATCAATCTTCTTTTGGTGTCCGGGGAAGGAAATTCCTTATGCCGGGGTGAGGGAGTTTTGTGCCTAGGAGGCGATTTTTTTTTCTTTTACCCAAATGTAAAAACAGATGCCAGAATGAGATTTGGGGTTAAATTTCATGGTGAAAAATGGTGCTTTTTCTAGTTTTTAAAAATCAAGCTATTTTGGTGTCCTGGCACCATTTTTCACCATGAAATTCAACCCCGAATCTCATTCTGGTGTCCGTTTTTACATTTGGGTCAAAAAAAATTTGCATCCTGGGCACAAAAATCCCTGACCCCGGCATCAGGAATTTCCTTCCCAGGACACCAAAATAGCTTGATTTTTAAAAACTAGAAAAAGCACCATTTTTCACCATGAAATTCAACCCCGAATCTCATTCTGGTGTCCGTTTTTACATTTGGGTCAAAAAAAAATTTGCATCCTGGGCTCAAAAATCCCTGACCCCGGCATCAGGAATTTCCTTCCCAGGACACGAAAATAGCTTGATTTTTAAAAACTAGAAAAAGCACCATTTTTCACCATGAAATTCAACCCTGAATCTCATTCTGGTGTCCGTTTTTACATTTGGGTCAAAAAAAAAATTTACCTCCTGGGCACAAAAATCCCTGACCCCGGCATCAGGAATTTCCTTCCCAGGACACCAAAATAGCTTGATTTTTAAAAACTAGAAAAAGCACCATTTTTCACCATGAAATTCAACCCTGAATCTCATTCTGGTGTCCGATTTTACATTTGGGTCAAAAAATTTTTTTACCTCCTGGGCACAAAAATCCCTGACCCCGGCATCAGGAATTTCCTTCCCAGGACACCAAAATAGCTTGATTTTTAAAAACTAGAAAAAGCACCATTTTTCACCATGAAATTCAATCCCTAATCTCATTCTGGTGTCCGTTTTTACATTTGGGTCAAAAAAAATTTGCATCCTGGGCACAAAAATCCCTGACCCCGGCATCAGGAATTTCCTTCCCAGGACACCAAAATAGCTTGATTTTTAAAAACTAGAAAAAGCACCATTTTTCACCATGAAATTCAACCCCGAATCTCATTCTGGTGTCCGTTTTTACATTTGGGTCAAAAAAAAATTGCATCCTGGGCACAAAAATCCCTGACCCCGGCATCAGGAATTTCCTTCCCAGGACACCAAAATAGCTTGATTTTTAAAAACTAGAAAAAGCACCATTTTTCACCATGAAATTCAACCCCGAATCTCATTCTGGTGTCCGTTTTTACATTTGGGTCAAAAAAAAATTTGCCACCTGGGAACAAAAATCCCTGACCCCGGCATCAGGAATTTCCTTCCCAGGACACCAAAATAGCTTGATTTTTAAAAACTAGAAAAAGCACCATTTTTCACCATGAAATTCAACCCCGAATCTCATTCTGGTGTCCGTTTTTACATTTGGGTCAAAAAAAAATTTGCCACCTGGGAACAAAAATCCCTGACCCCGGCATCAGGAATTTCCTTCCCAGGACACCAAAATAGCTTGATTTTTAAAAACAAGAAAAAGCACCATTTTTCACCATGAAATTCAACCCCGAATCTCATTCTGGTGTCCGTTTTTACATTTGGGTCAAAAAAAAAATTTGCCACCTGGGCACAAAAATCCCTGACCCCGGCATCAGGAATTTCCTTCCCAGGACACCAAAATAGCTTGATTTTTAAAAACTAGAAAAAGCACCATTTTTCACCATGAAATTCAACCCCGAATCTCATTCTGGTGTCCGTTTTTACATTTGAGTCAAAAAAAAATTTGCCACCTGCGTACAAAAATCCCTGACCCCGGCATCAGGAATTTCCTTCCCAGGACACCAAAATAGCTTGATTTTTAAAAACAAGAAAAAGCACCATTTTTCACCATGAAATTCAACCCCGAATCTCATTCTGGTGTCCGTTTTTACATTTGGGTCAAAAAAAAAATTTGCCACCTGGGCACAAAAATCCCTGACCCCGGCATCAGGAATTTCCTTCCCAGGACACCAAAATAGCTTGATTTTTAAAAACTAGAAAAAGCACCATTTTTCACCATGAAATTCAACCCTGAATCTTGTTCTGGTGTCCGATTTTACATTTGGGTCAAAAAAATTTTTTACCTACTGAGCACAAAAATCCCTGACCCCGGCATCAGGAATTTCCTTCCCAGGAGACCAAAATAGCTTGATTTTTAAAAACTAGAAAAAGCACCATTTTTCACCATGAAATTTAACCCTGAATCTCATTCTGGTGTCCGTTTTTACATTTGGGTCAAAAAAAAAATTTACCTCCTGGGCACAAAAATCCCTGACCCCGGCATCAGGAATTTCCTTCCCAGGACACCAAAATAGCTTGATTTTTAAAAACTAGAAAAAGCACCATTTTTCACCATGAAATTCAACCCTGAATCTCATTCTGGTGTCCGATTTTACATTTGGGTCAAAAAAATTTTTTACCTCCTGGGCACAAAAATCCCTGACCCCGGCATCAGGAATTTCCTTCCCAGGACACCAAAATAGCTTGATTTTTAAAAACTAGAAAAAGCACCATTTTTCACCATGAAATTTAACCCCAAATCTCATTCTGGCATCTGTTTTTACATTTGGGTAAAAGAAAAAAAAATCGCCTCCTAGGCACAAAACTCCCTCACCCCGGCATAAGGAATTTCCTTCCCCGGACACCAAAATAGCTTGATTTTTAAAAACTAGAAAAAGCCCCATATTTCACCATGAAATTCAACCCTGAATCTCATTCTGGTGTCCGTTTTTACATTTGGGTCAAAAAAAAATTTGCCTCCTGGGCACCAAAATCCCTGACACCGGCATCAGCAATTTTCCCAGGACACCAAAATAGCTTGATTTTTAAAAACCTGAAAAAGCACGAGTTTTCACCATGAAATTCAACCCCGAATCTGATTCTGGTGTCCGTTTTTACATTTGGGTCAAAAAAAAATTACCTCCTGGGCACAAAAATCCCTGACCCCGGTATCAGGAATTTCCTTCCCAGGACACCAAAATAGCTTGATTTTTAAAAACTAGAAAAAGCACCATTTTTCACCATGAAATTTAACCCCAAATCTCATTCTGGCATCTGTTTTTACATTTGTGTAAAAGAAAAAAAAATCGCCTCCTAGGCACAAAACTCCCTCACCCCGGCATAAGGAATTTCCTTCCCCGGACACCAAAAGAAGATTGATTTTTAAAAACTAGAAAAAGCACCATTTTTCACCATGAAATTCAACCCTGAATCTCATTCTGGTGTCCGTTTTTACATTTGGGTCAAAAAAAAATTTGCCACCTGGGCACAAAAATCCCTGACCCCGGCATCAGGAATTTCCTTCCCAGGACACCAAAATAGCTTGATTTTTAAAAACAAGAAAAAGCACCATTTTTCACCATGAAATTCAACCCCGAATCTCATTCTGGTGTCCGTTTTTACATTTGGGTCAAAAAAAAATTTGCCACCTGGTCACAAAAATCCCTGACCCCGGCATCAGGAATTTCCTTCCCAGGACACCAAAATAGCTTGATTTTTAAAAACTAGAAAAAGCACCATGTTTTACCATGAAATTCAACCCTGAATCTCATTCTGGTGTCCATTTTACATTTGGGTCAAAAAAAAAATTTGCCTCCTGGTCACAAAAATCCCTGACCCCGGCATCAGGAATTTCCTTCCCAGGACACCAAAATAGCTTGATTTTTAAAAACTAGAAAAAGCACCATTTTTCACCATGAAATTCAACCCTGAATCTTGTTCTGGTGTCCGATTTTACATTTGGGTCAAAAAAAATTTTTACCTACTGAGCACAAAAATCCCTGACCCCGGCATCAGGAATTTCCTTCCCAGGAGACCAAAATAGCTTGATTTTTAAAAACTAGAAAAAGCACCATTTTTCACCATGAAATTTAACCCTGAATCTCATTCTGGTGTCCGTTTTTACATTTGGGTCAAAAAAAAATTTACCTCCTGTGCAGAAAAATCCCTGACCCCGGCATCAGGAATTTCCTTCCCCGGACACCAAAATAGCTTGATTTTTAAAAACTAGAAAAAGCACCATTTTTCACCATGAAATTCAACCCTGAATCTCATTCTGGAGTCCGATTTTACATTTGGGTCAAAAAAAAATTTTACCTCCTGGGCACAAAAATCCCTGACCCCGGCATCAGGAATTTCCTTCCCAGGACACCAAAATAGCTTGATTTTTAAAAACTAGAAAAAGCACCATTTTTCACCATGAAATTTAACCCCAAATCTCATTCTGGCATCTGTTTTTACATTTGGGTAAAAGAAAAAAAAATCGCCTCCTAGGCACAAAACTCCCTCACCCCGGCATAAGGAATTTCCTTCCCCGGACACCAAAAGAAGATTGATTTTTCAAAACTAGAAAAAGCACCATTTTTCACCATGAAATTCAACCCTGAATCTCATTCTGGTGTCCGATTTTACATTTGGGTCAAAAAAAAAATTTACCTCCTGGGCACAAAAATCCCTGACCCCGGCATCAGGAATTTCCTTCCCAGGACACCAAAATAGCTTGATTTTTAAAAACTAGAAAAAGCACCATTTTTCACCATGAAATTTAACCCCAAATCTCATTCTGGCATCTGTTTTTACATTTGGGTAAAAGAAAAAAAAATCGCCTCCTAGGCACAAAACTCCCTCACCCCGGCATAAGGAATTTCCTTCCCCGGACACCAAAAGAAGATTGATTTTTCAAAACTAGAAAAAGCACCATTTTTCACCATGAAATTCAACCCTGAATCTCATTCTGGTGTCCGTTTTTACATTTGGGTCAAAAAAAAATTGCATCCTGGGCACAAAAATCCCTGACCCCGGCATCAGGAATTTCCTTGCCAGGACACCAAAATAGCTTGATTTTTAAAAACTAGAAAAAGCACCATTTTTCACCATGAAATTCAACCCCGAATCTCATTCTGGTGTCTGTTTTTACATTTGGGTCAAAAAAAAAATTTGCCACCTGGGCACAAAAATCCCTGACCCCGGCATCAGGAATTTCCTTCCCAGGACACCAAAATAGCTTGATTTTTAAAAACTAGAAAAAGCACCATTTTTCACCATGAAATTCAACCCCGAATCTCATTCTGGTGTCCGTTTTTACATTGGGGTCAAAAAAAAATTTGCCACCTGGGCACAAAAATCCCTGACCCCGGCATCAGGAATTTCCTTCCCAGGACACCAAAATAGCTTTATTTTTAAAAACTAGAAAAAGCACCATTTTTTACCATGAAATTCAACCCTGAATCTCATTCTGGTGTACGTTTTTACATTTGGGTCAAAAAAAAAATTTGCCTCCTGGTCACAAAAATCCCTGACCCCGGCATCAGGAATTTCCTTCCCAGGACACCAAAATAGCTTGATTTTTAAAAACTAGAAAAAGCACCATTTTTCACCATGAAATTCAACCCTGAATCTTGTTCTGGTGTCCGATTTTACATTTGGGTCAAAAAAATTTTTTACCTACTGAGCACAAAAATCCCTGACCCCGGCATCAGGAATTTCCTTCCCCGGACACCAAAATAGCTTGATTTTTAAAAACTAGAAAAAGCACCATTTTTCACCATGAAATTCAACCCTGAATCTCATTCTGGTGTCCGATTTTACATTTGGGTCAAAAAAATGTTTTACCTCCTGGGCACAAAAATCCCTGACCCCGGCATCAGGAATTTCCTTCCCAGGACACCAAAATAGCTTGATTTTTAAAAACTAGAAAAAGCACCATTTTTCACCATGAAATTTAACCCCAAATCTCATTCTGGCATCTGTTTTTACATTTGGGTAAAAGAAAAAAAAATCGCCTCCTAGGCACAAAACTCCCTCACCCCGGCATAAGGAATTTCCTTCCCCGGACACCAAAAGAAGATTGATTTTTAAAAACTAGAAAAAGCTCCATTTTTCACCATGAAATTTAACCCCGAATCTCATTCTCGCATCCATTTTTACATTAGTTTTTTTTTTAAAAAAAATTACCTCCTGGGCACAAAAATCCCTGACCCCGGAAACAGGAATTTCCTTCCCAGGACACCAAAATAGCTTGATTTTTAAAAACTAGAAAAAGCCCCATATTTCACCATGAAATTCAACCCTGAATCTCATTCTGGTGTCCGTTTTTACATTTGGGTCAAAAAAAAATTTGCCTCCTGGGCACCAAAATCCCTGACACCGGCATCAGCAATTTTCCCAGGACACCAAAATAGCTTGATTTTTAAAAACCTGAAAAAGCACGAGTTTTCACCATGAAATTCAACCCCGAATCTGATTCTGGTGTCCGTTTTTACATTTGGGTCAAAAAAAATTTACCTCCTGGGCACAAAAATCCCTGACCCCGGTATCAGGAATTTCCTTCCCAGGACACCAAAATAGCTTGATTTTTAAAAACTAGAAAAAGCACCATTTTTCACCATGAAATTTAACCCCAAATCTCATTCTGGCATCTGTTTTTACATTTGTGTAAAAGAAAAAAAAATCGCCTCCTAGGCACAAAACTCCCTCACCCCGGCATAAGGAATTTCCTTCCCCGGACACCAAAAGAAGATTGATTTTTAAAAACAAGAAAAAGCATCATTTTTCACCATGAAATTCAACCCCGAATCTCATTCTGGTGTCCGTTTTTACATTTGGGTCAAAAAAAAATTTGCCACCTGGTCACAAAAATCCCTGACCCCGGCATCAGGAATTTCCTTCCCAGGACACCAAAATAGCTTGATTTTTAAAAACTAGAAAAAGCACCATTTTTTACCATGAAATTCAACCCTGAATCTCATTCTGGTGTCCATTTTACATTTGGGTCAAAAAAAAAATTTGCCTCCTGGTCACAAAAATCCCTGACCCCGGCATCAGGAATTTCCTTCCCAGGACACCAAAATAGCTTGATTTTTAAAAACTAGAAAAAGCACCATTTTTCACCATGAAATTCAACCCTGAATCTTGTTCTGGTGTCCGATTTTACATTTGGGTCAAAAAAAATTTTTACCTACTGAGCACAAAAATCCCTGACCCCGGCATCAGGAATTTCCTTCCCAGGAGACCAAAATAGCTTGATTTTTAAAAACTAGAAAAAGCACCATTTTTCACCATGAAATTTAACCCTGAATCTCATTCTGGTGTCCGTTTTTACATTTGGGTCAAAAAAAAATTTACCTCCTGTGCAGAAAAATCCCTGACCCCGGCATCAGGAATTTCCTTCCCCGGACACCAAAATAGCTTGATTTTTAAAAACTAGAAAAAGCACCATTTTTCACCATGAAATTCAACCCTGAATCTCATTCTGGTGTCCGATTTTACATTTGGGTCAAAAAAAAATTTTACCTCCTGGGCACAAAAATCCCTGACCCCGGCATCAGGAATTTCCTTCCCAGGACACCAAAATAGCTTGATTTTTAAAAACTAGAAAAAGCACCATTTTTCACCATGAAATTTAACCCCAAATCTCATTCTGGCATCTGTTTTTACATTTGGGTAAAAGAAAAAAAAATCGCCTCCTAGGCACAAAACTCCCTCATCCCGGCATAAGGAATTTCCTTCCCAGGACACCAAAAGAAGATTGATTTTTCAAAACTAGAAAAAGCACCATTTTTCACCATGAAATTCAACCCTGAATCTCATTCTGGTGTCCGATTTTACATTTGGGTCAAAAAAATGTTTTACCTCCTGGGCACAAAAATCCCTGACCCCGGCATCAGGAATTTCCTTCCCAGGACACCAAAATAGCTTGATTTTTAAAAACTAGAAAAAGCACCATTTTTCACCATGAAATTTAACCCCAAATCTCATTCTGGCATCTGTTTTTACATTTGGGTAAAAGAAAAAAAAATCGCCTCCTAGGCACAAAACTCCCTCACCCCGGCATAAGGAATTTCCTTCCCCGGACACCAAAAGAAGATTGATTTTTAAAAACTAGAAAAAGCACCATTTTTCACCATGAAATTTAACCCCGAATCTCATTCTCGCATCCATTTTTACATTAGTTTTTTTTTTTAAAAAAATTACCTCCTGGGCACAAAAATCCCTGACCCCGGAAACAGGAATTTCCTTCCCAGGACACCAAAATAGCTTGATTTTTAAAAACTAGAAAAAGCCCCATATTTCACCATGAAATTCAACCCTGAATCTCATTCTGGTGTCCGTTTTTACATTTGGGTCAAAAAAAAATTTGCCTCCTGGGCACCAAAATCCCTGACACCGGCATCAGCAATTTTCCCAGGACACCAAAATAGCTTGATTTTTAAAAACCTGAAAAAGCACGAGTTTTCACCATGAAATTCAACCCCGAATCTGATTCTGGTGTCCGTTTTTACATTTGGGTCAAAAAAAATTTACCTCCTGGGCACAAAAATCCCTGACCCCGGTATCAGGAATTTCCTTCCCAGGACACCAAAATAGCTTGATTTTTAAAAACTAGAAAAAGCACCATTTTTCACCATGAAATTTAACCCCAAATCTCATTCTGGCATCTGTTTTTACATTTGTGTAAAAGAAAAAAAAATCGCCTCCTAGGCACAAAACTCCCTCACCCCGGCATAAGGAATTTCCTTCCCCGGACACCAAAAGAAGATTGATTTTTAAAAACTAGAAAAAGCACCATTTTTCACCATGAAATTCAACCCTGAATCTCATTCTGGTGTCCGTTTTTACATTTGGGTCAAAAAAAAATTTGCCACCTGGGCACAAAAATCCCTGACCCCGGCATCAGGAATTTCCTTCCCAGGACACCAAAATAGCTTGATTTTTAAAAACAAGAAAAAGCACCATTTTTCACCATGAAATTCAACCCCGAATCTCATTCTGGTGTCCGTTTTTACATTTGGGTCAAAAAAAAATTTGCCACCTGGTCACAAAAATCCCTGACCCCGGCATCAGGAATTTCCTTCCCAGGACACCAAAATAGCTTGATTTTTAAAAACTAGAAAAAGCACCATTTTTCACCATGAAATTCAACCCTGAATCTTGTTCTGGTGTCCGATTTTACATTTGGGTCAAAAAAAATTTTTACCTACTGAGCACAAAAATCCCTGACCCCGGCATCAGGAATTTCCTTCCCAGGAGACCAAAATAGCTTGATTTTTAAAAACTAGAAAAAGCACCATTTTTCACCATGAAATTTAACCCTGAATCTCATTCTGGTGTCCGTTTTTACATTTGGGTCAAAAAAAATTTTACCTCCTGGGCACAAAAATCCCTGACCCCGGCATCAGGAATTTCCTTCCCAGGACACCAAAATAGCTTGATTTTTAAAAACTAGAAAAAGCACCATTTTTCACCATGAAATTTAACCCCAAATCTCATTCTGGCATCTGTTTTTACATTTGGGTAAAAGAAAAAAAAATCGCCTCCTAGGCACAAAACTCCCTCACCCCGGCATAAGGAATTTCCTTCCCAGGACACCAAAAGAAGATTGATTTTTCAAAACTAGAAAAAGCACCATTTTTCACCATGAAATTCAACCCTGAATCTCATTCTGGTGTCCGATTTTACATTTGGGTCAAAAAAAAAATTTACCTTCTGGGCACAAAAATCCCTGACCCCGGCATCAGGAATTTCCTTCCCAGGACACCAAAATAGCTTGATTTTTAAAAACTAGAAAAAGCACCATTTTTCACCATGAAATTTAACCCCAAATCTCATTCTGGCATCTGTTTTTACATTTGGGTAAAAGAAAAAAAAATCGCCTCCTAGGCACAAAACTCCCTCACCCCAGCATAAGGAATTTCCTTCCCCGGACACCAAAAGAAGATTGATTTTTCAAAACTAGAAAAAGCACCATTTTTCACCATGAAATTCAACCCTGAATCTCATTCTGGTGTCCGTTTTTACATTTGGGTCAAAAAAAAATTGCATCCTGGGCACAAAAATCCCTGACCCCGGCATCAGGAATTTCCTTGCCAGGACACCAAAATAGCTTGATTTTTAAAAACTAGAAAAAGCACCATTTTTCACCATGAAATTCAACCCCGAATCTCATTCTGGTGTCTGTTTTTACATTTGGGTCAAAAAAAAAATTTGCCACCTGGGCACAAAAATCCCTGACCCCGGCATCAGGAATTTCCTTCCCAGGACACCAAAATAGCTTGATTTTTAAAAACAAGAAAAAGCACCATTTTTCACCATGAAATTCAACCCCGAATCTCATTCTGGTGTCCGTTTTTACATTTGGGTCAAAAAAAAATTTGCCACCTGGGCACAAAAATCCCTGACCCCGGCATCAGGAATTTCCTTCCCAGGACACCAAAATAGCTTTATTTTTAAAAACTAGAAAAAGCACCATTTTTTACCATGAAATTCAACCCTGAATCTCATTCTGGTGTACGTTTTTACATTTGGGTCAAAAAAAAAATTTGCCTCCTGGTCACAAAAATCCCTGACCCCGGCATCAGGAATTTCCTTCCCAGGACACCAAAATAGCTTGATTTTTAAAAACTAGAAAAAGCACCATTTTTCACCATGAAATTCAACCCTGAATCTTGTTCTGGTGTCCGATTTTACATTTGGGTCAAAAAAATTTTTTACCTACTGAGCACAAAAATCCCTGACCCCGGCATCAGGAATTTCCTTCCCCGGACACCAAAATAGCTTGATTTTTAAAAACTAGAAAAAGCACCATTTTTCACCATGAAATTCAACCCTGAATCTCATTCTGGTGTCCGATTTTACATTTGGGTCAAAAAAATGTTTTACCTCCTGGGCACAAAAATCCCTGACCCCGGCATCAGGAATTTCCTTCCCAGGACACCAAAATAGCTTGATTTTTAAAAACTAGAAAAAGCACCATTTTTCACCATGAAATTTAACCCCAAATCTCATTCTGGCATCAGTTTTTACATTTGGGTAAAAGAAAAAAAAATCGCCTCCTAGGCACAAAACTCCCTCACCCCGGCATAAGGAATTTCCTTCCCTGGACACCAAAAGAAGATTGATTTTTAAAAACTAGAAAAAGCACCATTTTTCACCATGAAATTTAACCCCGAATCTCATTCTCGCATCCATTTTTACATTAGTTTTTTTTTTAAAAAAATTACCTCCTGGGCACAAAAATCCCTGACCCCGGAAACAGGAATTTCCTTCCCAGGACACCAAAATAGCTTGATTTTTAAAAACTAGAAAAAGCCCCATATTTCACCATGAAATTCAACCCTGAATCTCATTCTGGTGTCCGTTTTTACATTTGGGTCAAAAAAAAATTTGCCTCCTGGGCACCAAAATCCCTGACACCGGCATCAGCAATTTTCCCAGGACACCAAAATAGCTTGATTTTTAAAAACCTGAAAAAGCACGAGTTTTCACCATGAAATTCAACCCCGAATCTGATTCTGGTGTCCGTTTTTACATTTGGGTCAAAAAAAAATTACCTCCTGGGCACAAAAATCCCTGACCCCGGTATCAGGAATTTCCTTCCCAGGACACCAAAATAGCTTGATTTTTAAAAACTAGAAAAAGCACCATTTTTCACCATGAAATTTAACCCCAAATCTCATTCTGGCATCTGTTTTTACATTTGTGTAAAAGAAAAAAAAATCGCCTCCTAGGCACAAAACTCCCTCACCCCGGCATAAGGAATTTCCTTCCCCGGACACCAAAAGAAGATTGATTTTTAAAAACTAGAAAAAGCACCATTTTTCACCATGAAATTCAACCCTGAATCTCATTCTGGTGTCCGTTTTTACATTTGGGTCAAAAAAAAATTTACCTCCTGGGCACAAAAATCCCTGACCCTGGCATCAGGAATTTCCTTCCCCGGACACCAAAATAGCTTGATTTTTAAAAACTAGAAAAAGCACCATTTTTCACCATGAAATTCAACACCGAATCTCATTCTGGTGTCCGTTTTTACATTTGGGTCAAAAAAAAAATTGCATCCTGGGCACAAAAATCCCTGACCCTGGCATCAGGAATTTCCTTCCCAGGACACCAAAATAGCTTGATTTTTAAAAACTAGAAAAAGCACCATTTTTCACCATGAAATTCAACCCCGAATCTCATTCTGGTGTCCGTTTTTACATTTGGGTCAAAAAAAAAATTTGCCACCTGGGCACAAAAATCCCTGACCCCGGCATCAGGAATTTCCTTCCCAGGACACCAAAATAGCTTGATTTTTAAAAACAAGAAAAAGCACCATTTTTCACCATTAAATTCAACCCCGAATCTCATTCTGGTGTCCCTTTTTACATTTGGGTCAAAAAAAAAAATTGCCACCTGGGCACAAAAATCCCTGACCCCGGCATCAGGAATTTCCTTCCCAGGACACCAAAATAGCTTGATTTTTAAAAACTAGAAAAAGCACCATTTTTCACCATGAAATTTAACCCTGAATCTCATTCTGGTGTCCGTTTTTACATTTGGGTCAAAAAAAAATTTACCTCCTGGGCAGAAAAATCCCTGACCCCGGCATCAGGAATTTCCTTCCCCGGACACCAAAATAGCTTGATTTTTAAAAACTAGAAAAAGCACCATTTTTCACCATGAAATTCAACCCCGAATCTCATTCTGGTGTCCGTTTTTATATTTGGGTCAAAAAAAAATTTGCCACCTGCGCACAAAAATCCCTGACCCCGGCATCAGGAATTTCCTTCCCAGGACACCAAAATAGCTTGATTTTTAAAAACTAGAAAAACCACCATTTTTCACCATGAAATTCAACCCTGAATCTCATTCTGGTGTCCGATTTTACATTTGGGTCAAAAAAATGTTTTACCTCATGGGCACAAAAATCCCTGACCCCAGCATCAGGAATTTCCTTCCCAGGACACCAAAATAGCTTGATTTTTAAAAACTAGAAAAAGCACCATTTTTCACCATGAAATTTAACCCCAAATCTCATTCTGGCATCTGTTTTTACATTTGGGTAAAAGAAAAAAAATCGCCTCCTAGGCACAAAACTCCCTCACCCCGGCATAAGGAATTTCCTTCTCCGGACACCAAAAGAAGATTGATTTTTAAAAACTAGAAAAAGCACCATTTTTCACCATGAAATTTAACCCCGAATCTCATTCTGGCATCCATTTTTACATTAGTTTTTTTTTAAAAAAAATTTACCTCCTGGGCACAAAAATCCCTGACCCCGGCAACAGGAATTTCCTTCCCAGGACACCAAAATAGCTTGATTTTTAAAAACTAGAAAAAGCACCATTTTTTACCATGAAATTCAACCCTGAATCTCATTCTGGTGTCCGTTTTTACATTTGGGTCAAAAAAAAATTTGCCTCCTGGGCACCAAAATCCCTGACACCGGCAACAGGAATTTCCTTCCCAGGACACCAAAAGAAGATTGATTTTTAAAAACTAGAAAAAGCACCATTTTTCACCATGAAATTCAACCCTGAATCTCATTCTGGTGTCCGTTTTTACATTTGGGTAAAAAAAAATTTACCTCCTGGGCACAAAAATCCCTGACCCTGGCATCAGGAATTTCCTTCCCCGGACACCAAAATAGCTTGATTTTTAAAAACTAGAAAAAGCACCATTTTTCACCATGAAATTCAACCCCGAATCTCATTCTGGTGTCCGTTTTTACATTTGGGTCAAAAAAAAAATTGCATCCTGGGCACAAAAATCCCTGACCCCGGCATCAGGAATTTCCTTCCCAGGACACCAAAATAGCTTGATTTTTAAAAACAAGAAAAAGCACCATTTTTCACCATTAAATTCAACCCCGAATCTCATTCTGGTGTCCCTTTTTACATTTGGGTCAAAAAAAAAATTTGCCACCTGGGCACAAAAATCCCTGACCCCGGCATCAGGAATTTCCTTCCCAGGACACCAAAATAGCTTGATTTTTAAAAACTAGAAAAAGCACCATTTTTCACCATGAAATTTAACCCTGAATCTCATTCTGGTGTCCGTTTTTACATTTGGGTCAAAAAAAAATTTACCTCCTGGGCAGAAAAATCCCTGACCCCGGCATCAGGAATTTCCTTCCCCGGACACCAAAATAGCTTGATTTTTAAAAACTAGAAAAAGCACCATTTTTCACCATGAAATTCAACCCCGAATCTCATTCTGGTGTCCGTTTTTATATTTGGGTCAAAAAAAAATTTGCCACCTGCGCACAAAAATCCCTGACCCCGGCATCAGGAATTTCCTTCCCAGGACACCAAAATAGCTTGATTTTTAAAAACTAGAAAAACCACCATTTTTCACCATGAAATTCAACCCTGAATCTCATTCTGGTGTCCGATTTTACATTTGGGTCAAAAAAATGTTTTACCTCATGGGCACAAAAATCCCTGACCCCAGCATCAGGAATTTCCTTCCCAGGACACCAAAATAGCTTGATTTTTAAAAACTAGAAAAAGCACCATTTTTCACCATGAAATTTAACCCCAAATCTCATTCTGGCATCTGTTTTTACATTTGGGTAAAAGAAAAAAAAATCGCCTCCTAGGCACAAAACTCCCTCACCCCGGCATAAGGAATTTCCTTCCCCGGACACCAAAAGAAGATTGATTTTTAAAAACTAGAAAAAGCACCATTTTTCACCATGAAATTTAACCCCGAATCTCATTCTGGCATCCATTTTTACATTAGTTTTTTTTTTAAAAAAATTTACCTCCTGGGCACAAAAATCCCTGACCCCGGCAACAGGAATTTCCTTCCCAGGACACCAAAATAGCTTGATTTTTAAAAACTAGAAAAAGCACCATTTTTTACCATGAAATTCAACCCTGAATCTCATTCTGGTGTCCGTTTTTACATTTGGGTCAAAAAAAAATTTGCCTCCTGGGCACCAAAATCCCTGACACCGGCAACAGGAATTTCCTTCCCAGGACACCAAAAGAAGATTGATTTTTAAAAACTAGAAAAAGCACCATTTTTCACCATGAAATTCAACCCTGAATCTCATTCTGGTGTCCGTTTTTACATTTGGGTCAAAAAAAAATTTACCTCCTGGGCACAAAAATCCCTGACCCTGGCATCAGGAATTTCCTTCCCCGGACACCAAAATAGCTTGATTTTTAAAAACTAGAAAAAGCACCATTTTTCACCATGAAATTCAACCCCGAATCTCATTCTGGTGTCCGTTTTTACATTTGGGTCAAAAAAAAAATTTGCCACCTGGGCACAAAAATCCCTGACCCCGGCATCAGGAATTTCCTAACCAGGACACCAAAATAGCTTGATTTTTAAAAACTAGAAAAAGCACCATTTTTCACCATGAAATTTAACCCTGAATCTCATTCTGGTGTCCGTTTTTACATTTGGGTCAAAAAAAAATTTACCTCCTGGGCAGAAAAATCCCTGACCCCGGCATCAGGATTTTCCTTCCCCGGACACCAAAATAGCTTGATTTTTAAAAACTAGAAAAAGCACCATTTTTCACCATGAAATTCAACCCCGAATCTCATTCTGGTGTCCGTATTTATATTTCGGTCAAAAAAAAAATTTGCCACCTGCGCACAAAAATCCCTGACCCTGGCATCAGGAATTTCCTTCCCAGGACACCAAAATAGCTTGATTTTTAAAAACTAGAAAAACCACCATTTTTCACCATGAAATTCAACCCTGAATCTCATTCTGGTGTCCGATTTTACATTTGGGTCAAAAAAATGTTTTACCTCATGGGCACAAAAATCCCTGACCCCGGCATCAGGAATTTCCTTCCCAGGACACCAAAATAGCTTGATTTTTAAAAACTAGAAAAAGCACCATTTTTCACCATGAAATTTAACCCCAAATCTCATTCTGGCATCTGTTTTTACATTTGGGTAAAAGAAAAAAAAATCGCCTCCTAGGCACAAAACTCCCTCACCCCGGCATAAGGAATTTCCTTCCCCGGACACCAAAAGAAGATTGATTTTTAAAAACTAGAAAAAGCACCATTTTTCACCATGAAATTTAACCCCGAATCTCATTCTGGCATCCATTTTTAAGTTAGTTTTTTTTAAAAAAAAATTTACCTCCTGGGCACAAAAATCCCTGACCCCGGCAACAGGAATTTCCTTCCCAGGACACCAAAATAGCTTGATTTTTAAAAACTAGAAAAAGCCCCATATTTCACCATGAAATTCAACCCTGAATCTCATTCTGGTGTCCGTTTTTACATTTGGGTCAAAAAAAAATTTGCCTCCTGGGCACCAAAATCTTTGACACCGGCATCAGGAATTTTCCCAGGACACCAAAATAGCTTGATTTTTAAAAACCTGAAAAAGCACGAGTTTTCACCATGAAATTCAACCCCGAATCTGATTCTGGTGTCCGTTTTTACATTTGGGTCAAAAAAAAATTTACCTCCTGGGCACAAAAATCCCTGACCCCGGCATCAGGAATTTCCTTCCCAGGACACCAAAATAGCTTGATTTTTAAAAACTAGAAAAAGCACCATTTTTCACCATGAAATTCAACCCCGAATCTCATTCTGGTGTCCGTTTTTACATTTGGGTCAAAAAAAAATTTGCCACCTGGGCACAAAAATCCCTGACCCCGGCATCAGGAATTTCCTTCCCAGGACACCAAAATAGCTTGATTTTTAAAAACTAGAAAAAGCACCATTTTTCACCATGAAATTTAACCCTGAATCTCATTCTGGTGTCCGTTTTTACATTTGGGTCAAAAAAAAATTTACCTCCTGGGCAGAAAAATCCCTGACCCCGGCATCAGGAATTTCCTTCCCCGGACACCAAAATAGCTTGATTTTTAAAAACTAGAAAAAGCACCATTTTTCACCATGAAATTCAACCCCGAATCTCATTCTGGTGTCCGTTTTTATATTTGGGTCAAAAAAAAATTTGCCACCTGCGCACAAAAATCCCTGACCCCGGCATCAGGAATTTCCTTCCCAGGACACCAAAATAGCTTGATTTTTAAAAACTAGAAAAACCACCATTTTTCACCATGAAATTCAACCCTGAATCTCATTCTGGTGTCCGATTTTACATTTGGGTCAAAAAAATGTTTTACCTCATGGGCACAAAAATCCCTGACCCCAGCATCAGGAATTTCCTTCCCAGGACACCAAAATAGCTTGATTTTTAAAAACTAGAAAAAGCACCATTTTTCACCATGAAATTTAACCCCAAATCTCATTCTGGCATCTGTTTTTACATTTGGGTAAAAGAAAAAAAAATCGCCTCCTAGGCACAAAACTCCCTCACCCCGGCATAAGGAATTTCCTTCCCCGGACACCAAAAGAAGATTGATTTTTAAAAACTAGAAAAAGCACCATTTTTCACCATGAAATTTAACCCCGAATCTCATTCTGGCATCCATTTTTACATTAGTTTTTTTTTTAAAAAATTTACCTCCTGGGCACAAAAATCCCTGACCCCGGCAACAGGAATTTCCTTCCCAGGACACCAAAATAGCTTGATTTTTAAAAACTAGAAAAAGCACCATTTTTTACCATGAAATTCAACCCTGAATCTCATTCTGGTGTCCGTTTTTACATTTGGGTCAAAAAAAAATTTGCCTCCTGGGCACCAAAATCTTTGACACCGGCATCAGGAATTTTCCCAGGACACCAAAATAGCTTGATTTTTAAAAACCTGAAAAAGCACGAGTTTTCACCATGAAATTCAACCCCGAATCTGATTCTGGTGTCCGTTTTTACATTTGGGTCAAAAAAAAATTTACCTCCTGGGCACAAAAATCCCTGACCCCGGCATCAGGAATTTCCTTCCCAGGACACCAAAATAGCTTGATTTTTAAAAACTAGAAAAAGCACCATTTTTCACCATGAAATTCAACCACGAATCTCATTCTGGTGTCCGTTTTTACATTTGGGTCAAAAAAAAATTTGCCACCTGGGCACAAAAATCCCTGACCCCGGCATCAGGAATTTCCTTCCCAGGACACCAAAATAGCTTGATTTTTAAAAACTAGAAAAAGCACCATTTTTCACCATGAAATTCAACCCTGAATCTCATTCTGGTGTCCGTTTTTACATTTGGGTCAAAAAAAAATTTGCCTCCTGGGCACCAAAATCTTTGACACCGGCATCAGGAATTTTCCCAGGACACCAAAATAGCTTGATTTTTAAAAACCTGAAAAAGCACGAGTTTTCACCATGAAATTCAACCCCGAATCTGATTCTGGTGTCCGTTTTTACATTTGGGTCAAAAAAAAATTTACCTCCTGGGCACAAAAATCCCTGACCCCGGCATCAGGAATTTCCTTCCCAGGACACCAAAATAGCTTGATTTTTAAAAACTAGAAAAAGCACCATTTTTCACCATGAAATTCAACCACGAATCTCATTCTGGTGTCCGTTTTTACATTTGGGTCAAAAAAAAATTTGCCACCTGGGCACAAAAATCCCTGACCCCGGCATCAGGAATTTCCTTCCCAGGACACCAAAATAGCTTGATTTTTAAAAACTAGAAAAAGCACCATTTTTCACCATGAAATTCAACCCTGAATCTCATTCTGGTGTACGTTTTTACATTTGGGTCAAAAAAAAAATTGCATCCTGGGCACAAAAATCCCTGACCCTGGCATCAGGAATTTCCTTCCCAGGACACCAAAATAGCTTGATTTTTAAAAACTAGAAAAAGCACCATTTTTCACCATGAAATTCAACCCCGAATCTCATTCTGGTGTCCGTTTTTACATTTGGGTCAAAAAAAAAATTTGCCACCTGGGCACAAAAATCCCTGACCCCGGCATCAGGAATTTCCTTCCCAGGACACCAAAATAGCTTGATTTTTAAAAACAAGAAAAAGCACCATTTTTCACCATTAAATTCAACCCCGAATCTCATTCTGGTGTCCCTTTTTACATTTGGGTCAAAAAAAAAAATTGCCACCTGGGCACAAAAATCCCTGACCCCGGCATCAGGAATTTCCTTCCCAGGACACCAAAATAGCTTGATTTTTAAAAACTAGAAAAAGCACCATTTTTCACCATGAAATTTAACCCTGAATCTCATTCTGGTGTCCGTTTTTACATTTGGGTCAAAAAAAAATTTACCTCCTGGGCAGAAAAATCCCTGACCCCGGCATCAGGAATTTCCTTCCCCGGACACCAAAATAGCTTGATTTTTAAAAACTAGAAAAAGCACCATTTTTCACCATGAAATTCAACCCCGAATCTCATTCTGGTGTCCGTTTTTATATTTGGGTCAAAAAAAAATTTGCCACCTGCGCACAAAAATCCCTGACCCCGGCATCAGGAATTTCCTTCCCAGGACACCAAAATAGCTTGATTTTTAAAAACTAGAAAAACCACCATTTTTCACCATGAAATTCAACCCTGAATCTCATTCTGGTGTCCGATTTTACATTTGGGTCAAAAAAATGTTTTACCTCATGGGCACAAAAATCCCTGACCCCAGCATCAGGAATTTCCTTCCCAGGACACCAAAATAGCTTGATTTTTAAAAACTAGAAAAAGCACCATTTTTCACCATGAAATTTAACCCCAAATCTCATTCTGGCATCTGTTTTTACATTTGGGTAAAAGAAAAAAAATCGCCTCCTAGGCACAAAACTCCCTCACCCCGGCATAAGGAATTTCCTTCTCCGGACACCAAAAGAAGATTGATTTTTAAAAACTAGAAAAAGCACCATTTTTCACCATGAAATTTAACCCCGAATCTCATTCTGGCATCCATTTTTACATTAGTTTTTTTTTAAAAAAAATTTACCTCCTGGGCACAAAAATCCCTGACCCCGGCAACAGGAATTTCCTTCCCAGGACACCAAAATAGCTTGATTTTTAAAAACTAGAAAAAGCACCATTTTTTACCATGAAATTCAACCCTGAATCTCATTCTGGTGTCCGTTTTTACATTTGGGTCAAAAAAAAATTTGCCTCCTGGGCACCAAAATCCCTGACACCGGCAACAGGAATTTCCTTCCCAGGACACCAAAAGAAGATTGATTTTTAAAAACTAGAAAAAGCACCATTTTTCACCATGAAATTCAACCCTGAATCTCATTCTGGTGTCCGTTTTTACATTTGGGTAAAAAAAAATTTACCTCCTGGGCACAAAAATCCCTGACCCTGGCATCAGGAATTTCCTTCCCCGGACACCAAAATAGCTTGATTTTTAAAAACTAGAAAAAGCACCATTTTTCACCATGAAATTCAACCCCGAATCTCATTCTGGTGTCCGTTTTTACATTTGGGTCAAAAAAAAAATTGCATCCTGGGCACAAAAATCCCTGACCCCGGCATCAGGAATTTCCTTCCCAGGACACCAAAATAGCTTGATTTTTAAAAACAAGAAAAAGCACCATTTTTCACCATTAAATTCAACCCCGAATCTCATTCTGGTGTCCCTTTTTACATTTGGGTCAAAAAAAAAATTTGCCACCTGGGCACAAAAATCCCTGACCCCGGCATCAGGAATTTCCTTCCCAGGACACCAAAATAGCTTGATTTTTAAAAACTAGAAAAAGCACCATTTTTCACCATGAAATTTAACCCTGAATCTCATTCTGGTGTCCGTTTTTACATTTGGGTCAAAAAAAAATTTACCTCCTGGGCAGAAAAATCCCTGACCCCGGCATCAGGAATTTCCTTCCCCGGACACCAAAATAGCTTGATTTTTAAAAACTAGAAAAAGCACCATTTTTCACCATGAAATTCAACCCCGAATCTCATTCTGGTGTCCGTTTTTATATTTGGGTCAAAAAAAAATTTGCCACCTGCGCACAAAAATCCCTGACCCCGGCATCAGGAATTTCCTTCCCAGGACACCAAAATAGCTTGATTTTTAAAAACTAGAAAAACCACCATTTTTCACCATGAAATTCAACCCTGAATCTCATTCTGGTGTCCGATTTTACATTTGGGTCAAAAAAATGTTTTACCTCATGGGCACAAAAATCCCTGACCCCAGCATCAGGAATTTCCTTCCCAGGACACCAAAATAGCTTGATTTTTAAAAACTAGAAAAAGCACCATTTTTCACCATGAAATTTAACCCCAAATCTCATTCTGGCATCTGTTTTTACATTTGGGTAAAAGAAAAAAAAATCGCCTCCTAGGCACAAAACTCCCTCACCCCGGCATAAGGAATTTCCTTCCCCGGACACCAAAAGAAGATTGATTTTTAAAAACTAGAAAAAGCACCATTTTTCACCATGAAATTTAACCCCGAATCTCATTCTGGCATCCATTTTTACATTAGTTTTTTTTTTAAAAAAATTTACCTCCTGGGCACAAAAATCCCTGACCCCGGCAACAGGAATTTCCTTCCCAGGACACCAAAATAGCTTGATTTTTAAAAACTAGAAAAAGCACCATTTTTTACCATGAAATTCAACCCTGAATCTCATTCTGGTGTCCGTTTTTACATTTGGGTCAAAAAAAAATTTGCCTCCTGGGCACCAAAATCCCTGACACCGGCAACAGGAATTTCCTTCCCAGGACACCAAAAGAAGATTGATTTTTAAAAACTAGAAAAAGCACCATTTTTCACCATGAAATTCAACCCTGAATCTCATTCTGGTGTCCGTTTTTACATTTGGGTCAAAAAAAAATTTACCTCCTGGGCACAAAAATCCCTGACCCTGGCATCAGGAATTTCCTTCCCCGGACACCAAAATAGCTTGATTTTTAAAAACTAGAAAAAGCACCATTTTTCACCATGAAATTCAACCCCGAATCTCATTCTGGTGTCCGTTTTTACATTTGGGTCAAAAAAAAAATTTGCCACCTGGGCACAAAAATCCCTGACCCCGGCATCAGGAATTTCCTAACCAGGACACCAAAATAGCTTGATTTTTAAAAACTAGAAAAAGCACCATTTTTCACCATGAAATTTAACCCTGAATCTCATTCTGGTGTCCGTTTTTACATTTGGGTCAAAAAAAAATTTACCTCCTGGGCAGAAAAATCCCTGACCCCGGCATCAGGATTTTCCTTCCCCGGACACCAAAATAGCTTGATTTTTAAAAACTAGAAAAAGCACCATTTTTCACCATGAAATTCAACCCCGAATCTCATTCTGGTGTCCGTATTTATATTTCGGTCAAAAAAAAAATTTGCCACCTGCGCACAAAAATCCCTGACCCTGGCATCAGGAATTTCCTTCCCAGGACACCAAAATAGCTTGATTTTTAAAAACTAGAAAAACCACCATTTTTCACCATGAAATTCAACCCTGAATCTCATTCTGGTGTCCGATTTTACATTTGGGTCAAAAAAATGTTTTACCTCATGGGCACAAAAATCCCTGACCCCGGCATCAGGAATTTCCTTCCCAGGACACCAAAATAGCTTGATTTTTAAAAACTAGAAAAAGCACCATTTTTCACCATGAAATTTAACCCCAAATCTCATTCTGGCATCTGTTTTTACATTTGGGTAAAAGAAAAAAAAATCGCCTCCTAGGCACAAAACTCCCTCACCCCGGCATAAGGAATTTCCTTCCCCGGACACCAAAAGAAGATTGATTTTTAAAAACTAGAAAAAGCACCATTTTTCACCATGAAATTTAACCCCGAATCTCATTCTGGCATCCATTTTTACGTTAGTTTTTTTTAAAAAAAAATTTACCTCCTGGGCACAAAAATCCCTGACCCCGGCAACAGGAATTTCCTTCCCAGGACACCAAAATAGCTTGATTTTTAAAAACTAGAAAAAGCCCCATATTTCACCATGAAATTCAACCCTGAATCTCATTCTGGTGTCCGTTTTTACATTTGGGTCAAAAAAAAATTTGCCTCCTGGGCACCAAAATCTTTGACACCGGCATCAGGAATTTTCCCAGGACACCAAAATAGCTTGATTTTTAAAAACCTGAAAAAGCACGAGTTTTCACCATGAAATTCAACCCCGAATCTGATTCTGGTGTCCGTTTTTACATTTGGGTCAAAAAAAAATTTACCTCCTGGGCACAAAAATCCCTGACCCCGGCATCAGGAATTTCCTTCCCAGGACACCAAAATAGCTTGATTTTTAAAAACTAGAAAAAGCACCATTTTTCACCATGAAATTCAACCCCGAATCTCATTCTGGTGTCCGTTTTTACATTTGGGTCAAAAAAAAATTTGCCACCTGGGCACAAAAATCCCTGACCCCGGCATCAGGAATTTCCTTCCCAGGACACCAAAATAGCTTGATTTTTAAAAACTAGAAAAAGCACCATTTTTCACCATGAAATTTAACCCTGAATCTCATTCTGGTGTCCGTTTTTACATTTGGGTCAAAAAAAAATTTACCTCCTGGGCAGAAAAATCCCTGACCCCGGCATCAGGAATTTCCTTCCCCGGACACCAAAATAGCTTGATTTTTAAAAACTAGAAAAAGCACCATTTTTCACCATGAAATTCAACCCCGAATCTCATTCTGGTGTCCGTTTTTATATTTGGGTCAAAAAAAAATTTGCCACCTGCGCACAAAAATCCCTGACCCCGGCATCAGGAATTTCCTTCCCAGGACACCAAAATAGCTTGATTTTTAAAAACTAGAAAAACCACCATTTTTCACCATGAAATTCAACCCTGAATCTCATTCTGGTGTCCGATTTTACATTTGGGTCAAAAAAATGTTTTACCTCATGGGCACAAAAATCCCTGACCCCAGCATCAGGAATTTCCTTCCCAGGACACCAAAATAGCTTGATTTTTAAAAACTAGAAAAAGCACCATTTTTCACCATGAAATTTAACCCCAAATCTCATTCTGGCATCTGTTTTTACATTTGGGTAAAAGAAAAAAAAATCGCCTCCTAGGCACAAAACTCCCTCACCCCGGCATAAGGAATTTCCTTCCCCGGACACCAAAAGAAGATTGATTTTTAAAAACTAGAAAAAGCACCATTTTTCACCATGAAATTTAACCCCGAATCTCATTCTGGCATCCATTTTTACATTAGTTTTTTTTTTAAAAAATTTACCTCCTGGGCACAAAAATCCCTGACCCCGGCAACAGGAATTTCCTTCCCAGGACACCAAAATAGCTTGATTTTTAAAAACTAGAAAAAGCACCATTTTTTACCATGAAATTCAACCCTGAATCTCATTCTGGTGTCCGTTTTTACATTTGGGTCAAAAAAAAATTTGCCTCCTGGGCACCAAAATCCCTGACACCGGCAACAGGAATTTCCTTCCCAGGACACCAAAAGAAGATTGATTTTTAAAAACTAGAAAAAGCACCATTTTTCACCATGAAATTCAACCCTGAATCTCATTCTGGTGTCCGTTTTTACATTTGGGTCAAAAAAAAATTTACCTCCTGGGCACAAAAATCCCTGACCCTGGCATCAGGAATTTCCTTCCCCGGACACCAAAATAGCTTGATTTTTAAAAACTAGAAAAAGCACCATTTTTCACCATGAAATTCAACCCCGAATCTCATTCTGGTGTCCGTTTTTACATTTGGGTCAAAAAAAAAATTTGCCACCTGGGCACAAAAATCCCTGACCCCGGCATCAGGAATTTCCTAACCAGGACACCAAAATAGCTTGATTTTTAAAAACTAGAAAAAGCACCATTTTTCACCATGAAATTTAACCCTGAATCTCATTCTGGTGTCCGTTTTTACATTTGGGTCAAAAAAAAATTTACCTCCTGGGCAGAAAAATCCCTGACCCCGGCATCAGGATTTTCCTTCCCCGGACACCAAAATAGCTTGATTTTTAAAAACTAGAAAAAGCACCATTTTTCACCATGAAATTCAACCCCGAATCTCATTCTGGTGTCCGTATTTATATTTCGGTCAAAAAAAAAATTTGCCACCTGCGCACAAAAATCCCTGACCCCGGCATCAGGAATTTCCTTCCCAGGACACCAAAATAGCTTGATTTTTAAAAACTAGAAAAACCACCATTTTTCACCATGAAATTCAACCCTGAATCTCATTCTGGTGTCCGATTTTACATTTGGGTCAAAAAAATGTTTTACCTCATGGGCACAAAAATCCCTGACCCCGGCATCAGGAATTTCCTTCCCAGGACACCAAAATAGCTTGATTTTTAAAAACTAGAAAAAGCACCATTTTTCACCATGAAATTTAACCCCAAATCTCATTCTGGCATCTGTTTTTACATTTGGGTAAAAGAAAAAAAAATCGCCTCCTAGGCACAAAACTCCCTCACCCCGGCATAAGGAATTTCCTTCCCCGGACACCAAAAGAAGATTGATTTTTAAAAACTAGAAAAAGCACCATTTTTCACCATGAAATTTAACCCCGAATCTCATTCTGGCATCCATTTTTACGTTAGTTTTTTTTAAAAAAAAATTTACCTCCTGGGCACAAAAATCCCTGACCCCGGCAACAGGAATTTCCTTCCCAGGACACCAAAATAGCTTGATTTTTAAAAACTAGAAAAAGCCCCATATTTCACCATGAAATTCAACCCTGAATCTCATTCTGGTGTCCGTTTTTACATTTGGGTCAAAAAAAAATTTGCCTCCTGGGCACCAAAATCTTTGACACCGGCATCAGGAATTTTCCCAGGACACCAAAATAGCTTGATTTTTAAAAACCTGAAAAAGCACGAGTTTTCACCATGAAATTCAACCCCGAATCTGATTCTGGTGTCCGTTTTTACATTTGGGTCAAAAAAAAATTTACCTCCTGGGCACAAAAATCCCTGACCCCGGCATCAGGAATTTCCTTCCCAGGACACCAAAATAGCTTGATTTTTAAAAACTAGAAAAAGCACCATTTTTCACCATGAAATTCAACCACGAATCTCATTCTGGTGTCCGTTTTTACATTTGGGTCAAAAAAAAATTTGCCACCTGGGCACAAAAATCCCTGACCCCGGCATCAGGAATTTCCTTCCCAGGACACCAAAATAGCTTGATTTTTAAAAACTAGAAAAAGCACCATTTTTCACCATGAAATTCAACCCTGAATCTCATTCTGGTGTACGTTTTTACATTTGGGTCAAAAAAAAATTTGCCACCTGGGCACAAAAATCCCTGACCCCGGCATCAGGAATTTCCTTCCCAGGACACCAAAATAGCTTGATTTTTAAAAACTAGAAAAAGCACCATTTTTCACCATGAAATTCAACCCCAAATCTCATTCTGGTGTCCGTTTTTACATTTGGGTCAAAAAAAAAATTTGCCACCTGGGCACAAAAATCCCTGACCCCGGCATCAGGAATTTCCTTCCCAGGACACCAAAATAGCTTGATTTTTAAAAACTAGAAAAAGCGCCATTTTTCACCATGAAATTCAACCCTGAATCTCATTCTGGTGTCCGATTTTACATTTGGGTCAAAAAAATTTTTTACCTCCTGGGCACAAAAATCCCTGACCCTGGCATCAGGAATTTCCTTCCCAGGACACCAAAATAGCTTGATTTTTAAAAACTAGAAAAAGCACCATTTTTCACCATGAAATTCAATCCCTAATCTCTTTCTGGTGTCCGTTTCTACATTTGGGTCAAAAAAAAATTTGCCACCTGGGCACAAAATTCCCTGACCCCGGCATCAGGAATTTCCTTCCCAGGACACCAAAATAGCTTGATTTTTAAAAACTAGAAAAAGCACCATTTTTCACCAAGAAATTCAACCCCGAATCTCATTCTGGTGTCCGTTTTTACATTTGGGTCAAAAAAAAATTTGCCACCTGGGCACAAAAATCCCTGACACCGGCATCAGGAATTTTCCCAGGACACCAAAATAGCTTGATTTTTAAAAACCTGAAAAAGCACGAGTTTTCACCATGAAATTCAACCCCGAATCTGATTCTGGTGTCCGATTTTACATTTGGGTCAAAAAAATGTTTTACCTCCTGGGCACAAAAATCCCTGACCCCGGCATCAGGAATTTCCTTCCCAGGACACCAAAATAGCTTGATTTTTAAAAACTAGAAAAAGCACCATTTTTCAACATGAAATTCAACCCCGAATCTTATTCTGGTGTCCATTTTTACATTTGGGTCAAAAAAAAATTTGCATCCTGGGCACAAAAATCCCTGACCCCGGCATCAGGAATTTCCTTCCCAGGACACGAAAATAGCTTGATTTTTAAAAACTAGAAAAAGCACCATTTTTCACCATGAAATTCAACCCTGAATCTCATTCTGGTGTCCGTTTTTACATTTGGGTCAAAAAAAAAATTTACCTCCTGGGCACAAAAATCCCTGACCCCGGCATCAGGAATTTCCTTCCCAGGACACCAAAATAGCTTGATTTTTAAAAACTAGAAAAAGCACCATTTTTCACCATGAAATTCAACCCTGAATCTCATTCTGGTGTCCGATATTACATTTGGGTCAAAAAAAATTTTTACCTCCTGGGCACAAAAATCCCTGACCCCGGCATCAGGAATTTCCTTCCCAGGACACCAAAATAGCTTGATTTTTAAAAACTAGAAAAAGCACCATTTTTCACCATGAAATTTAACCCCAAATCTCATTCTGGCATCTGTTTTTACATTTGGGTAAAAGAAAAAAAAATCGCCTCCTAGGCACAAAACTCCCTCACCCCGGCATAAGGAATTTCCTTCCCCGGACACCAAAAGAAGATTGATTTTTCAAAACTAGAAAAAGCACCATTTTTCACCATGAAATTCAACCCTGAATCTCATTCTGGTGTCCGTTTTTACATTTCGGTCAAAAAAAAAATTTACCTCCTGGGCACAAAAATCCCTGACCCCGGCATCAGGAATTTCCTTCCCAGGACACCAAAATAGCTTGATTTTTAAAAACTAGAAAAAGCACCATTTTTCACCATGAAATTCAACCCCGAATCTCATTCTGGTGTCCGTTTTTACATTTGGGTCAAAAAAAAAAATTGCATCCTGGGCACAAAAATCCCTGACCCCGGCATCAGGAATTTCCTTCCCAGGACACCAAAATAGCTTGATTTTTAAAAACTAGAAAAAGCACCATTTTTCACCATGAAATTCAACCCCGAATCTCATTCTGGTGTCTGTTTTTACATTTGGGTCAAAAAAAAATTTGCCACCTGGGCACAAAAATCCCTGACCCCGGCATCAGGAATTTCCTTCCCAGGACACCAAAATAGCTTGATTTTTAAAAACAAGAAAAAGCACCATTTTTCACCATGAAATTCAACCCCGAATCTCATTCTGGTGTCCGTTTTTACATTTGGGTCAAAAAAAAATTTGCCACCTGGGCACAAAAATCCCTGACCCCGGCATCAGGAATTTCCTTCCCAGGACACCAAAATAGCTTTATTTTTAAAAACTAGAAAAAGCACCATTTTTTACCATGAAATTCAACCCTGAATCTCATTCTGGTGTACGTTTTTACATTTGGGTCAAAAAAAAAATTTGCCTCCTGGTCACAAAAATCCCTGACCCCGGCATCAGGAATTTCCTTCCCAGGACACCAAAATAGCTTGATTTTTAAAAACTAGAAAAAGCACCATTTTTCACCATGAAATTCAACCCTGAATCTTGTTCTGGTGTCCGATTTTACATTTGGGTCAAAAAAATTTTTTACCTACTGAGCACAAAAATCCCTGACCCCTGCATCAGGAATTTCCTTCCCAGGACACCAAAATAGCTTGATTTTTAAAAACTAGAAAAAGCACCATTTTTCACCATGAAATTTAACCCCAAATCTCATTCTCGCATCCATTTTTACATTAGTTTTTTTTTTAAAAAAAAATTACCTCCTGGGCACAAAAATCCCTGACCCCGGAAACAGGAATTTCCTTCCCAGGACACCAAAATAGCTTGATTTTTAAAAACTAGAAAAAGCCCCATATTTCACCATGAAATTCAACCCTGAATCTCATTCTGGTGTCCGTTTTTACATTTGGGTCAAAAAAAAATTTGCCTCCTGGGCACCAAAATCCCTGATACCGGCATCAGCAATTTTCCCAGGACACCAAAATAGCTTGTTTTTTAAAAACCTGAAAAAGCACGAGTTTTCACCATGAAATTCAACCCCGAATCTGACTCTGGTGTCCGTTTTTACATTTGGGTCAAAAAAAAATTACCTCCTGGGCACAAAAATCCTTGACCCCGGCATCAGGAATTTCCTTCCCAGGACACCAAAATAGCTTGATTTTTAAAAACAAGAAAAAGCACCATTTTTCACCATTAAATTCAACCCCGAATCTCATTCTGGTGTCCGTTTTTACATTTGGGTCAAAAAAAAAATTTGCCACCTGGGCACAAAAATCCCTGACACCGGCATCAGGAATTTCCTTCCCAGGACACCAAAATAGCTTGATTTTCAAAAACTAGAAAAAGCACCATTTTTCACCATGAAATTTAACCCTGAATCTCATTCTGGTGTCCGTTTTTACATTTGGGTCAAAAAAAAATTTACCTCCTGGGCAGAAAAATCCCTAACCCCGGCATCAGGAATTTCCTTCCCCGGACACCAAAATAGCTTGATTTTTAAAAACTAGAAAAAGCACCATTTTTCACCATGAAATTCAACCCTGAATCTCATTCTGGTGTCCGTTTTTACATTTGGGTCAAAAAAAAAATTTACCTCCTGGGCACAAAAATCCCTGACCCCGGCATCAGGAATTTCCTTCCCAGGACAGCAAAATAGCTTGATTTTTAAAAACAAGAAAAAGCACCATTTTTCACCATGAAATTCAACCCCGAATCTCATTCTGGTGTCCGTTTTTACATTTGGGTCAAAAAAAAATTTGCCACCTGGGCACAAAAATCCCTGACCCCGGCATCAGGAATTTCCTTCCCAGGACACCAAAATAGCTTTATTTTTAAAAACTAGAAAAAGCACCATTTTTTACCATGAAATTCAACCCTGAATCTCATTCTGGTGTACGTTTTTACATTTGGGTCAAAAAAAAAATTTGCCTCCAGGTCACAAAAATCCCTGACCCCGGCATCAGGAATTTCCTTCCCAGGACACCAAAATAGCTTGATTTTTAAAAACTAGAAAAAGCACCATTTTTCACCATGAAATTCAACCCTGAATCTTGTTCTGGTGTCCGATTTTACATTTGGGTCAAAAAAATTTTTTACCTACTGAGCACAAAAATCCCTGACCCCGGCATCAGGAATTTCCTTCCCAGGAGACCAAAATAGCTTGATTTTTAAAAACTAGAAAAAGCACCATTTTTCACCATGAAATTTAACCCTGAATCTCATTCTGGTGTCCGTTTTTACATTTGGGTCAAAAAAAAATTTGCCTCCTGGTCACAAAAATCCCTGACCCCGGCATCAGGAATTTCCTTCCCAGGACACCAAAATAGTTTGATTTTTAAAACCTAGAAAAAGCACCATTTTTCACCATGAAATTCAACCCCTAATCTCTTTCTGGTGTCCGTTTCTACATTTGGGTCAAAAAAAAAATATTTGCCACCTGGGCACAAAATTCCCTGACCCCGGCATCAGGAATTTCCTTCCCAGGACACCAAAATAGCTTGATTTTTAAAAACTAGAAAAAGCACCATTTTTCACCATGAAATTCAACCCCGAATCTCATTCTGGTGTCCGTTTTTACATTTGGGTCAAAAAAAAATTTGCATCCTGGGCACAAAAATCCCTGACCCCGGCATCAGGAATTTCCTTCCCAGGACACCAAAATAGCTTGATTTTTAAAAACTAGAAAAAGCACCATTTTTCACCATGAAATTCAACCCCGAATCTCGTTCTGGTGTCCGTTTTTACATTTGGGTCAAAAAAAAATTTGCCTCCTGGGCACCAAAATCCCTGACACCGGCATCAGGAATTTTCCCAGGACACCAAAATAGCTTGATTTTTAAAAACTAGAAAAAGCACCATTTTTCACCATGAAATTCAACCCCGAATCTCATTCTGGTGTCCGTTTTTACATTTGGGTCAAAAAAAAAATTGCATCCTGGGCACAAAAATCCCTGACCCTGGCATCAGGAATTTCCTTCCCAGGACACCAAAATAGCTTGATTTTTAAAAACAAGAAAAAGCACCATTTTTCACCATTAAATTCAACCCCGAATCTCATTCTGGTGTCCGTTTTTACATTTGAGTCAAAAAAAAAATTTGCCACCTGGGCACAAAAATCCCTGACCCCGGCATCAGGAATTTCCTTCCCAGGACACCAAAATAGCTTGATTTTTAAAAACTAGAAAAAGCACCATTTTTCACCATGAAATTTAACCCTGAATCTCATTCTGGTGTCCGTTTTTACATTTGGGTCAAAAAAAAATTTACCTCCTGGGCAGAAAAATCCCTGACCCCGGCATCAGGATTTTCCTTCCCCGGACACCAAAATAGCTTGATTTTTAAAAACTAGAAAAAGCACCATTTTTCACCATGAAATTCAACCCCGAATCTCATTCTGGTGTCCGTATTTATATTTCGGTCAAAAAAAAAATTTGCCACCTGCGTACAAAAATCCCTGACCCCGGCATCAGGAATTTCCTTCCCAGGACACCAAAATAGCTTGATTTTTAAAAACTAGAAAAACCACCATTTTTCACCATGAAATTCAACCCTGAATCTCATTCTGGTGTCCGATTTTACATTTGGGTCAAAAAAATGTTTTACCTCATGGGCACAAAAATCCCTGACCCCGGCATCAGGAATTTCCTTCCCAGGACACCAAAATAGCTTGATTTTTAAAAACTAGAAAAAGCACCATTTTTCACCATGAAATTTAACCCCAAATCTCATTCTGGCATCTGTTTTTACATTTGGGTAAAAGAAAAAAAAAATCGACTCCTAGGCACAAAACTCCCTCACCCCGGCATAAGGAATTTCCTTCCCCGGACACCAAAAGAAGATTGATTTTTAAAAACTAGAAAAAGCACCATTTTTCACCATGAAATTTAACCCCGAATCTCATTCTGGCATCCATTTTTACGTTAGTTTTTTTTAAAAAAAAATTTACCTCCTGGGCACAAAAATCCCTGACCCCGGCAACAGGAATTTCCTTCCCAGGACACCAAAATAGCTTGATTTTTAAAAACTAGAAAAAGCCCCATATTTCACCATGAAATTCAACCCTGAATCTCATTCTGGTGTCCGTTTTTACATTTGGGTCAAAAAAAAATTTGCCTCCTGGGCACCAAAATCTTTGACACCGGCATCAGGAATTTTCCCAGGACACCAAAATAGCTTGATTTTTAAAAACCTGAAAAAGCACGAGTTTTCACCATGAAATTCAACCCCGAATCTGATTCTGGTGTCCGTTTTTACATTTGGGTCAAAAAAAAATTTACCTCCTGGGCACAAAAATCCCTGACCCCGGCATCAGGAATTTCCTTCCCAGGACACCAAAATAGCTTGATTTTTAAAAACTAGAAAAAGCACCATTTTTCACCATGAAATTCAACCCCGAATCTCATTCTGGTGTCCGTTTTTACATTTGGGTCAAAAAAAAAATTTGCCACCTGGGCACAAAAATCCCTGACCCCGGCATCAGGAATTTCCTTCCCAGGACACCAAAATAGCTTGATTTTTAAAAACTAGAAAAAGCACCATTTTTCACCATGAAATTCAACCCTGAATCTCATTCTGGTGTCCGATTTTACATTTGGGTCAAAAAAAAATTTGCCACCTGGGCACAAAAATCCCTGACCCCGGCATCAGGAATTTCCTTCCCAGGACACCAAAATAGCTTGATTTTTAAAAACTAGAAAAAGCACCATTTTTCACCATGAAATTCAACCCCGAATCTCATTCTGGTGTCCGTTTTTACATTTGGGTCAAAAAAAAAATTTGCCACCTGGGCACAAAAATCCCTGACCCCGGCATCAGGAATTTCCTTCCCAGGACACCAAAATAGCTTGATTTTTAAAAACTAGAAAAAGCGCCATTTTTCACCATGAAATTCAACCCTGAATCTCATTCTGGTGTCCGATTTTACATTTGGGTCAAAAAAATTTTTTACCTCCTGGGCACAAAAATCCCTGACCCTGGCATCAGGAATTTCCTTCCCAGGACACCAAAATAGCTTGATTTTTAAAAACTAGAAAAAGCACCATTTTTCACCATGAAATTCAATCCCTAATCTCTTTCTGGTGTCCGTTTCTACATTTGGGTCAAAAAAAAATTTGCCACCTGGGCACAAAATTCCCTGACCCCGGCATCAGGAATTTCCTTCCCAGGACACCAAAATAGCTTGATTTTTAAAAACTAGAAAAAGCACCATTTTTCACCAAGAAATTCAACCCCGAATCTCATTCTGGTGTCCGTTTTTACATTTGGGTCAAAAAAAAATTTGCCACCTGGGCACAAAAATCCCTGACACCGGCATCAGGAATTTTCCCAGGACACCAAAATAGCTTGATTTTTAAAAACCTGAAAAAGCACGAGTTTTCACCATGAAATTCAACCCCGAATCTGATTCTGGTGTCCGATTTTACATTTGGGTCAAAAAAATGTTTTACCTCCTGGGCACAAAAATCCCTGACCCCGGCATCAGGAATTTCCTTCCCAGGACACCAAAATAGCTTTATTTTTAAAAACTAGAAAAAGCACCATTTTTCACCATGAAATTCAACCCTGAATCTCATTCTGGTGTCCGTTTTTACATTTGGGTCAAAAAAAAAAATTACCTCCTAGGCACAAAACTCCCTCACCCCGGCATAAGGAATTTCCTTCCCCGGACACCAAAAGAAGATTGATTTTTCAAAACTAGAAAAAGCACCATTTTTCACCATGAAATTCAACCCTGAATCTCATTCTGGTGTCCGTTTTTACATTTGGGTCAAAAAAAAAATTTACCTCCTGGGCACAAAAATCCCTGACCCCGGCATCAGGAATTTCCTTCCCAGGACACCAAAATAGCTTGATTTTTAAAAACTAGAAAAAGCACCATTTTTCACCATGAAATTCAACCCCGAATCTCATTCTGGTGTCCGTTTTTACATTTGGGTCAAAAAAAAATTTGCATCCTGGGCACAAAAATCCCTGACCCCGGCATCAGGAATTTCCTTCCCAGGACACCAAAATAGCTTGATTTTTAAAAACTAGAAAAAGCACCATTTTTCACCATGAAATTCAACCCCGAATCTCGTTCTGGTGTCCGTTTTTACATTTGGGTCAAAAAAAAATTTGCCTCCTGGGCACCAAAATCCCTGACACCGGCATCAGGAATTTTCCCAGGACACCAAAATAGCTTGATTTTTAAAAACCTGAAAAAGCACGAGTTTTCACCATGAAATTCAACCCCGAA
Organism: Vipera ursinii; assembly: GCF_947247035.1. Lineage (NCBI taxonomy): Eukaryota > Metazoa > Chordata > Lepidosauria > Squamata > Viperidae > Vipera > Vipera ursinii. Next base: position 74,109,008 of record NC_139518.1, read on the forward strand.
TCTGATTCTGGTGTCCGTTTTTACATTTGGGTAAAAGAAAAAAAATTCACCTCCTAGGCACAAAAATCCCTCACCCCGGCATAAGGAATTTCCTACCCCGGACACCAAAAGAAGCTTGATTATTAAAAACTATAAAAGCACCATTTTTCACCATGAAATTTAACCCCGAATCTCATTCCGGCATCCTTTTTTACATTTGGGTAAAAGAAAAAAAATCTCCTCCTGGTGTCCTTCCCAGGACACCAAAAGAAGATTGATTTTTAAAAACTAGAAAAAGCACCATTTTTCACCATTAAATTCAACCCCGAATCTCATTCTGGTGTCCGTTTTTACATTTGGGTGAAAAAAAATTTCCCTCCTGGGCACAAAAATCCCTGACCCAAGCATCAGGAATTTCCTTCCCAGGACACCAAAATAGCTTGATTTTTAAAAACTAGAAAAAGCACCATTTTTCACAATGAAATTCAACCCCGAATCTCGTTCTGGTGTTCGTTTTTACATTTGGGTCAAAAAAAATTTTGCCTCCTGGGCACAAAAATCCCTGACCCCGGCATCAGGAATTTCCTTCCCAGGACACCAAAATAGCTTGATTTTTAAAAACTAGAAAAAGCACCATTTTAAAGCATAAAATTTAACGCCGAATCTCATTCTGGCATCCATTTTTACATTTGGGTAAAAGAAAAAAAAATCGCCTCCTAGGCACAAAAATCCCTCACCCCGTCATAAGGAATTTCCTACCCCGGACACCAAAAGAAGCTTGATTATTAAAAACTATAAAAGCACCATTTTTCACCATGAAATTTAACTCCGAATCTCATTCTGGCATCCTTTTTTACATTTGGGTAAAAGAAAAAAAATTGCCCCCTGGGCACAAAAATCCCTGACCCCGGCATCAGGAATTTCCTTCCCAGGACACCAAAATAGCTTGATTTTTAAAAACTAGAAAAAGGACCATTTTTCACCATGAAATTCAACCCCGAATCTCGTTCTGGTGTCCGTTTTTACATTTGGGTCAAAAAATTTTTTTGCCTCCTGGGCACAAAAATCCCTGACCCCGGCATTAGGAATTTCGTTCCCAAAACACCAAAATAGCTTGATTTTTAAAAACTAGAAAAAGCACTATTTTTCACCATGAAATTTAACCCCAAATCTCATTCTGGCATCCGTTTTTACATTTGGGTAAAAGAAAAAAAATTCACCTCCTAGGCACAAAAATCCCTCACCCCGGCATAAGGAATTTCCTTCCCCGGACACCAAAAGAAGCTTGATTATTAAAAACTATAAAAGCACCATTTTTCACCATGAAATTTAACCCCGAATCTCATTCCGGCATCCTTTTTTACATTTGGGTAAAAGAAAAAAAATCTCCTCCTTGTGTCCTTCCCAGGACACCAAAAGAAGATTGATTTTTAAAAACTAGAAAAAGCACCATTTTTCACCATTAAATTCAACCCCGAATCTCATTCTGGTGTCCGTTTTTACATTTGGGTCAAAAAAAATTTCCCTCCTGGGCACAAAAATCCCTGACCCCGGCATCAGGAATTTCCATCCCAGGACACCAAAATAGCTTGATTTTTAAAAACTAGAAAAAGCACCATTTTTCACCATGAAATTCAACCCCGAATCTCGTTCTGGTGTCCATTTTTACATTTGGGTCAAAAAAAATTTGCCTCCTGGGCACAAAAATCCCTGACCCCGGCATCAGGAATTTCCTTCCCAGGACACCAAAATAGCTTGATTTTTAAAAACTAGAAAAAGGACCATTTTTCACCATGAAATTCAACCCCGAATCTCGTTCTGGTGTCCGTTTTTACATTTGGGTCAAAAAAATTTTTCCTCCTGGGCACAAAAATCCCTGACCCCGGCATCAGGAATTTCCTTCCCAGGACACCAAAATAGCTTGATTTTTAAAAACTAGAAAAATGACCATTTTTCACCATGAAATTCAACCCCGAATCTCGTTCTGGTGTCCGTTTTTACATTTGGGTCAAAAAAAATTTGTCTCCTGGGCACAAATATCCCTGACCCCGGCATCAGGAATTTCCTTCCCAGGACACCAAAATAGCTTGATTTTTAAAAACTAGAAAAAGCACCATTTTTCACCATGAAATTCAACCCCGAATCTCATTCTGGTGTCCGTTTTTACATTTGGGTCAAAAAAAAATTTGCCACCTGGGCACAAAAATCCCTGACCCCGGCATCAGGAATTTCCTTCCCAGGACACCAAAATAGCTTGATTTTTAAAAACTAGAAAAAGGACCATTTTTCACCATGAAATTCAACCCCGAATCTCATTCCGGCATCCTTTTTTACATTTGGGTAAAAGAAAAAAAATCTCCTCCTGGTGTCCTTCCCAGGACACCAAAAGAAGATTGATTTTTAAAAACTAGAAAAATCACCATTTTTCACCATGAAATTTAACCCCAAATCTCATTCTGGCATCTGTTTTTACATTTGGGTAAAAGAAAAAAAATCGCCTCCTAGGCACAAAAATCCCTCACCCCGGCATAAGGAATTTCCTACCCCGGACACCAAAAGAAGATTGATTTTTAAAAACTAGAAAAAGCACCATTTTTCACCATGAAATTTAACCCCGAATCTCATTCTGGCATCCATTTTTACATTAGTTTTTTTAAAAAAAAATTTACCTCCTGGGCACAAAAATCCCTGACCCCGGCAACAGGAATTTCCTTCCCAGGACACCAAAATAGCTTGATTTTTAAAAACTAGAAAAAGCACCATTTTAAAGCATAAAATTTAACGCCGAATCTCATTCTGGCATCCGTTTTTACATTTGGGTAAAAGAAAAAAAAATCGCCTCCTAGGCACAAAAATCCCTCACCCCGGGGACTTCCGGTGGCGGCGCGGCGCCGAAGACAGCCTTCCTGTTTGTTTTTTTGCCCGAAACAGCGCCGATCAGCTGTTTGGGCGAAATTGAAGCCCCCTCCTTGGGAGAAGAGGAGGGGGTGAGGCCCCAGGTAGGGGTAGAGTTCTCCGGGGCCGCCTGAGCTTGGAGCTTGGGCGGCTGAAGGATTGAACTCCCCCGAAGCCTGGGTTGCTCCCAGCTGGCTGTCGTCTCTGCTCCGAACTTCTTGGAGCAGAGCCAGGCGTCTGCGAACCATCCCTGCCTGAAGAAAGGACTATGGTTTAAAGGAGCAGGCAGAGCGGTACAAGAGGAAAAGGTGAAGAGGATTATTTTACTATACTCTCAAGCTTGTTGGACTTTTTAAACTTTAAGTGAAAGTGCGTCACAATTGAGGACTAAAAGATGGCGGCGAAACCTCCCCCTAAAACTCTTCGGAGTGGTGGATCCTCGCCAGTGCAACAAACATCACTACAGGCGTTGCACCCTCCTGAAGCGCTGACATCGAAGGATTTGCGAGATGCTTTGGATAAACATGCCCAGGTACTTTTGGAATCAATTAATCAATCAATGGCTGATAAATTTGCACAGATGGAGGAGAAATTGGAGAAATTGGAGGAGAGAATGGAAGAGAGGATGGAACAGAAGCTCAGCGTGATGAAGGTAGACATTTTGTCTTCAGTGCATAAAGTGGCGGAATGTGTGGAAGATTTAGATGAAAAAATGGATGATCTGGCTCAAAGGAATGCTATATTAGAAGTAAAAGCACGGGAGAATGAAAATGCAAGAGACAAAATGGAACGGGAGTTAAGCCTTGCCCAATATTACCAGATGCAGTTTGCTGTCAGAATCAGAGGTTTAAAAGAGAATATTAAAGAAGATTTAAAGCAGCTGATCTCTGAGGCTCTCGAAGTGGTATTGAACCAGCCAGCATCTGAAATAAGAGCAGCTATGGATAAAGTGTTTCGGGTGAATTCATGGATTGCCAGACAGAGAAAGTTGCCTAGAGATGTGGTGGTTTATTTTGCAAAAAGAGAAATTAGAGATCAAGTTATACAAGCTGCCTATGATGCTAAAGTTGTGATTGCTGAACAAGAAGTCTTGGTTTTAAAAGAAATCCCTCCAAGGATTTTAAGGGGAAGGAAGGACTATACATTTCTCGTGCATGAGCTTAAGCAAAGAGATATAAGGTTCAGATGGGAGATTCCAGATGGGCTGATGGTGATGCATGAAGGTAAAAGGTATCGGCTGATTACTGTGAAGCAAGCGCGTGATTTCTACAATAATGTCTTAAAAGCAACCCCATTAACACTTCTGGAAGCTGTAAAGGGATCTGGAGAAGGAGAACATCAAGAGGATGAAACAGAGGAAAATGGTGCTGGAGGAGATCAAGCTACAATTTCTTTGGATGATCCTAGAGAGCAAAGAGTAACGCGTGCTGCTTTAAAACGAGCAAAGAAAATAAAAGAACAAGATCAGCAAAAGTCCTCAGATTCTTCACAACGTACTTATAGCCAAGCTGTGGGAGGAGCACGGCCTAAAGAAGTTAGTCCTATCAAAGCTGTGGTCCAAGAGCTTTTGGAGGATATGCATGGCAACTAAATTTTTAACCTGGAATGTTAATGGACTAAATTCACCGCAGAAGAGGAAGAAAGTTTTTCAATATTTAAAACAATTTAAGATAGATGTTATATGTCTGCAAGAAACGCATATTAGAGTTTTGGATCAAAAGCACTTACTGAACTCGAGACTGGGTACGCAATTTGTTGCTTCTGCAGAGAATAAGAAAAATGGAGTGGTTGTTTATGTTAAAAGTGCCTTAACAGCGGACCTAATTGAAGCAGATAAGCATGGAAGATATGTTATGATTGAGCTGTTGTTAGAAGGTAAAAAGACGCTTTTAGTTGGATTATATGCACCTAACCAACAACAAGCTGACTTTTTTAGCTTACTTCATACAAAGCTTACCCAGTTGGATTATAAATCTTTTATTTTTATGGGGGACTGGAATGGTGTTTTGGATGTACAGTTGGATAAGGCTGGAGCTTTTAAGCGCATTCCAAGTCATGCTAGATTGCCTAAATCTTTTTTTGAAATGAAGGACGACCTGGAATTGCGAGATATTTGGCGTGAGAGACACTTGCAGGAGAAGGATTATACTTTTTATTCTGACAGACACCAATCTTTTTCGAGGATTGATTTTATTTTGTTGACTAATGATTTTTTTTTGAGAACTAAAAAGGTGAAGATTTGTGCAAGAACTATCTCTGACCACAGTCCAGTTTGGTTGGAGATTGATAAGGAGAAAAGAGATAGGCGCTCGTGGCGCGTAAATGAGAATTTGTTTAGAAATCAGAGAAATGTGGAAGAATGCAAACAGCGGATGAAGGATTTTTTTGAGATTAATATGAATAAGGGTACCTCTATGGATATGGTTTGGGATGCTAGCAAGGCCTATATGAGAGGGGTGTTGATATATATGAATAATAGACATAGACGTGCAGTGGAAACTAGAAGGAAAGAACTGGAGAATGAAATAAAGGAAAAAGAAAAGGCTTTGATTTTGAACCCAGAGGATGCGAAGATTAAGGAGGCTATTAGACTGCTAAGAGGACAATTTGATAAATTAATGGCTGATCAAGTGGCGACCAATCTGCGGTTTGCTAGGCATAATACTTTTTGCAACGCTAATAAACCAGGCAGATGGTTAGCTTATAGACTGAGGAAAAAACAAAGGGCCTCTAATATAGATAAGATTGAGTATAAAGGAAGGGTTGTGTTTCAACAGAATCTTATTAAGGATGCTTTTGTGGATTTTTATTCGAAATTATATACTAAAGAGGAAATTAATGTAAAAGATATTGATATATACTTGGAGAATGCTAGCATCCCGGTTCTTACGCAAGTACAAAAAGAGGGGATTAATCAACTGATTACAGAAGAAGAAATTTTTATAGCAATTAAGGAACTGAAGCTGGATAAAGCACCAGGCACGGATGGCTTGACTGCGGCCTATTATAAAAATTTACAATTAGAGATGATAAAACCGTTAAAGGAACTGTTCCAGACAATCCAGAGGGGGGGAAAGGTGCCACCGTCTTGGAGAACAGCTTTTATCTCTTTGATTCCGAAGGAAGACCAGGATGCTACTCAAGTTAAAAATTACAGACCGATATCGCTTTTAAATACAGATTATAAGATATTTGCTAAGGTTTTGGCTAATAGACTGATGAGGGTTCTGCAACAGGTGATTCATGGGGATCAAACGGGGTTTATTAGTGGTAGGCAAATGAAAAATAATGTGAGACATATAGTTGATGTGTTAGAGTTTTTGGAAAGGCACAACCAGATCTCTGCAGCGCTAATCTTTTTAGATGCTGAAAAGGCCTTTGATCAATTGAATTGGCAATTTTTGTTGAAAGTTTTAGACAAAATGGATTTTGGGGAAAAAATTTTACAACCGATTAGGGCATTATATCAAAAACAAACTGCCCGAATCATAGTTAACAATAGCCTGACAGCAGCATGTAATATTGAGAAGGGCACAAGGCAAGGATGTCCGTTATCGCCCTTGTTATTTGTGTTAACATTAGAGATATTATTGGTTAAGATTCGGAATTCGGAAAAAATTAAGGGGATACAAGTTGGAGATCAGGACTATAGATTGAGAGCATTTGCAGATGATCTGGTTGTTACAGTGACCCAGCCAGAGAACTCTGTTGTGGACCTGATGGAGATAATAACACAATATGGGAAGGTTTCTGGATTTAAAGTAAATACACAGAAAACTAAGATTTTGGCTAGAAATATGACAGTTTCACAGAAGGCTCTCTTAGAAGGATTAACTGGATTTGAGATTGTTAAAAGGGTTAAATATTTGGGGGTGATTTTGTCGCCCTCTAATACAAAGCTATATAAAAATAATTATGAAAAACTATGGGGGAAAATTCAAAAAGAATTGGAGAGTTGGGAAAAATTGCAATTGTCTTTGTTGGGACGGATTGCAGCAGTGAAAATGAATGTCCTGCCCAAATTTTTATTTTTATTTCAAATGATACCGATTCTTAAGAAAGATTCTAACTTGGAGGAATGGCAGCGTGGTATCAATAAATTTGTGTGGGCAGGGAAAAAGCCACGAGTTAAACTTAAGATTATGCAGGATACTCGTGAGAGAGGTGGCCTTAAATTGCCTAATTTTAAACTATATTATGAAGCTGCTGCATTAGTAGGAATAAGCGATTGGATTAATTTGACACAACCGAGGTTATTAAATCTTGAGGGCCATGACTTGTTGTTTGGCTGGCATGCATATTTGTTGTATGATAAGAAGGTAGATACTGTGTTTAGGATGCATATTTTAAGGCAGGCATTGCTGAGAGTTTGGAAGAAGTATAGACATAAGTTAAGCAGCAAGATACCATTGTGGGCAATTCCAAAACACGCAATAGAAAATATACATGCTGGTTTCAAACATGATGTGACTATGTACAAGGAAATTTTAAGCTTGGAAAGGAATGTTTGGTGTTTGAAATCATATAGCCTCTTGCGAGAAGAGAAGGTTGTTCAAACTTGGTTTCAATATATTCAGTTACGGGCCAGGTGGAAAGAAGACCAGAAAAATGGATTTGCAATGACTGATGAAAATTTGATAAAGCAAATTAGAAATCAGGGACCAGCACATATCAAACGGATATATCTTGCACTGATAGAGATTGATTCAGAAACAGAGCTTGTTAAGGACTGTATGATAAAATGGGCCCAAAACATTCAGGAAGTTATTACAATGGACACGTGGGAAAAGATTTGGGTGAGGAATGTAAAATTTACTCAAGCTCAAAATCTAAGAGAGAACTTTTACAAAATGTTTTATAGATGGCATTTAGATCCTAAAAAGCTTGCAAGTATGTATCCGAATTACCAGCCTAAATGTTGGAGGTGTGGCGATGAAGATGCAACATATTTTCACATATGGTGGACATGTAAGAAGGTTAAGGTTTTTTGGATAAAAGTCTGGTGGAATATGCAGAAGATTTTTAAACGGAGGATAAAGTTTTGTCCGCAATTTTTTTTGTTGGGAATAATTGTCGACGCTACAGTTGTGGACTCCAAGTTGATGTTGAACTTAGTTACGGCAGCAAGACTTTTGATAGGTCAATATTGGAAGAAAGAGGAACTGCCGACTATAGAAGAGTGGACTTTAAAGGTTTCCGACCTGGCAGAGATGGCGAAGATTTCGGCCTATTTGAAAGATCATTCGCAAGAACGTTATATTATGGAATGGAGAAAATGGATTGAGTTTATCCAGAACAAGTATAGGGTTAAGAAGTTTTATGTAGCATTCGAATAAGTCTTCTTTCGTTTTTTTTCTTTTTCTATCTTAGTTTTATAAATATATTTAATATTGCTAAGGTTTGTTTTATCCTATATAAGCTAGAGAGTGATGGATTTTAGAATTTATAGTTGTTAGTATATGGTTGTTTATGATTGCTTTTTTATATATATATACCTTGTATTTAGCTCTGGGAAGTCGGGGGGAGGGGGGGAGGTGGGGGGGGAGGAGGGAGGGGGGGAGGGGGGAGGTTAGGGGGGAGGTAGGGGGGGAGGAGGGAGGGGGAAGGGGGGCTTTTTAAAGGAAAACTGTATTTTAAAATTTTTCAATAAAAAAAAAAATCCCTCACCCCGGCATAAGGAATTTCCTACCCCAGACACCAAAAGAAGCTTGATTATTAAAAACTATAAAAGCACCATTTTTCACAATGAAATTTAACCCCGAATCTCATTCTGGCATCCTTTTTTACATTTGGGTAAAAGAAAAAAAATTGCCCCCTGGGCACGAAAATCCCTGACCCCGGCATCAGGAATTTCCTTCCCAGGACACCAAAATAAGCTTGATTTTTAAAAACTAGACAAAGCACCATTTTTCACCATGAAATTTAACCCCAAATCTCATTCTGGCATCCGTTTATACATTTGGGTAAAAGAAAAAAAATTCGCCTCCTAGGCACAAAAATCCCTGACCCCGGCATAAGGAATTTCCTACCCCGGACACCAAAAGAAGCTTGATTATTAAAAACTATAAAAGCACCATTTTTCACCATGAAATTTAACCCCGAATCTCATTCCGGCATCCTTTTTTACATTTGGGTAAAAGAAAAAAAATCTCCTCCTGGTGTCCTTCCCAGGACAGCAAAAGAAGATTGATTTTTAAAAACTAGAAAAAGCACCATTTTTCACCATGAAATTCAACACCGAATCTCATTCTGGTGTCCGTTTTTACATTTGGGTAAAAAAAAAATTGCATCCTGGGCACAAAAATCCCTGACCCCGGCATCAGGAATTTCCTTCCCAGGACACCAAAATAGCTTGATTTTTAAAAACTAGAAAAAGCACAATTTTTTACCATGAAATTCAACCCTGAATCTCATTCTGGTGTACGTTTTTACATTTGGGTCAAAAAAAAAATTTGCCTCCTGGTCACAAAAATCCCTGACCCCGGCATCAGGAATTTCCTTCCCAGGACACCAAAATAGCTTGATTTTTAAAAACTAGAAAAAGCACCATTTTTCACCATGAAATTCAACCCTGAATCTTGTTCTGGTGTCCAATTTTACATTTGGGTCAAAAAAATTTTTTACCTACTGAGCACAAAAATCCCTGACCCCGGCATCAGGAATTTCCTTCCCAGGACACGAAAATAGCTTGATTTTTAAAAACTAGAAAAAGCACCATTTTTCACCATGAAATTCAACCCTGAATCTCATTCTGGTGTCCGATTTTACATTTGGGTCAAAAAATTTTTTTACCTCCTGGGCACAAAAATCCCTGACCCCGGCATCAGGAATTTCCTTCCCAGGACACCAAAATAGCTTGATTTTTAAAAACTAGAAAAAGCACCATTTTTCACCATGAAATTCAATCCCTAATCTCATTCTGGTGTCCGTTTTTACATTTGGGTCAAAAAAAAATTTGCATCCTGGGCACAAAAATCCCTGACCCCGGCATCAGGAATTTCCTTCCCAGGACACCAAAATAGCTTGATTTTTAAAAACTAGAAAAAGCACCATTTTTCACCATGAAATTCAACCCTGAATCTCATTCTGGTGTCCGTTTTTACATTTGGGTCAAAAAAAAAAATTTACCTCCTGGGCACAAAAATCCCTGACCCCGGCATCAGGAATTTCCTTCCCAGGACACCAAAATAGCTTGATTTTTAAAAACTAGAAAAAGCACCATTTTTCACCATGAAATTCAACCCCGAATCTCATTCTGGTGTCCGTTTTTACATTTGGGTCAAAAAAAATTTGCCACCTGGGCACAAAAATCCCTGACCCCGGCATCAGGAATTTCCTTCCCAGGACACCAAAATAGCTTGATTTTTAAAAACTAGAAAAAGCACCATTTTTCACCATGAAATTCAACCCCGAATCTCATTCTGGTGTCCGTTTTTACATTTGGGTTAAAAAAAAAATTTGCATCCTGGGCACAAAAATCCCTGACCCCGGCATCAGGAATTTCCTTCCCAGGACACCAAAATAGCTTGATTTTTAAAAACTAGAAAAAGCACCATTTTTCACCATGAAATTCAACCCTGAATCTCATTCTGGTGTCCGTTTTTACATTTGGGTCAAAAAAAAAATTTACCTCCTGGGCACAAAAATCCCTGACCCCGGCATCAGGAATTTCCTTCCCAGGACACCAAAATAGCTTGATTTTTAAAAACTAGAAAAAGCACCATTTTTCACCATGAAATTCAACCCCGAATCTCATTCTGGTGTCCCTTTTTTAAATTTGGGTCAAAAAAAAATTGCATCCTGGGCACAAAAATCCCTGACCCCGGCATCAGGAATTTCCTTCCCAGGACACCAAAATAGCTTGATTTTCAAAAACTAGAAAAAGCACCATTTTTCACCATGAAATTCAACCCCGAATCTCATTCTGGTGTCCGTTTTTACATTTGGGTCAAAAAAAAATTGCATCCTGGGCACAAAAATCCCTGACCCCGGCATCAGGAATTTCCTTCCCAGGACACCAAAATAGCTTGATTTTTAAAAACTAGAAAAAGCACCATTTTTCACCATGAAATTCAACCCCGAATCTCATTCTGGTGTCCGTTTTTACATTTGGGTCAAAAAAAAATTTGCCACCTGGGAACAAAAATCCCTGACCCCGGCATCAGGAATTTCCTTCCCAGGACACCAAAATAGCTTGATTTTTAAAAACAAGAAAAAGCACCATTTTTCACCATGAAATTCAACCCCGAATCTCATTCTGGTGTCCGTTTTTACATTTGGGTCAAAAAAAAAATTTGCCACCTGGGCACAAAAATCCCTGACCCCGGCATCAGGAATTTCCTTCCCAGGACACCAAAATAGCTTGATTTTTAAAAACTAGAAAAAGCACCATTTTTCACCATGAAATTCAACCCCGAATCTCATTCTGGTGTCCGTTTTTACATTTGGGTCAAAAAAAAATTTGCCACCTGCGTACAAAAATCCCTGACCCCGGCATCAGGAATTTCCTTCCCAGGATACCAAAATAGCTTGATTTTTAAAAACAAGAAAAAGCACCATTTTTCACCATGAAATTCAACCCCGAATCTCATTCTGGTGTCCGTTTTTACATTTGGGTCAAAAAAAATATTTGCCACCTGGGCACAAAAATCCCTGACCCCGGCATCAGGAATTTCCTTCCCAGGACACCAAAATAGCTTGATTTTTAAAAACTAGAAAAAGCACCATTTTTCACCATGAAATTCAACCCCGAATCTTATTCTGGTGTCCGTTTTTACATTTGGGTCAAAAAAAAATTTGCATCCTGGGCTCAAAAATCCCTGACCCCGGCATCAGGAATTTCCTTCCCAGGACACGAAAATAGCTTGATTTTTAAAAACTAGAAAAAGCACCATTTTTCACCATGAAATTCAACCCTGAATCTCATTCTGGTGTCCGTTTTTACATTTGGGTCAAAAAAAAAATTTACCTCCTGGGCACAAAAATCCCTGACCCCGGCATCAGGAATTTCCTTCCCAGGACACCAAAATAGCTTGATTTTTAAAAACTAGAAAAAGCACCATTTTTCACCATGAAATTCAACCCTGAATCTCATTCTGGTGTCCGATTTTACATTTGGGTCAAAAAAATTTTTTACCTCCTGGGCACAAAAATCCCTGACCCCGGCATCAGGAATTTCCTTCCCAGGACACCAAAATAGCTTGATTTTTAAAAACTAGAAAAAGCACCATTTTTCACCATGAAATTCAATCCCTAATCTCATTCTGGTGTCCGTTTTTACATTTGGGTCAAAAAAAAATTTGCATCCTGGGCACAAAAATCCCTGACCCCGGCATCAGGAATTTCCTTCCCAGGACACCAAAATAGCTTGATTTTTAAAAACTAGAAAAAGCACCATTTTTCACCATGAAATTCAACCCTGAATCTCATTCTGGTGTCCGTTTTTACATTTGGGTCAAAAAAAAAAATTACCTCCTGGGCACAAAAATCCCTGACCCCGGCATCAGGAATTTCCTTCCCAGGACACCAAAATAGCTTGATTTTTAAAAACTAGAAAAAGCACCATTTTTCACCATGAAATTCAACCCCGAATCTCATTCTGGTGTCCGTTTTTACATTTGGGTCAAAAAAAAATTGCATCCTGGGCACAAAAATCCCTGACCCCGGCATCAGGAATTTCCTTCCCAGGACACCAAAATAGCTTGAGTTTTAAAAACTAGAAAAAGCACCATTTTTCACCATGAAATTCAACCCCGAATCTCATTCTGGTGTCCGTTTTTACATTTGGGTCAAAAAAAAATTTGCCACCTGGGCACAAAAATCCCTGACCCCAGCATCAGGAATTTCCTTCCCAGGACACCAAAATAGCTTGATTTTTAAAAACTAGAAAAAGCACCATTTTTCACCATGAAATTCAACCCCGAATCTCATTCTGGTGTCCGTTTTTACATTTGGGTCAAAAAAAAATTGCATCCTGGGCACAAAAATCCCTGACCCCGGCATCAGGAATTTCCTTCCCAGGACACCAAAATAGCTTGATTTTTAAAAACTAGAAAAAGCACCATTTTTCACCATGAAATTCAACCCCGAATCTCATTCTGGTGTCCGTTTTTACATTTGGGTCAAAAAAATTTTTTACCTCCTGGGCACAAAAATCCCTGACCCCGGCATCAGGAATTTCCTTCCCAGGACACCAAAATAGCTTGATTTTTAAAAACTAGAAAAAGCACCATTTTTCACCATGAAATTCAACCCCGAATCTTATTCTGGTGTCCGTTTTTACATTTGGGTCAAAAAAAAATTTGCATCCTGGGCACAAAAATCCCTGACCCCGGCATCAGGAATTTCCTTCCCAGGACACCAAAATAGCTTGATTTTTAAAAACAAGAAAAAGCACCATTTTTCACCATGAAATTCAACCCTGAATCTCATTCTGGTGTCCGTTTTTACATTTGGGTCAAAAAAAAAATTTACCTCCTGGGCACAAAAATCCCTGACCCCGGCATCAGGAATTTCCTTCCCAGGACACCAAAATAGCTTGATTTTTAAAAACTAGAAAAAGCACCATTTTTCACCATGAAATTCAACCCTGAATCTCATTCTGGTGTCCGATTTTACATTTGGGTCAAAAAAATTTTTTACCTCCTGGGCACAAAAATCCCTGACCCCGGCATCAGGAATTTCCTTCCCAGGACACCAAAATAGCTTGATTTTTAAAAACTAGAAAAAGCACCATTTTTTACCATGAAATTCAACCCTGAATCTCATTCTGGTGTACGTTTTTACATTTGGGTTAAAAAAAAAATTTACCTCCTGGTCACAAAAATCCCTGACCCCGGCATCAGGAATTTCCTTCCCAGGACACCAAAATAGCTTGATTTTTAAAAACTAGAAAAACCCCCATTTTTCACCATGAAATTCAACCCTGAATCTTGTTCTGGTGTCCGATTTTACATTTGGGTCAAAAAAAAATTTACCTCCTGGTCACAAAAATCCCTGACCCCGGCATCAGGAATTTCCTTCCCAGGACACCAAAATAGCTTGATTTTTAAAAACTAGAAAAACCCCCATTTTTCACCATGAAATTCAACCCTGAATCTTGTTCTGGTGTCCAATTTTACATTTGGGTCAAAAAAATTTTTTACCTCCTGGGCACAAAAATCCCTGACCCCGGCATCAGGAATTTCCTTCCCAGGACACCAAAATAGCTTGATTTTTAAAAACTAGAAAAAGCACCATTTTTTACCATGAAATTCAACCCTGAATCTCATTCTGGTGTACGTTTTTACATTTGGGTTAAAAAAAAAATTTACCTCCTGGTCACAAAAATCCCTGACCCCGGCATCAGGAATTTCCTTCCCAGGACACCAAAATAGCTTGATTTTTAAAAACTAGAAAAAACCCCCATTTTTCACCATGAAATTCAACCCTGAATCTTGTTCTGGTGTCCAATTTTACATTTGGGTCAAAAAAAATTTTTACCTACTGAGCACAAAAATCCCTGACCCCGGCATCAGGAATTTCCTTCCCAGGAGACCAAAATAGCTTGATTTTTAAAAACTAGAAAAAGCCCCATTTTTCACCATGAAATTCAACCCTGAATCTCATTCTGGTGTCCGTTTTTACATTTGGGTCAAAAAAAAATTTGTCTCCAGGGCACCAAAATCCCTGACCCCGGCATCAGGAATTTCCTTCCCAGGACACCAAAATAGCTTGATTTTTAAAAACTAGAAAAAGCACCATTTTTCACCATGAAATTCAACCCCGAATCTTATTCTGGTGTCCGTTTTTACATTTGGGTCAAAAAAAAATTTGCATCCTGGGCTCAAAAATCCCTGACCCCGGCATCAGGAATTTCCTTCCCAGGACACGAAAATAGCTTGATTTTTAAAAACTAGAAAAAGCACCATTTTTCACCATGAAATTCAACCCTGAATCTCATTCTGGTGTCCGTTTTTACATTTGGGTCAAAAAAAAAATTTACCTCCTGGGCACAAAAATCCCTGACCCCGGCATCAGGAATTTCCTTCCCAGGACACCAAAATAGCTTGATTTTTAAAAACTAGAAAAAGCACCATTTTTCACCATGAAATTCAACCCTGAATCTCATTCTGGTGTCCGATTTTACATTTGGGTCAAAAAAATTTTTTACCTCCTGGGCACAAAAATCCCTGACCCCGGCATCAGGAATTTCCTTCCCAGGACACCAAAATAGCTTGATTTTTAAAAACTAGAAAAAGCACCATTTTTCACCATGAAATTCAATCCCTAATCTCTTTCTGGTGTCCGTTTCTACATTTGGGTCAAAAAAAATTTTTGCCACCTGGGCACAAAATTCCCTGACCCCGGCATCAGGAATTTCCTTCCCAGGACACCAAAATAGCTTGATTTTTAAAAACTAGAAAAAGCACCATTTTTCACCATGAAATTCAACCCTGAATCTCATTCTGGTGTCCGTTTTTACATTTGGGTCAAAAAAAAAATTTACCTCCTGGGCACAAAAATCCCTGACCCCGGCATCAGGAATTTCCTTCCCAGGACACCAAAATAGCTTGATTTTTAAAAACTAGAAAAAGCACCATTTTTCACCATGAAATTCAACCCCGAATCTCATTCTGGTGTCCGTTTTTACATTTGGGTCAAAAAAAATTGCATCCTGGGCACAAAAATCCCTGACCCCGGCATCAGGAATTTCCTTTCCAGGACACCAAAATAGCTTGATTTTTAAAAACTAGAAAAAGCACCATTTTTCACCATGAAATTCAACCCCGAATCTCATTCTGGTGTCCGTTTTTACATTTGGGTCAAAAAAAAATTTGCCACCTGGGAACAAAAATCCCTGACCCCGGCATCAGGAATTTCCTTCCCAGGACACCAAAATAGCTTGATTTTTAAAAACTAGAAAAAGCACCATTTTTCACCATGAAATTCAACCCCGAATCTCATTCTGGTGTCCGTTTTTACATTTGGGTCAAAAAAAAATTTGCCACCTGCGTACAAAAATCCCTGACCCCGGCATCAGGAATTTCCTTCCCAGGACACCAAAATAGCTTGATTTTTAAAAACAAGAAAAAGCACCATTTTTCACCATGAAATTCAACCCCGAATCTTATTCTGGTGTCCGTTTTTACATTTGGGTCAAAAAAAAATTTGCATCCTGGGCTCAAAAATCCCTGACCCCGGCATCAGGAATTTCCTTCCCAGGACACCAAAATAGCTTGATTTTTAAAAACTAGAAAAAGCACCATTTTTCACCATGAAATTCAACCCCGAATCTCATTCTGGTGTCCGTTTTTACATTTGGGTCAAAAAAAATTGCATCCTGGGCACAAAAATCCCTGACCCCGGCATCAGGAATTTCCTTTCCAGGACACCAAAATAGCTTGATTTTTAAAAACTAGAAAAAGCACCATTTTTCACCATGAAATTCAACCCCGAATCTCATTCTGGTGTCCGTTTTTACATTTGGGTCAAAAAAAAATTTGCCACCTGGGAACAAAAATCCCTGACCCCGGCATCAGGAATTTCCTTCCCAGGACACCAAAATAGCTTGATTTTTAAAAACTAGAAAAAGCACCATTTTTCACCATGAAATTCAACCCCGAATCTCATTCTGGTGTCCGTTTTTACATTTGGGTCAAAAAAAAATTTGCCACCTGCGTACAAAAATCCCTGACCCCGGCATCAGGAATTTCCTTCCCAGGACACCAAAATAGCTTGATTTTTAAAAACAAGAAAAAGCACCATTTTTCACCATGAAATTCAACCCCGAATCTTATTCTGGTGTCCGTTTTTACATTTGGGTCAAAAAAAAATTTGCATCCTGGGCTCAAAAATCCCTGACCCAAGCATCAGGAATTTCCTTCCCAGGACACGAAAATAGCTTGATTTTTAAAAACTAGAAAAAGCACCATTTTTCACCATGAAATTCAACCCTGAATCTCATTCTGGTGTCCGTTTTTACATTTGGGTCAAAAAAAAAATTTACCTCCTGGGCACAAAAATCCCTGACCCCGGCATCAGGAATTTCCTTCCCAGGACACCAAAATAGCTTGATTTTTAAAAACTAGAAAAAGCACCATTTTTCACCATGAAATTCAACCCTGAATCTCATTCTGGTGTCCGATTTTACATTTGGGTCAAAAAAATTTTTTACCTCCTGGGCACAAAAATCCCTGACCCCGGCATCAGGAATTTCCTTCCCAGGACACCAAAATAGCTTGATTTTTAAAAACTAGAAAAAGCACCATTTTTCACCATGAAATTCAATCCCTAATCTCATTCTGGTGTCCGTTTTTACATTTGGGTCAAAAAAAAATTTGCATCCTGGGCACAAAAATCCCTGACCCCGGCATCAGGAATTTCCTTCCCAGGACACCAAAATAGCTTGATTTTTAAAAACTAGAAAAAGCACCATTTTTCACCATGAAATTCAACCCTGAATCTCATTCTGGTGTCCGTTTTTACATTTGGGTCAAAAAAAAAATTTACCTCCTGGGCACAAAAATCCCTGACCCCGGCATCAGGAATTTCCTTCCCAGGACACCAAAATAGCTTGATTTTTAAAAACAAGAAAAAGCACCATTTTTCACCATGAAATTCAACCCTGAATCTCATTCTGGTGTCCGTTTTTACATTTGGGTCAAAAAAAAAAATTTACCTCCTGGGCACAAAAATCCCTGACCCCGGCATCAGGAATTTCCTTCCCAGGACACGAAAATAGCTTGATTTTTAAAAACTAGAAAAAGCACCATTTTTCACCATGAAATTCAACCCCGAATCTCATTCTGGTGTCCGTTTTTACATTTGGGTCAAAAAAAAATTTGCCACCTGGGAACAAAAATCCCTGACCCCGGCATCAGGAATTTCCTTCCCAGGACACCAAAATAGCTTGATTTTTAAAAACAAGAAAAAGCACCATTTTTCACCATGAAATTCAACCCCGAATCTCATTCTGGTGTCCGTTTTTACATTTGGGTCAAAAAAAAAATTTGCCACCTGGGCACAAAAATCCCTGACCCCGGCATCAGGAATTTCCTTCCCAGGACACCAAAATAGCTTGATTTTTAAAAACTAGAAAAAGCACCATTTTTCACCATGAAATTCAACCCCGAATCTCATTCTGGTGTCCGTTTTTACATTTGGGTCAAAAAAAAATTTGCCACCTGCGTACAAAAATCCCTGACCCCGGCATCAGGAATTTCCTTCCCAGGACACCAAAATAGCTTGATTTTTAAAAACAAGAAAAAGCACCATTTTTCACCATGAAATTCAACCCCGAATCTCATTCTGGTGTCCGTTTTTACATTTGGGTCAAAAAAAAAATTTGCCACCTGGGCACAAAAATCCCTGACCCCGGCATCAGGAATTTCCTTCCCAGGACACCAAAATAGCTTGATTTTTAAAAACTAGAAAAAGCACCATTTTTCACCATGAAATTCAACCCCGAATCTTATTCTGGTGTCCGTTTTTACATTTGGGTCAAAAAAAAATTTGCATCCTGGGCTCAAAAATCCCTGACCCCGGCATCAGGAATTTCCTTCCCAGGACACGAAAATAGCTTGATTTTTAAAAACTAGAAAAAGCACCATTTTTCACCATGAAATTCAACCCTGAATCTCATTCTGGTGTCCGTTTTTACATTTGGGTCAAAAAAAAATTTTACCTCCTGGGCACAAAAATCCCTGACCCCGGCATCAGGAATTTCCTTCCCAGGACACCAAAATAGCTTGATTTTTAAAAACTAGAAAAAGCACCATTTTTCACCATGAAATTCAACCCTGAATCTCATTCTGGTGTCCGATTTTACATTTGGGTCAAAAAAATTTTTTACCTCCTGGGCACAAAAATCCCTGACCCCGGCATCAGGAATTTCCTTCCCAGGACACCAAAATAGCTTGATTTTTAAAAACTAGAAAAAGCACCATTTTTCACCATGAAATTCAATCCCTAATCTCATTCTGGTGTCCGTTTTTACATTTGGGTCAAAAAAAAATTTGCATCCTGGGCACAAAAATCCCTGACCCCGGCATCAGGAATTTCCTTCCCAGGACACCAAAATAGCTTGATTTTTAAAAACTAGAAAAAGCACCATTTTTCACCATGAAATTCAACCCTGAATCTCATTCTGGTGTCCGTTTTTACATTTGGGTCAAAAAAAAAATTTACCTCCTGGGCACAAAAATCCCTGACCCCGGCATCAGGAATTTCCTTCCCAGGACACCAAAATAGCTTGATTTTTAAAAACAAGAAAAAGCACCATTTTTCACCATGAAATTCAACCCTGAATCTCATTCTGGTGTCCGTTTTTACATTTGGGTCAAAAAAAAAAATTTACCTCCTGGGCACAAAAATCCCTGACCCCGGCATCAGGAATTTCCTTCCCAGGACACGAAAATAGCTTGATTTTTAAAAACTAGAAAAAGCACCATTTTTCACCATGAAATTCAACCCTGAATCTCATTCTGGTGTCCGTTTTTACATTTGGGTCAAAAAAAAATTTACCTCCTGGGCACAAAAATCCCTGACCCCGGCATCAGGAATTTCCTTCCCAGGACACCAAAATAGCTTGATTTTTAAAAACTAGAAAAAGCACCATTTTTCACCATGAAATTCAACCCTGAATCTCATTCTGGTGTCCGATTTTACATTTGGGTCAAAAAAATTTTTTACCTCCTGGGCACAAAAATCCCTGACCCCGGCATCAGGAATTTCCTTCCCAGGACACCAAAATAGCTTGATTTTTAAAAACTAGAAAAAGCACCATTTTTCACCATGAAATTCAACCCTGAATCTCATTCTGGTGTCCGATTTTACATTTGGGTCAAAAAAATTTTTTACCTCCTGGGCACAAAAATCCCTGACCCCGGCATCAGGAATTTCCTTCCCAGGACACCAAAATAGCTTGATTTTTAAAAACTAGAAAAAGCACCATTTTTCACCATGAAATTCAACCCCGAATCTCATTCTGGTGTCCGTTTTTACATTTGGGTCAAAAAAAAATTTACCTCCTGGGCACAAAAATCCCTGACCCCGGCATCAGGAATTTCCTTCCCAGGACACCAAAATAGCTTGATTTTTAAAAACTAGAAAAAGCACCATTTTTCACCATGAAATTCAACCCCGAATCTCATTCTGGTGTCCGTTTTTACATTTGGGTCAAAAAAAAATTTGCCACCTGGGAACAAAAATCCCTGACCCCGGCATCAGGAATTTCCTTCCCAGGACACCAAAATAGCTTGATTTTTAAAAACAAGAAAAAGCACCATTTTTCACCATGAAATTCAACCCCGAATCTCATTCTGGTGTCCGTTTTTACATTTGGGTCAAAAAAAAAATTTGCCACCTGGGCACAAAAATCCCTGACCCCGGCATCAGGAATTTCCTTCCCAGGACACCAAAATAGCTTGATTTTTAAAAACTAGAAAAAGCACCATTTTTCACCATGAAATTCAACCCCGAATCTCATTCTGGTGTCCGTTTTTACATTTGGGTCAAAAAAAATTTGCCACCTGCGTACAAAAATCCCTGACCCCGGCATCAGGAATTTCCTTCCCAGGACACCAAAATAGCTTGATTTTTAAAAACAAGAAAAAGCACCATTTTTCACCATGAAATTCAACCCTGAATCTCATTCTGGTGTCCGTTTTTACATTTGGGTCAAAAAAAAAATTTGCCACCTGGGCACAAAAATCCCTGACCCCGGCATCAGGAATTTCCTTCCCAGGACACCAAAATAGCTTGATTTTTAAAAACTAGAAAAAGCACCATTTTTCACCATGAAATTCAACCCCGAATCTTATTCTGGTGTCCGTTTTTACATTTGGGTCAAAAAAAAATTTGCATCCTGGGCTCAAAAATCCCTGACCCCGGCATCAGGAATTTCCTTCCCAGGACACCAAAATAGCTTGATTTTTAAAAACTAGAAAAAGCACCATTTTTCACCATGAAATTCAACCCTGAATCTCATTCTGGTGTCCGATTTTACATTTGGGTCAAAAAAATTTTTTACCTCCTGGGCACAAAAATCCCTGACCCCGGCATCAGGAATTTCCTTCCCAGGACACCAAAATAGCTTGATTTTTAAAAACTAGAAAAAGCACCATTTTTCACCATGAAATTCAACCCCGAATCTCATTCTGGTGTCCGTTTTTACATTTGGGTCAAAAAAAAATTTGCCACCTGGGAACAAAAATCCCTGACCCCGGCATCAGGAATTTCCTTCCCAGGACACCAAAATAGCTTGATTTTTAAAAACAAGAAAAAGCACCATTTTTCACCATGAAATTCAACCCCGAATCTCATTCTGGTGTCCGTTTTTACATTTGGGTCAAAAAAAAAATTTGCCACCTGGGCACAAAAATCCCTGACCCCGGCATCAGGAATTTCCTTCCCAGGACACCAAAATAGCTTGATTTTTAAAAACTAGAAAAAGCACCATTTTTCACCATGAAATTCAACCCCGAATCTCATTCTGGTGTCCGTTTTTACATTTGGGTCAAAAAAAAATTTGCCACCTGCGTACAAAAATCCCTGACCCCGGCATCAGGAATTTCCTTCCCAGGACACCAAAATAGCTTGATTTTTAAAAACAAGAAAAAGCACCATTTTTCACCATGAAATTCAACCCCGAATCTCATTCTGGTGTCCGTTTTTACATTTGGGTCAAAAAAAAAATTTGCCACCTGGGCACAAAAATCCCTGACCCCGGCATCAGGAATTTCCTTCCCAGGACACCAAAATAGCTTGATTTTTAAAAACTAGAAAAAGCACCATTTTTCACCATGAAATTCAACCCCGAATCTTATTCTGGTGTCCGTTTTTACATTTGGGTCAAAAAAAAATTTGCATCCTGGGCTCAAAAATCCCTGACCCCGGCATCAGGAATTTCCTTCCCAGGACACGAAAATAGCTTGATTTTTAAAAACTAGAAAAAGCACCATTTTTCACCATGAAATTCAACCCTGAATCTCATTCTGGTGTCCGTTTTTACATTTGGGTCAAAAAAAAATTTTACCTCCTGGGCACAAAAATCCCTGACCCCGGCATCAGGAATTTCCTTCCCAGGACACCAAAATAGCTTGATTTTTAAAAACTAGAAAAAGCACCATTTTTCACCATGAAATTCAACCCTGAATCTCATTCTGGTGTCCGATTTTACATTTGGGTCAAAAAAATTTTTTACCTCCTGGGCACAAAAATCCCTGACCCCGGCATCAGGAATTTCCTTCCCAGGACACCAAAATAGCTTGATTTTTAAAAACTAGAAAAAGCACCATTTTTCACCATGAAATTCAACCCCGAATCTCATTCTGGTGTCCGTTTTTACATTTGGGTCAAAAAAAAATTGCATCCTGGGCTCAAAAATCCCTGACCCCGGCATCAGGAATTTCCTTCCCAGGACACGAAAATAGCTTGATTTTTAAAAACTAGAAAAAGCACCATTTTTCACCATGAAATTCAACCCTGAATCTCATTCTGGTGTCCGTTTTTACATTTGGGTCAAAAAAAAATTTTACCTCCTGGGCACAAAAATCCCTGACCCCGGCATCAGGAATTTCCTTCCCAGGACACCAAAATAGCTTGATTTTTAAAAACTAGAAAAAGCACCATTTTTCACCATGAAATTCAACCCCGAATCTCATTCTGGTGTCCGTTTTTACATTTGGGTCAAAAAAAAATTTGCCACCTGCGTACAAAAATCCCTGACCCCGGCATCAGGAATTTCCTTCCCAGGACACCAAAATAGCTTGATTTTTAAAAACAAGAAAAAGCACCATTTTTCACCATGAAATTCAACCCCGAATCTCATTCTGGTGTCCGTTTTTACATTTGGGTCAAAAAAAAAATTTGCCACCTGGGCACAAAAATCCCTGACCCCGGCATCAGGAATTTCCTTCCCAGGACACCAAAATAGCTTGATTTTTAAAAACTAGAAAAAGCACCATTTTTCACCATGAAATTCAACCCCGAATCTTATTCTGGTGTCCGTTTTTACATTTGGGTCAAAAAAAAATTTGCATCCTGGGCTCAAAAATCCCTGACCCCGGCATCAGGAATTTCCTTCCCAGGACACGAAAATAGCTTGATTTTTAAAAACTAGAAAAAGCACCATTTTTCACCATGAAATTCAACCCTGAATCTCATTCTGGTGTCCGTTTTTACATTTGGGTCAAAAAAAAATTTTACCTCCTGGGCACAAAAATCCCTGACCCCGGCATCAGGAATTTCCTTCCCAGGACACCAAAATAGCTTGATTTTTAAAAACTAGAAAAAGCACCATTTTTCACCATGAAATTCAACCCTGAATCTCATTCTGGTGTCCGATTTTACATTTGGGTCAAAAAAATTTTTTACCTCCTGGGCACAAAAATCCCTGACCCCGGCATCAGGAATTTCCTTCCCAGGACACCAAAATAGCTTGATTTTTAAAAACTAGAAAAAGCACCATTTTTCACCATGAAATTCAATCCCTAATCTCATTCTGGTGTCCGTTTTTACATTTGGGTCAAAAAAATTTTTTACCTCCTGGGCACAAAAATCCCTGACCCCGGCATCAGGAATTTCCTTCCCAGGACACCAAAATAGCTTGATTTTTAAAAACTAGAAAAAGCACCATTTTTCACCATGAAATTCAACCCCGAATCTCATTCTGGTGTCCGTTTTTACATTTGGGTCAAAAAAAAATTTACCTCCTGGGCACAAAAATCCCTGACCCCGGCATCAGGAATTTCCTTCTCAGGACACCAAAATAGCTTGATTTTTAAAAACTAGAAAAAGCACCATTTTTCACCATGAAATTCAACCCCGAATCTCATTCTGGTGTCCGTTTTTACATTTGGGTCAAAAAAAAATTTGCCACCTGGGAACAAAAATCCCTGACCCCGGCATCAGGAATTTCCTTCCCAGGACACCAAAATAGCTTGATTTTTAAAAACAAGAAAAAGCACCATTTTTCACCATGAAATTCAACCCCGAATCTCATTCTGGTGTCCGTTTTTACATTTGGGTCAAAAAAAAAATTTGCCACCTGGGCACAAAAATCCCTGACCCCGGCATCAGGAATTTCCTTCCCAGGACACCAAAATAGCTTGATTTTTAAAAACTAGAAAAAGCACCATTTTTCACCATGAAATTCAACCCCGAATCTCATTCTGGTGTCCGTTTTTACATTTGGGTCAAAAAAAAATTTGCCACCTGCGTACAAAAATCCCTGACCCCGGCATCAGGAATTTCCTTCCCAGGACACCAAAATAGCTTGATTTTTAAAAACAAGAAAAAGCACCATTTTTCACCATGAAATTCAACCCCGAATCTCATTCTGGTGTCCGTTTTTACATTTGGGTCAAAAAAAAAATTTGCCACCTGGGCACAAAAATCCCTGACCCCGGCATCAGGAATTTCCTTCCCAGGACACCAAAATAGCTTGATTTTTAAAAACTAGAAAAAGCACCATTTTTCACCATGAAATTCAACCCCGAATCTTATTCTGGTGTCCGTTTTTACATTTGGGTCAAAAAAAAATTTGCATCCTGGGCTCAAAAATCCCTGACCCCGGCATCAGGAATTTCCTTCCCAGGACACGAAAATAGCTTGATTTTTAAAAACTAGAAAAAGCACCATTTTTCACCATGAAATTCAACCCTGAATCTCATTCTGGTGTCCGATTTTACATTTGGGTCAAAAAATTTTTTTACCTCCTGGGCACAAAAATCCCTGACCCCGGCATCAGGAATTTCCTTCCCAGGACACCAAAATAGCTTGATTTTTAAAAACTAGAAAAAGCACCATTTTTCACCATGAAATTCAATCCCTAATCTCATTCTGGTGTCCGTTTTTACATTTGGGTCAAAAAAAAAATTTGCCACCTGGGCACAAAAATCCCTGACCCCGGCATCAGGAATTTCCTTCCCAGGACACCAAAATAGCTTGATTTTTAAAAACTAGAAAAAGCACCATTTTTCACCATGAAATTCAACCCCGAATCTCATTCTGGTGTCCGTTTTTACATTTGGGTCAAAAAAAATTTGCCACCTGCGTACAAAAATCCCTGACCCCGGCATCAGGAATTTCCTTCCCAGGACACCAAAATAGCTTGATTTTTAAAAACAAGAAAAAGCACCATTTTTCACCATGAAATTCAACCCTGAATCTCATTCTGGTGTCCGTTTTTACATTTGGGTCAAAAAAAAAATTTGCCACCTGGGCACAAAAATCCCTGACCCCGGCATCAGGAATTTCCTTCCCAGGACACCAAAATAGCTTGATTTTTAAAAACTAGAAAAAGCACCATTTTTCACCATGAATTTCAACCCCGAATCTTATTCTGGTGTCCGTTTTTACATTTGGGTCAAAAAAAAATTTGCATCCTGGGCTCAAAAATCCCTGACCCCGGCATCAGGAATTTCCTTCCCAGGACACCAAAATAGCTTGATTTTTAAAAACTAGAAAAAGCACCATTTTTCACCATGAAATTCAACCCTGAATCTCATTCTGGTGTCCGATTTTACATTTGGGTCAAAAAATTTTTTTACCTCCTGGGCACAAAAATCCCTGACCCCGGCATCAGGAATTTCCTTCCCAGGACACCAAAATAGCTTGATTTTTAAAAACTAGAAAAAGCACCATTTTTCACCATGAAATTCAACCCTGAATCTCATTCTGGTGTCCGATTTTACATTTGGGTCAAAAAAATTTTTTACCTCCTGGGCACAAAAATCCCTGACCCCGGCATCAGGAATTTCCTTCCCAGGACACCAAAATAGCTTGATTTTTAAAAACTAGAAAAAGCACCATTTTTCACCATGAAATTCAACCCCGAATCTCATTCTGGTGTCCGTTTTTACATTTGGGTCAAAAAAAAATTTACCTCCTGGGCACAAAAATCCCTGACCCCGGCATCAGGAATTTCCTTCTCAGGACACCAAAATAGCTTGATTTTTAAAAACTAGAAAAAGCACCATTTTTCACCATGAAATTCAACCCCGAATCTCATTCTGGTGTCCGTTTTTACATTTGGGTCAAAAAAAAATTTGCCACCTGGGAACAAAAATCCCTGACCCCGGCATCAGGAATTTCCTTCCCAGGACACCAAAATAGCTTGATTTTTAAAAACAAGAAAAAGCACCATTTTTCACCATGAAATTCAACCCCGAATCTCATTCTGGTGTCCGTTTTTACATTTGGGTCAAAAAAAAAATTTGCCACCTGGGCACAAAAATCCCTGACCCCGGCATCAGGAATTTCCTTCCCAGGACACCAAAATAGCTTGATTTTTAAAAACTAGAAAAAGCACCATTTTTCACCATGAAATTCAACCCCGAATCTCATTCTGGTGTCCGTTTTTACATTTGGGTCAAAAAAAAATTTGCCACCTGCGTACAAAAATCCCTGACCCCGGCATCAGGAATTTCCTTCCCAGGACACCAAAATAGCTTGATTTTTAAAAACAAGAAAAAGCACCATTTTTCACCATGAAATTCAACCCCGAATCTCATTCTGGTGTCCGTTTTTACATTTGGGTCAAAAAAAAAATTTGCCACCTGGGCACAAAAATCCCTGACCCCGGCATCAGGAATTTCCTTCCCAGGACACCAAAATAGCTTGATTTTTAAAAACTAGAAAAAGCACCATTTTTCACCATGAAATTCAACCCCGAATCTTATTCTGGTGTCCGTTTTTACATTTGGGTCAAAAAAAAATTTGCATCCTGGGCTCAAAAATCCCTGACCCCGGCATCAGGAATTTCCTTCCCAGGACACGAAAATAGCTTGATTTTTAAAAACTAGAAAAAGCACCATTTTTCACCATGAAATTCAACCCTGAATCTCATTCTGGTGTCCGATTTTACATTTGGGTCAAAAAATTTTTTTACCTCCTGGGCACAAAAATCCCTGACCCCGGCATCAGGAATTTCCTTCCCAGGACACCAAAATAGCTTGATTTTTAAAAACTAGAAAAAGCACCATTTTTCACCATGAAATTCAATCCCTAATCTCATTCTGGTGTCCGTTTTTACATTTGGGTCAAAAAAAAAATTTGCCACCTGGGCACAAAAATCCCTGACCCCGGCATCAGGAATTTCCTTCCCAGGACACCAAAATAGCTTGATTTTTAAAAACTAGAAAAAGCACCATTTTTCACCATGAAATTCAACCCCGAATCTCATTCTGGTGTCCGTTTTTACATTTGGGTCAAAAAAAATTTGCCACCTGCGTACAAAAATCCCTGACCCCGGCATCAGGAATTTCCTTCCCAGGACACCAAAATAGCTTGATTTTTAAAAACAAGAAAAAGCACCATTTTTCACCATGAAATTCAACCCTGAATCTCATTCTGGTGTCCGTTTTTACATTTGGGTCAAAAAAAAAATTTGCCACCTGGGCACAAAAATCCCTGACCCCGGCATCAGGAATTTCCTTCCCAGGACACCAAAATAGCTTGATTTTTAAAAACTAGAAAAAGCACCATTTTTCACCATGAAATTCAACCCCGAATCTTATTCTGGTGTCCGTTTTTACATTTGGGTCAAAAAAAAATTTGCATCCTGGGCTCAAAAATCCCTGACCCCGGCATCAGGAATTTCCTTCCCAGGACACCAAAATAGCTTGATTTTTAAAAACTAGAAAAAGCACCATTTTTCACCATGAAATTCAACCCTGAATCTCATTCTGGTGTCCGATTTTACATTTGGGTCAAAAAAATTTTTTACCTCCTGGGCACAAAAATCCCTGACCCCGGCATCAGGAATTTCCTTCCCAGGACACCAAAATAGCTTGATTTTTAAAAACTAGAAAAAGCACCATTTTTCACCATGAAATTCAACCCCGAATCTCATTCTGGTGTCCGTTTTTACATTTGGGTCAAAAAAAAATTTGCCACCTGGGAACAAAAATCCCTGACCCCGGCATCAGGAATTTCCTTCCCAGGACACCAAAATAGCTTGATTTTTAAAAACAAGAAAAAGCACCATTTTTCACCATGAAATTCAACCCCGAATCTCATTCTGGTGTCCGTTTTTACATTTGGGTCAAAAAAAAAATTTGCCACCTGGGCACAAAAATCCCTGACCCCGGCATCAGGAATTTCCTTCCCAGGACACCAAAATAGCTTGATTTTTAAAAACTAGAAAAAGCACCATTTTTCACCATGAAATTCAACCCCGAATCTCATTCTGGTGTCCGTTTTTACATTTGGGTCAAAAAAAAATTTGCCACCTGCGTACAAAAATCCCTGACCCCGGCATCAGGAATTTCCTTCCCAGGACACCAAAATAGCTTGATTTTTAAAAACAAGAAAAAGCACCATTTTTCACCATGAAATTCAACCCCGAATCTCATTCTGGTGTCCGTTTTTACATTTGGGTCAAAAAAAAAATTTGCCACCTGGGCACAAAAATCCCTGACCCCGGCATCAGGAATTTCCTTCCCAGGACACCAAAATAGCTTGATTTTTAAAAACTAGAAAAAGCACCATTGTTCACCATGAAATTCAACCCCGAATCTTATTCTGGTGTCCGTTTTTACATTTGGGTCAAAAAAAAATTTGCATCCTGGGCTCAAAAATCCCTGACCCCGGCATCAGGAATTTCCTTCCCAGGACACGAAAATAGCTTGATTTTTAAAAACTAGAAAAAGCACCATTTTTCACCATGAAATTCAACCCTGAATCTCATTCTGGTGTCCGTTTTTACATTTGGGTCAAAAAAAAATTTTACCTCCTGGGCACAAAAATCCCTGACCCCGGCATCAGGAATTTCCTTCCCAGGACACCAAAATAGCTTGATTTTTAAAAACTAGAAAAAGCACCATTTTTCACCATGAAATTCAACCCTGAATCTCATTCTGGTGTCCGATTTTACATTTGGGTCAAAAAAATTTTTTACCTCCTGGGCACAAAAATCCCTGACCCCGGCATCAGGAATTTCCTTCCCAGGACACCAAAATAGCTTGATTTTTAAAAACTAGAAAAAGCACCATTTTTCACCATGAAATTCAATCCCTAATCTCATTCTGGTGTCCGTTTTTACATTTGGGTCAAAAAAAAATTTGCATCCTGGGCACAAAAATCCCTGACCCCGGCATCAGGAATTTCCTTCCCAGGACACCAAAATAGCTTGATTTTTAAAAACTAGAAAAAGCACCATTTTTCACCATGAAATTCAACCCTGAATCTCATTCTGGTGTCCGTTTTTACATTTGGGTCAAAAAAAAAAATTTACCTCCTGGGCACAAAAATCCCTGACCCCGGCATCAGGAATTTCCTTCCCAGGACACCAAAATAGCTTGATTTTTAAAAACAAGAAAAAGCACCATTTTTCACCATGAAATTCAACCCTGAATCTCATTCTGGTGTCCGTTTTTACATTTGGGTCAAAAAAAAAAATTTACCTCCTGGGCACAAAAATCCCTGACCCCGGCATCAGGAATTTCCTTCCCAGGACACGAAAATAGCTTGATTTTTAAAAACTAGAAAAAGCACCATTTTTCACCATGAAATTCAACCCTGAATCTCATTCTGGTGTCCGTTTTTACATTTGGGTCAAAAAAAAAATTTACCTCCTGGGCACAAAAATCCCTGACCCCGGCATCAGGAATTTCCTTCCCAGGACACCAAAATAGCTTGATTTTTAAAAACTAGAAAAAGCACCATTTTTCACCATGAAATTCAACCCTGAATCTCATTCTGGTGTCCGATTTTACATTTGGGTCAAAAAAATTTTTTACCTCCTGGGCACAAAAATCCCTGACCCCGGCATCAGGAATTTCCTTCCCAGGACACCAAAATAGCTTGATTTTTAAAAACTAGAAAAAGCACCATTTTTCACCATGAAATTCAACCCTGAATCTCATTCTGGTGTCCGATTTTACATTTGGGTCAAAAAAATTTTTTACCTCCTGGGCACAAAAATCCCTGACCCCGGCATCAGGAATTTCCTTCCCAGGACACCAAAATAGCTTGATTTTTAAAAACTAGAAAAAGCACCATTTTTCACCATGAAATTCAACCCCGAATCTCATTCTGGTGTCCGTTTTTACATTTGGGTCAAAAAAAAATTTACCTCCTGGGCACAAAAATCCCTGACCCCGGCATCAGGAATTTCCTTCTCAGGACACCAAAATAGCTTGATTTTTAAAAACTAGAAAAAGCACCATTTTTCACCATGAAATTCAACCCCGAATCTCATTCTGGTGTCCGTTTTTACATTTGGGTCAAAAAAAAATTTGCCACCTGGGAACAAAAATCCCTGACCCCGGCATCAGGAATTTCCTTCCCAGGACACCAAAATAGCTTGATTTTTAAAAACAAGAAAAAGCACCATTTTTCACCATGAAATTCAACCCCGAATCTCATTCTGGTGTCCGTTTTTACATTTGGGTCAAAAAAAAAATTTGCCACCTGGGCACAAAAATCCCTGACCCCGGCATCAGGAATTTCCTTCCCAGGACACCAAAATAGCTTGATTTTTAAAAACTAGAAAAAGCACCATTTTTCACCATGAAATTCAACCCCGAATCTCATTCTGGTGTCCGTTTTTACATTTGGGTCAAAAAAAAATTTGCCACCTGCGTACAAAAATCCCTGACCCCGGCATCAGGAATTTCCTTCCCAGGACACCAAAATAGCTTGATTTTTAAAAACAAGAAAAAGCACCATTTTTCACCATGAAATTCAACCCCGAATCTCATTCTGGTGTCCGTTTTTACATTTGGGTCAAAAAAAAAATTTGCCACCTGGGCACAAAAATCCCTGACCCCGGCATCAGGAATTTCCTTCCCAGGACACCAAAATAGCTTGATTTTTAAAAACTAGAAAAAGCACCATTTTTCACCATGAAATTCAACCCCGAATCTTATTCTGGTGTCCGTTTTTACATTTGGGTCAAAAAAAAATTTGCATCCTGGGCTCAAAAATCCCTGACCCCGGCATCAGGAATTTCCTTCCCAGGACACGAAAATAGCTTGATTTTTAAAAACTAGAAAAAGCACCATTTTTCACCATGAAATTCAACCCTGAATCTCATTCTGGTGTCCGATTTTACATTTGGGTCAAAAAATTTTTTTACCTCCTGGGCACAAAAATCCCTGACCCCGGCATCAGGAATTTCCTTCCCAGGACACCAAAATAGCTTGATTTTTAAAAACTAGAAAAAGCACCATTTTTCACCATGAAATTCAATCCCTAATCTCATTCTGGTGTCCGTTTTTACATTTGGGTCAAAAAAAAAATTTGCCACCTGGGCACAAAAATCCCTGACCCCGGCATCAGGAATTTCCTTCCCAGGACACCAAAATAGCTTGATTTTTAAAAACTAGAAAAAGCACCATTTTTCACCATGAAATTCAACCCCGAATCTCATTCTGGTGTCCGTTTTTACATTTGGGTCAAAAAAAATTTGCCACCTGCGTACAAAAATCCCTGACCCCGGCATCAGGAATTTCCTTCCCAGGACACCAAAATAGCTTGATTTTTAAAAACAAGAAAAAGCACCATTTTTCACCATGAAATTCAACCCTGAATCTCATTCTGGTGTCCGTTTTTACATTTGGGTCAAAAAAAAAATTTGCCACCTGGGCACAAAAATCCCTGACCCCGGCATCAGGAATTTCCTTCCCAGGACACCAAAATAGCTTGATTTTTAAAAACTAGAAAAAGCACCATTTTTCACCATGAAATTCAACCCCGAATCTTATTCTGGTGTCCGTTTTTACATTTGGGTCAAAAAAAAATTTGCATCCTGGGCTCAAAAATCCCTGACCCCGGCATCAGGAATTTCCTTCCCAGGACACCAAAATAGCTTGATTTTTAAAAACTAGAAAAAGCACCATTTTTCACCATGAAATTCAACCCTGAATCTCATTCTGGTGTCCGATTTTACATTTGGGTCAAAAAAATTTTTTACCTCCTGGGCACAAAAATCCCTGACCCCGGCATCAGGAATTTCCTTCCCAGGACACCAAAATAGCTTGATTTTTAAAAACTAGAAAAAGCACCATTTTTCACCATGAAATTCAACCCCGAATCTCATTCTGGTGTCCGTTTTTACATTTGGGTCAAAAAAAAATTTGCCACCTGGGAACAAAAATCCCTGACCCCGGCATCAGGAATTTCCTTCCCAGGACACCAAAATAGCTTGATTTTTAAAAACAAGAAAAAGCACCATTTTTCACCATGAAATTCAACCCCGAATCTCATTCTGGTGTCCGTTTTTACATTTGGGTCAAAAAAAAAATTTGCCACCTGGGCACAAAAATCCCTGACCCCGGCATCAGGAATTTCCTTCCCAGGACACCAAAATAGCTTGATTTTTAAAAACTAGAAAAAGCACCATTTTTCACCATGAAATTCAACCCCGAATCTCATTCTGGTGTCCGTTTTTACATTTGGGTCAAAAAAAAATTTGCCACCTGCGTACAAAAATCCCTGACCCCGGCATCAGGAATTTCCTTCCCAGGACACCAAAATAGCTTGATTTTTAAAAACAAGAAAAAGCACCATTTTTCACCATGAAATTCAACCCCGAATCTCATTCTGGTGTCCGTTTTTACATTTGGGTCAAAAAAAAAATTTGCCACCTGGGCACAAAAATCCCTGACCCCGGCATCAGGAATTTCCTTCCCAGGACACCAAAATAGCTTGATTTTTAAAAACTAGAAAAAGCACCATTTTTCACCATGAAATTCAACCCCGAATCTTATTCTGGTGTCCGTTTTTACATTTGGGTCAAAAAAAAATTTGCATCCTGGGCTCAAAAATCCCTGACCCCGGCATCAGGAATTTCCTTCCCAGGACACGAAAATAGCTTGATTTTTAAAAACTAGAAAAAGCACCATTTTTCACCATGAAATTCAACCCTGAATCTCATTCTGGTGTCCGTTTTTACATTTGGGTCAAAAAAAAATTTTACCTCCTGGGCACAAAAATCCCTGACCCCGGCATCAGGAATTTCCTTCCCAGGACACCAAAATAGCTTGATTTTTAAAAACTAGAAAAAGCACCATTTTTCACCATGAAATTCAACCCTGAATCTCATTCTGGTGTCCGATTTTACATTTGGGTCAAAAAAATTTTTTACCTCCTGGGCACAAAAATCCCTGACCCCGGCATCAGGAATTTCCTTCCCAGGACACCAAAATAGCTTGATTTTTAAAAACTAGAAAAAGCACCATTTTTCACCATGAAATTCAATCCCTAATCTCATTCTGGTGTCCGTTTTTACATTTGGGTCAAAAAAAAATTTGCATCCTGGGCACAAAAATCCCTGACCCCGGCATCAGGAATTTCCTTCCCAGGACACCAAAATAGCTTGATTTTTAAAAACTAGAAAAAGCACCATTTTTCACCATGAAATTCAACCCTGAATCTCATTCTGGTGTCCGTTTTTACATTTGGGTCAAAAAAAAAATTTACCTCCTGGGCACAAAAATCCCTGACCCCGGCATCAGGAATTTCCTTCCCAGGACACCAAAATAGCTTGATTTTTAAAAACAAGAAAAAGCACCATTTTTCACCATGAAATTCAACCCTGAATCTCATTCTGGTGTCCGTTTTTACATTTGGGTCAAAAAAAAAAATTTACCTCCTGGGCACAAAAATCCCTGACCCCGGCATCAGGAATTTCCTTCCCAGGACACGAAAATAGCTTGATTTTTAAAAACTAGAAAAAGCACCATTTTTCACCATGAAATTCAACCCTGAATCTCATTCTGGTGTCCGTTTTTACATTTGGGTCAAAAAAAAAATTTACCTCCTGGGCACAAAAATCCCTGACCCCGGCATCAGGAATTTCCTTCCCAGGACACCAAAATAGCTTGATTTTTAAAAACTAGAAAAAGCACCATTTTTCACCATGAAATTCAACCCTGAATCTCATTCTGGTGTCCGATTTTACATTTGGGTCAAAAAAAATTTTTACCTCCTGGGCACAAAAATCCCTGACCCCGGCATCAGGAATTTCCTTCCCAGGACACCAAAATAGCTTGATTTTTAAAAACTAGAAAAAGCACCATTTTTCACCATGAAATTCAACCCTGAATCTCATTCTGGTGTCCGATTTTACATTTGGGTCAAAAAAATTTTTTACCTCCTGGGCACAAAAATCCCTGACCCCGGCATCAGGAATTTCCTTCCCAGGACACCAAAATAGCTTGATTTTTAAAAACTAGAAAAAGCACCATTTTTCACCATGAAATTCAACCCCGAATCTCATTCTGGTGTCCGTTTTTACATTTGGGTCAAAAAAAAATTTACCTCCTGGGCACAAAAATCCCTGACCCCGGCATCAGGAATTTCCTTCTCAGGACACCAAAATAGCTTGATTTTTAAAAACTAGAAAAAGCACCATTTTTCACCATGAAATTCAACCCCGAATCTCATTCTGGTGTCCGTTTTTACATTTGGGTCAAAAAAAAATTTGCCACCTGGGAACAAAAATCCCTGACCCCGGCATCAGGAATTTCCTTCCCAGGACACCAAAATAGCTTGATTTTTAAAAACAAGAAAAAGCACCATTTTTCACCATGAAATTCAACCCCGAATCTCATTCTGGTGTCCGTTTTTACATTTGGGTCAAAAAAAAAATTTGCCACCTGGGCACAAAAATCCCTGACCCCGGCATCAGGAATTTCCTTCCCAGGACACCAAAATAGCTTGATTTTTAAAAACTAGAAAAAGCACCATTTTTCACCATGAAATTCAACCCCGAATCTCATTCTGGTGTCCGTTTTTACATTTGGGTCAAAAAAAAATTTGCCACCTGCGTACAAAAATCCCTGACCCCGGCATCAGGAATTTCCTTCCCAGGACACCAAAATAGCTTGATTTTTAAAAACAAGAAAAAGCACCATTTTTCACCATGAAATTCAACCCCGAATCTCATTCTGGTGTCCGTTTTTACATTTGGGTCAAAAAAAAAATTTGCCACCTGGGCACAAAAATCCCTGACCCCGGCATCAGGAATTTCCTTCCCAGGACACCAAAATAGCTTGATTTTTAAAAACTAGAAAAAGCACCATTTTTCACCATGAAATTCAACCCCGAATCTTATTCTGGTGTCCGTTTTTACATTTGGGTCAAAAAAAAATTTGCATCCTGGGCTCAAAAATCCCTGACCCCGGCATCAGGAATTTCCTTCCCAGGACACGAAAATAGCTTGATTTTTAAAAACTAGAAAAAGCACCATTTTTCACCATGAAATTCAACCCTGAATCTCATTCTGGTGTCCGATTTTACATTTGGGTCAAAAAATTTTTTTACCTCCTGGGCACAAAAATCCCTGACCCCGGCATCAGGAATTTCCTTCCCAGGACACCAAAATAGCTTGATTTTTAAAAACTAGAAAAAGCACCATTTTTCACCATGAAATTCAATCCCTAATCTCATTCTGGTGTCCGTTTTTACATTTGGGTCAAAAAAAAATTTGCATCCTGGGCACAAAAATCCCTGACCCCGGCATCAGGAATTTCCTTCCCAGGACACCAAAATAGCTTGATTTTTAAAAACTAGAAAAAGCACCATTTTTCACCATGAAATTCAACCCTGAATCTCATTCTGGTGTCCGTTTTTACATTTGGGTCAAAAAAAAAAATTTACCTCCTGGGCACAAAAATCCCTGACCCCGGCATCAGGAATTTCCTTCCCAGGACACCAAAATAGCTTGATTTTTAAAAACTAGAAAAAGCACCATTTTTCACCATGAAATTCAACCCCGAATCTCATTCTGGTGTCCGTTTTTACATTTGGGTCAAAAAAAATTGCATCCTGGGCACAAAAATCCCTGACCCCGGCATCAGGAATTTCCTTCCCAGGACACCAAAATAGCTTGATTTTTAAAAACTAGAAAAAGCACCATTTTTCACCATGAAATTCAACCCCGAATCTCATTCTGGTGTCCGTTTTTACATTTGGGTCAAAAAAAATTTTGCCACCTGGGAACAAAAATCCCTGACCCCGGCATCAGGAATTTCCTTCCCAGGACACCAAAATAGCTTGATTTTTAAAAACAAGAAAAAGCACCATTTTTCACCATGAAATTCAACCCCGAATCTCATTCTGGTGTCCGTTTTTACATTTGGGTCAAAAAAAATTTGCCACCTGGGCACAAAAATCCCTGACCCCGGCATCAGGAATTTCCTTCCCAGGACACCAAAATAGCTTGATTTTTAAAAACTAGAAAAAGCACCATTTTTCACCATGAAATTCAACCCCGAATCTTATTCTGGTGTCCGTTTTTACATTTGGGTCAAAAAAAAATTTGCATCCTGGGCTCAAAAATCCCTGACCCCGGCATCAGGAATTTCCTTCCCAGGACACCAAAATAGCTTGATTTTTAAAAACTAGAAAAAGCACCATTTTTCACCATGAAATTCAACCCTGAATCTCATTCTGGTGTCCGTTTTTACATTTGGGTCAAAAAAAAAATTTACCTCCTGGGCACAAAAATCCCTGACCCCGGCATCAGGAATTTCCTTCCCAGGACACCAAAATAGCTTGATTTTTAAAAACTAGAAAAAGCACCATTTTTCACCATGAAATTCAACCCCGAATCTTATTCTGGTGTCCGTTTTTACATTTGGGTCAAAAAAAAATTTGCATCCTGGGCTCAAAAATCCCTGACCCCGGCATCAGGAATTTCCTTCCCAGGACACCAAAATAGCTTGATTTTTAAAAACTAGAAAAAGCACCATTTTTCACCATGAAATTCAACCCTGAATCTCATTCTGGTGTCCGTTCTTACATTTGGGTCAAAAAAAAAATTTACCTCCTGGGCACAAAAATCCCTGACCCCGGCATCAGGAATTTCCTTCCCAGGACACCAAAATAGCTTGATTTTTAAAAACTAGAAAAAGCACCATTTTTCACCATGAAATTCAACCCTGAATCTCATTCTGGTGTCCGATTTTACATTTGGGTCAAAAAAAATTTTTACCTCCTGGGCACAAAAATCCCTGACCCCGGCATCAGGAATTTCCTTCCCAGGACACCAAAATAGCTTGATTTTTAAAAACTAGAAAAAGCACCATTTTTCACCATGAAATTCAATCCCTAATCTCATTCTGGTGTCCGTTTTTACATTTGGGTCAAAAAAAAATTTGCATCCTGGGCAAAAAAATCCCTGACCCCAGCATCAGGAATTTCCTTCCCAGGACACCAAAATAGCTTGATTTTTAAAAACAAGAAAAAGCACCATTTTTCACCATGAAATTCAACCCTGAATCTCATTCTGGTGTCCGTTTTTACATTTGGGTCAAAAAAAAATTTGCCACCTGGGCACAAAAATCCCTGACCCCGGCATCAGGAATTTCCTTCCCAGGACACCAAAATAGCTTGATTTTTAAAAACTAGAAAAAGCACCATTTTTCACCATGAAATTCAACCCTGAATCTCATTCTGGTGTCCGATTTTACATTTGGGTCAAAAAAATTTTTTACCTCCTGGGCACAAAAATCCCTGACCCCGGCATCAGGAATTTCCTTCCCAGGACACCAAAATAGCTTGATTTTTAAAAACTAGAAAAAGCACCATTTTTTCCATGAAATTCAACCCTGAATCTCATTCTGGTGTACGTTTTTACATTTGGGTTAAAAAAAAAATTTACCTCCTGGTCACAAAAATCCCTGACCCCGGCATCAGGAATTTCCTTCCCAGGACATGAAAATAGCTTGATTTTTAAAAACTAGAAAAAGCACCATTTTTCACCATGAAATTCAACCCTGAATCTCATTCTGGTGTCCATTTTTACATTTGGGTCAAAAAAAAAATTTACCTCCTGGGCACAAAAATCCCTGACCCCGGCATCAGGAATTTCCTTCCCAGGACACCAAAATAGCTTGATTTTTAAAAACTAGAAAAAGCACCATTTTTCACCATGAAATTCAACCCTGAATCTCATTCTGGTGTCCGATTTTACATTTGGGTCAAAAAAATTTTTTACCTCCTGGGCACAAAAATCCCTGACCCCGGCATCAGGAATTTCCTTCCCAGGACACCAAAATAGCTTGATTTTTAAAAACTAGAAAAAGCACCATTTTTCACCATGAAATTCAACCCCGAATCTTATTCTGGTGTCCGTTTTTACATTTGAGTCAAAAAAAAATTTGCATCCTGGGCTCAAAAATCCCTGACCCCGGCATCAGGAATTTCCTTCCCAGGACACGAAAATAGCTTGATTTTTAAAAACTAGAAAAAGCACCATTTTTCACCATGAAATTCAACCCTGAATCTCATTCTGGTGTCCGTTTTTACATTTGGGTCAAAAAAAAAATTTACCTCCTGGGCACAAAAATCCCTGACCCCGGCATCAGGAATTTCCTTCCCAGGACACCAAAATAGCTTGATTTTTAAAAACTAGAAAAAGCACCATTTTTCACCATGAAATTCAACCCTGAATCTCATTCTGGTGTCCGATTTTACATTTGGGTCAAAAAAAATTTTTACCTCCTGGGCACAAAAATCCCTGACCCCGGCATCAGGAATTTCCTTCCCAGGACACCAAAATAGCTTGATTTTTAAAAACAAGAAAAAGCACCATTTTTCACCATGAAATTCAACCCTGAATCTCATTCTGGTGTCCGTTTTTACATTTGGGTCAAAAAAAAAAATTTACCTCCTGGGCACAAAAATCCCTGACCCCGGCATCAGGAATTTCCTTCCCAGGACACCAAAATAGCTTGATTTTTAAAAACAAGAAAAAGCACCATTTTTCACCATGAAATTCAACCCTGAATCTCATTCTGGTGTCCGTTTTTACATTTGGGTCAAAAAAAATTGCATCCTGGGCACAAAAATCCCTGACCCCGGCATCAGGAATTTCCTTCCCAGGACACCAAAATAGCTTGATTTTTAAAAACTAGAAAAAGCACCATTTTTCACCATGAAATTCAACCCTGAATCTCATTCTGGTGTCCGATTTTACATTTGGGTCAAAAAATTTTTTTACCTCCTGGGCACAAAAATCCCTGACCCCGGCATCAGGAATTTCCTTCCCAGGACACCAAAATTTCTTGATTTT
The DNA here is from genome assembly GCF_947247035.1 of Vipera ursinii. Classification (NCBI taxonomy): domain Eukaryota; kingdom Metazoa; phylum Chordata; class Lepidosauria; order Squamata; family Viperidae; genus Vipera; species Vipera ursinii. The sequence goes on from NC_139518.1 coordinate 74,147,889, forward strand.
TAAAAACTAGAAAAAGCACCATTTTTCACCATGAAATTCAACCCCGAATCTTATTCTGGTGTCCGTTTTTACATTTGGGTCAAAAAAAAATTTGCCACCTGGGCACAAAAATCCCTGACCCCGGCATCAGGAATTTCCTTCCCAGGACACCAAAATAGCTTGATTTTTAAAAACTAGAAAAAGCACCATTTTTCACCATGAAATTCAACCCTGAATCTCATTCTGGTGTCCGATTTTACATTTGGGTCAAAAAAAATTTTTACCTCCTGGGCACAAAAATCCCTGACCCCGGCATCAGGAATTTCCTTCCCAGGACACCAAAATAGCTTGATTTTTAAAAACTAGAAAAAGCACCATTTTTTCCATGAAATTCAACCCTGAATCTCATTCTGGTGTACGTTTTTACATTTGGGTTAAAAAAAAAATTTACCTCCTGGTCACAAAAATCCCTGACCCCGGCATCAGGAATTTCCTTCCCAGGACACGAAAATAGCTTGATTTTTAAAAACTATAAAAAGCACCATTTTTCACCATGAAATTCAACCCTGAATCTCATTCTGGTGTCCATTTTTACATTTGGGTCAAAAAAAAAATTTACCTCCTGGGCACAAAAATCCCTGACCCCGGCATCAGGAATTTCCTTCCCAGGACACCAAAATAGCTTGATTTTTAAAAACTAGAAAAAGCACCATTTTTCACCATGAAATTCAACCCTGAATCTCATTCTGGTGTCCGATTTTACATTTGGGTCAAAAAAATTTTTTACCTCCTGGGCACAAAAATCCCTGACCCCGGCATCAGGAATTTCCTTCCCAGGACACCAAAATAGCTTGATTTTTAAAAACTAGAAAAAGCACCATTTTTCACCATGAAATTCAACCCCGAATCTTATTCTGGTGTCCGTTTTTACATTTGGGTCAAAAAAAAATTTGCATCCTGGGCTCAAAAATCCCTGACCCCGGCATCAGGAATTTCCTTCCCAGGACACGAAAATAGCTTGATTTTTAAAAACTAGAAAAAGCACCATTTTTCACCATGAAATTCAACCCTGAATCTCATTCTGGTGTCCGTTTTTACATTTGGGTCAAAAAAAAATTTACCTCCTGGGCACAAAAATCCCTGACCCCGGCATCAGGAATTTCCTTCCCAGGACACCAAAATAGCTTGATTTTTAAAAACTAGAAAAAGCACCATTTTTCACCATGAAATTCAACCCTGAATCTCATTCTGGTGTCCGATTTTACATTTGGGTCAAAAAAATTTTTTACCTCCTGGGCACAAAAATCCCTGACCCCGGCATCAGGAATTTCCTTCCCAGGACACCAAAATAGCTTGATTTTTAAAAACAAGAAAAAGCACCATTTTTCACCATGAAATTCAACCCTGAATCTCATTCTGGTGTCCGTTTTTACATTTGGGTCAAAAAAAAAAATTTACCTCCTGGGCACAAAAATCCCTGACCCCGGCATCAGGAATTTCCTTCCCAGGACACCAAAATAGCTTGATTTTTAAAAACTAGAAAAAGCACCGTTTTTCACCATGAAATTCAACCCCGAATCTCATTCTGGTGTCCGTTTTTACATTTGGGTCAAAAAAAATTGCATCCTGGGCACAAAAATCCCTGACCCCGGCATCAGGAATTTCCTTCCCAGGACACCAAAATAGCTTGATTTTTAAAAACTAGAAAAAGCACCATTTTTCACCATGAAATTCAACCCTGAATCTCATTCTGGTGTCCGATTTTACATTTGGGTCAAAAAAATTTTTTACCTCCTGGGCACAAAAATCCCTGACCCCGGCATCAGGAATTTCCTTCCCAGGACACCAAAATAGCTTGATTTTTAAAAACTAGAAAAAGCACCATTTTTCACCATGAAATTCAACCCCGAATCTTATTCTGGTGTCCGTTTTTACATTTGGGTCAAAAAAAAATTTGCATCCTGGGCTCAAAAATCCCTGACCCCGGCATCAGGAATTTCCTTCCCAGGACACGAAAATAGCTTGATTTTTAAAAACTAGAAAAAGCACCATTTTTCACCATGAAATTCAACCCTGAATCTCATTCTGGTGTCCGTTTTTACATTTGGGTCAAAAAAAAATTTACCTCCTGGGCACAAAAATCCCTGACCCCGGCATCAGGAATTTCCTTCCCAGGACACCAAAATAGCTTGATTTTTAAAAACTAGAAAAAGCACCATTTTTCACCATGAAATTCAACCCTGAATCTCATTCTGGTGTCCGATTTTACATTTGGGTCAAAAAAATTTTTTACCTCCAGGGCACAAAAATCCCTGACCCCGGCATCAGGAATTTCCTTCCCAGGACACCAAAATAGCTTGATTTTTAAAAACAAGAAAAAGCACCATTTTTCACCATGAAATTCAACCCTGAATCTCATTCTGGTGTCCGTTTTTACATTTGGGTCAAAAAAAAAATTTACCTCCTGGGCACAAAAATCCCTGACCCCGGCATCAGGAATTTCCTTCCCAGGACACCAAAATAGCTTGATTTTTAAAAACTAGAAAAAGCACCATTTTTCACCATGAAATTCAACCCCGAATCTCATTCTGGTGTCCGTTTTTACATTTGGGTCAAAAAAAATTGCATCCTGGGCACAAAAATCCCTGACCCCGGCATCAGGAATTTCCTTCCCAGGACACCAAAATAGCTTGATTTTTAAAAACTAGAAAAAGCACCATTTTTCACCATGAAATTCAACCCCGAATCTCATTCTGGTGTCCGTTTTTACATTTGGGTCAAAAAAAAATTTGCCACCTGGGAACAAAAATCCCTGACCCCGGCATCAGGAATTTCCTTCCCAGGACACCAAAATAGCTTGATTTTTAAAAACAAGAAAAAGCACCATTTTTCACCATGAAATTCAACCCCGAATCTCATTCTGGTGTCCGTTTTTACATTTGGGTCAAAAAAAAAATTTGCCACCTGGGCACAAAAATCCCTGACCCCGGCATCAGGAATTTCCTTCCCAGGACACCAAAATAGCTTGATTTTTAAAAACTAGAAAAAGCACCATTTTTCACCATGAAATTCAACCCCGAATCTAATTCTGGTGTCCGTTTTTACATTTGGGTCAAAAAAAAATTTGCCACCTGCGTACAAAAATCCCTGACCCCGGCATCAGGAATTTCCTTCCCAGGACACCAAAATAGCATGATTTTTAAAAACAAGAAAAAGCACCATTTTTCACCATGAAATTCAACCCCGAATCTCATTCTGGTGTCCGTTTTTACATTTGGGTCAAAAAAAAAATTTGCCACCTGGGCACAAAATTCCCTGACCCCGGCATCAGGAATTTCCTTCCCAGGACACCAAAATAGCTTGATTTTTAAAAACTAGAAAAAGCACCATTTTTCACCATGAAATTCAACCCCGAATCTTATTCTGGTGTCCGTTTTTACATTTGGGTCAAAAAAAAATTTGCATCCTGGGCTCAAAAATCCCTGACCCCGGCATCAGGAATTTCCTTCCCAGGACACGAAAATAGCTTGATTTTTAAAAACTAGAAAAAGCACCATTTTTCACCATGAAATTCAACCCTGAATCTCATTCTGGTGTCCGATTTTACATTTGGGTCAAAAAATTTTTTTACCTCCTGGGCACAAAAATCCCTGACCCCGGCATCAGGAATTTCCTTCCCAGGACACCAAAATAGCTTGATTTTTAAAAACTAGAAAAAGCACCATTTTTCACCATGAAATTCAACCCCGAATCTTATTCTGGTGTCCGTTTTTACATTTGGGTCAAAAAAAATTTGCATCCTGGGCTCAAAAATCCCTGACCCCGGCATCAGGAATTTCCTTCCCAGGACACGAAAATAGCTTGATTTTTAAAAACTAGAAAAAGCACCATTTTTCACCATGAAATTCAACCCTGAATCTCATTCTGGTGTCCGTTTTTACATTTGGGTCAAAAAAAAATTTACCTCCTGGGCACAAAAATCCCTGACCCCGGCATCAGGAATTTCCTTCCCAGGACACCAAAATAGCTTGATTTTTAAAAACTAGAAAAAGCACCATTTTTCACCATGAAATTCAACCCTGAATCTCATTCTGGTGTCCGATTTTACATTTGGGTCAAAAAAATTTTTTACCTCCTGGGCACAAAAATCCCTGACCCCGGCATCAGGAATTTCCTTCCCAGGACACCAAAATAGCTTGATTTTTAAAAACAAGAAAAAGCACCATTTTTCACCATGAAATTCAACCCTGAATCTCATTCTGGTGTCCGTTTTTACATTTGGGTCAAAAAAAAAAATTTACCTCCTGGGCACAAAAATCCCTGACCCCGGCATCAGGAATTTCCTTCCCAGGACACCAAAATAGCTTGATTTTTAAAAACTAGAAAAAGCACCATTTTTCACCATGAAATTCAACCCCGAATCTCATTCTGGTGTCCGTTTTTACATTTGGGTCAAAAAAAAATTGCATCCTGGGCACAAAAATCCCTGACCCCGGCATCAGGAATTTCCTTCCCAGGACACCAAAATAGCTTGATTTTTAAAAACTAGAAAAAGCACCATTTTTCACCATGAAATTCAACCCCGAATCTCATTCTGGTGTCCGTTTTTACATTTGGGTCAAAAAAAAAATTTGCCACCTGGGAACAAAAATCCCTGACCCCGGCATCAGGAATTTCCTTCCCAGGACACCAAAATAGCTTGATTTTTAAAAACAAGAAAAAGCACCATTTTTCACCATGAAATTCAACCCCGAATCTCATTCTGGTGTCCGTTTTTACATTTGGGTCAAAAAAAAAATTTGCCACCTGGGCACAAAAATCCCTGACCCCGGCATCAGGAATTTCCTTCCCAGGACACCAAAATAGCTTGATTTTTAAAAACTAGAAAAAGCACCATTTTTCACCATGAAATTCAACCCCGAATCTCATTCTGGTGTCCGTTTTTACATTTGGGTCAAAAAAAAATTTGCCACCTGCGTACAAAAACCCTGACCCCGGCATCAGGAATTTCCTTCCCAGGACACCAAAATAGCTTGATTTTTAAAAACAAGAAAAAGCACCATTTTTCACCATGAAATTCAACCCCGAATCTCATTCTGGTGTCCGTTTTTACATTTGGGTCAAAAAAAAAATTTGCCACCTGGGCACAAAAATCCCTGACCCCGGCATCAGGAATTTCCTTCCCAGGACACCAAAATAGCTTGATTTTTAAAAACTAGAAAAAGCACCATTTTTCACCATGAAATTCAACCCTGAATCTCATTCTGGTGTCCGTTTTTACATTTGGGTCAAAAAAAAAATTTACCTCCTGGGCACAAAAATCCCTGACCCCGGCATCAGGAATTTCCTTCCCAGGACACCAAAATAGCTTGATTTTTAAAAACTAGAAAAAGCACCATTTTTCACCATGAAATTCAACCCTGAATCTCATTCTGGTGTCCGATTTTACATTTGGGTCAAAAAATTTTTTTACCTCCTGGGCACAAAAATCCCTGACCCCGGCATCAGGAATTTCCTTCCCAGGACACCAAAATAGCTTGATTTTTAAAAACTAAAAAAAGCACCATTTTTTACCATGAAATTCAACCCTGAATCTCATTCTGGTGTACGTTTTTACATTTGGGTCAAAAAAATTTTTTGCCTCCTGGTCACAAAAATCCCTGAACCCGGCATCAGGAATTTCCTTCCCAGGACACCAAAATAGCTTGATTTTTAAAAACTAGAAAAAGCACAATTTTTCACCATGAAATTCAACCCTGAATCTTGTTCTGGTGTCCAATTTTACATTTGGGTCAAAAAAAATTTTTACCTACTGAGCACAAAAATCCCTGACCCCGGCATCAGGAATTTCCTTCCCAGGACACCAAAATAGCTTGATTTTTAAAAACTAGAAAAAGCACCATTTTTCATCATGAAATTCAACCTTGAATCTCATTCTGGTGTACGTTTTTACATTTGGGTCAAAAAAAAAATTTGCCTCCTGGTCACAAAAATCCCTGACCCCGGCATCAGGAATTTCCTTCCCAGGACACCAAAATAGCTTGATTTTTAAAAACTAGAAAAAGCACCATTTTTCACCATGAAATTCAACCCCGAATCTCATTCTGGTGTCCGTTTTTACATTTGGGAAAAAATAATTTGCATCCTGGGCACAAAAATCCCTGACCCCGGCATCAGGAATTTCCTTCCCAGGACACCAAAATAGCATGATTTTTAAAAACTAGAAAAAGCACCATTTTTCACCATGAAATTCAACCCTGAATCTCATTCTGGTGTACGTTTTTACATTTGGGTCAAAAAAAAATTTACCTCCTGGGCACAAAAATCCCTGACCCCGGCATCAGGAATTTCCTTCCCAGGACACCAAAATAGCTTGATTTTTAAAAACTAGAAAAAGCACCATTTTTCACCATGAAATTCAACCCCGAATCTCATTCTGGTGTCCGTTTTTACATTTGGGTCAAAAAAAATTTGCATCCTGGGCACAAAAATCCCTGACCCCGGCATCAGGAATTTCCTTCCCAGGACACCAAAATAGCTTGATTTTTAAAAACTAGAAAAAGCACCATTTTTCACCATGAAATTCAACCCTGAATCTCATTCTGGTGTCCGTTTTTACATTTGGGTAAAAAAAAAAAATTTACCTCCTGGGCACAAAAATCCCTGACCCCGGCATCAGGAATTTCCTTCCCAGGACACCAAAATAGCTTGATTTTTAAAAACTAGAAAAAGCACCATTTTTCACCATGAAATTCAACCCTGAATCTCATTCTGGTGTCCGATTTTACATTTGGGTCAAAAAAATTTTTTACCTCCTGGGCACAAAAATCCCTGACCCCGGTATCAGGAATTTCCTTCCCAGGACACCAAAATAGCTTCATTTTAAAAAACTAGAAAAAGCAACATTTTTCACCATGAAATTCAATCCCTAATCTCTTTCTGGTGTCCGTTTCTACATTTGGGTCAAAAAAAAAATTTGCCACCTGGGCACAAAATTCCCTGACCCCGGCATCAGGAATTTCCTTCCCAGGACACCAAAATAGCTTGATTTTTAAAAACTAGAAAAAGCACCATTTTTCACCATGAAATAAAACCCTGAATCTTGTTCTGGTGTCCGATTTTACATTTGGGTCAAAAAAATTTTTTACCTACTGAGCACAAAAATCCCTGACCCCGGCATCAGGAATTTCCTTCCCAGGAGACCAAAATAGCTTGATTTTTAAAAACTAGAAAAAGCACCATTTTTCACCATGAAATTTAACCCTGAATCTCATTCTGGTGTCCGTTTTTACATTTGGGTCAAAAAAAAATTTACCTCCTGGGCAGAAAAATCCCTGACCCCGGCATCAGGAATTTCCTTCCCCGGACACCAAAATAGCTTGATTTTTAAAAACTAGAAAAAGCACCATTTTTCACCATGAAATTCAACCCTGAATCTCATTCTGGTGTCCGATTTTACATTTGGGTCAAAAAAATTTTTTACCTCCTGGGCACAAAAATCCCTGACCCCGGCATCAGGAATTTCCTTCCCAGGACACCAAAATAGCTTCATTTTAAAAAACTAGAAAAAGCAACATTTTTCACCATGAAATTCAATCCCTAATCTCTTTCTGGTGTCCGTTTCTACATTTGGGTCAAAAAAAAAATTTGCCACCTGGGCACAAAATTCCCTGACCCCGGCATCAGGAATTTCCTTCCCAGGACACCAAAATAGCTTGATTTTTAAAAACTAGAAAAAGCACCATTTTTCACCATGAAATTCAACCCCGAATCTCATTCTGGTATCCGTTTTTACATTTGGGTCAAAAAAAAAATTTGCCACCTGGGCACAAAAATCCCTGACCCCGGCATCAGGAATTTCCTTCCCAGGACACCAAAATAGCTTGATTTTTAAAAACAAGAAAAAGCACCATTTTTCACCATGAAATTCAACCCCGAATCTCATTCTGGTGTCCGTTTTTACATTTGGGTCAAAAAAAAAATTTGCCACATGGGCACAAAAATCCCTGACCCCGGCATCAGGAATTTCCTTCCCAGGACACCAAAATAGCTTGATTTTTAAAAACGAAAAAAAACACCATTTTTTACCATGAAATTCAACCCTGAATCTTGTTCTGGTGTCCGATTTTACATTTGGGTCAAAAAAAATTTTTACCTACTGAGCACAAAAATCCCTGACCCCGGCATCAGGAATTTCCTTCCCAGGAGACCAAAATAGCTTGATTTTTAAAAACAAGAAAAAGCACCATTTTTCACCATGAAATTCAACCCCGAATCTCATTCTGGTGTCCGTTTTTACATTTGGGTCAAAAAAAAAATTTGCCACCTGGGCACAAAAATCCCTGACCCCGGCATCAGGAATTTCCTTCCCAGGACACCAAAATAGCTTGATTTTTAAAAACTAAAAAAAGCACCATTTTTTACCATGAAATTCAACGCTGAATCTCATTCTGGTGTACGTTTTTACATTTGGGTCAAAAAAAATTTTTCCCTCCTGGTCACAAAAATCCCTGAACCCGGCATCAGGAATTTCCTTCCCAGGACACCAAAATAGCTTGATTTTTAAAAACAAGAAAAAGCACCATTTTTCACCATGAAATTCAACCCCGAATCTCATTCTGGTGTCCGTTTTTACATTTGGGTCAAAAAAAAAATTTGCCACCTGGGCACAAAAATCCCTGACCCCGGCATCAGGAATTTCCTTCCCAGGACACCAAAATAGCTTGATTTTTAAAAACTAAAAAAAGCACCATTTTTTACCATGAAATTCAACCCTGAATCTCATTCTGGTGTACGTTTTTACATTTGGGTCAAAAAAATTTTTTGCCTCCTGGTCACAAAAATCCCTGAACCCGGCATCAGGAATTTCCTTCCCAGGACACCAAAATAGCTTGATTTTTAAAAACAAGAAAAAGCACAATTTTTCACCATGAAATTCAACCCTGAATCTTGTTCTGGTGTCCAATTTTACATTTGGGTCAAAAAAAATTTTTACCTACTGAGCACAAAAATCCCTGACCCCGGCATCAGGAATTTCCTTCCCAGGACACCAAAATAGCTTGATTTTTAAAAACTAGAAAAAGCACCATTTTTCATCATGAAATTCAACCCTGAATCTCATTCTGGTGTACGTTTTTACATTTGGGTCAAAAAAAAAATTTGCCTCCTGGTCACAAAAATCCCTGACCCCGGCATCAGGAATTTCCTTCCCAGGACACCAAAATAGCTTGATTTTTAAAAACTAGAAAAAGCACCATTTTTCACCATGAAATTCAACCCCGAATCTCATTCTGGTGTCCGTTTTTACATTTGGGAAAAAATAATTTGCATCCTGGGCACAAAAATCCCTGACCCCGGCATCAGGAATTTCCTTCCCAGGACACCAAAATAGCATGATTTTTAAAAACTAGAAAAAGCACCATTTTTCACCATGAAATTCAACCCTGAATCTCATTCTGGTGTACGTTTTTACATTTGGGTCAAAAAAAAATTTACCTCCTGGGCACAAAAATCCCTGACCCCGGCATCAGGAATTTCCTTCCCAGGACACCAAAATAGCTTGATTTTTAAAAACTAGAAAAAGCACCATTTTTCACCATGAAATTCAACCCCGAATCTCATTCTGGTGTCCGTTTTTACATTTGGGTCAAAAAAAATTTGCATCCTGGGCACAAAAATCCCTGACCCCGGCATCAGGAATTTCCTTCCCAGGACACCAAAATAGCTTGATTTTTAAAAACTAGAAAAAGCACCATTTTTCACCATGAAATTCAACCCTGAATCTCATTCTGGTGTCCGTTTTTACATTTGGGTCAAAAAAAAAAATTTACCTCCTGGGCACAAAAATCACTGACCCCGGCATCAGGAATTTCCTTCCCAGGACACCAAAATAGCTTGATTTTTAAAAACTAGAAAAAGCACCATTTTTCACCATGAAATTCAACCCTGAATCTCATTCTGGTGTCCGATTTTACATTTGGGTCAAAAAAATTTTTTACCTCCTGGGCACAAAAATCCCTGACCCCGGCATCAGGAATTTCCTTCCCAGGACACCAAAATAGCTTCATTTTAAAAAACTAGAAAAAGCAACATTTTTCACCATGAAATTCAATCCCTAATCTCTTTCTGGTGTCCGTTTCTACATTTGGGTCAAAAAAAAAATTTGCCACCTGGGCACAAAATTCCCTGACCCCGGCATCAGGAATTTCCTTCCCAGGACACCAAAATAGCTTGATTTTTAAAAACTAGAAAAAGCACCATTTTTCACCATGAAATAAAACCCTGAATCTTGTTCTGGTGTCCGATTTTACATTTGGGTCAAAAAAATTTTTTACCTACTGAGCACAAAAATCCCTGACCCCGGCATCAGGAATTTCCTTCCCAGGAGACCAAAATAGCTTGATTTTTAAAAACTAGAAAAAGCACCATTTTTCACCATGAAATTTAACCCTGAATCTCATTCTGGTGTCCGTTTTTACATTTGGGTCAAAAAAAAATTTACCTCCTGGGCAGAAAAATCCCTGACCCCGGCATCAGGAATTTCCTTCCCCGGACACCAAAATAGCTTGATTTTTAAAAACTAGAAAAAGCACCATTTTTCACCATGAAATTCAACCCTGAATCTCATTCTGGTGTCCGATTTTACATTTGGGTCAAAAAAATTTTTTACCTCCTGGGCACAAAAATCCCTGACCCCGGCATCAGGAATTTCCTTCCCAGGACACCAAAATAGCTTCATTTTAAAAAACTAGAAAAAGCAACATTTTTCACCATGAAATTCAATCCCTAATCTCTTTCTGGTGTCCGTTTCTACATTTGGGTCAAAAAAAAAATTTGCCACCTGGGCACAAAATTCCCTGACCCCGGCATCAGGAATTTCCTTCCCAGGACACCAAAATAGCTTGATTTTTAAAAACTAGAAAAAGCACCATTTTTCACCATGAAATTCAACCCCGAATCTCATTCTGGTATCCGTTTTTACATTTGGGTCAAAAAAAAAATTTGCCACCTGGGCACAAAAATCCCTGACCCCGGCATCAGGAATTTCCTTCCCAGGACACCAAAATAGCTTGATTTTTAAAAACAAGAAAAAGCACCATTTTTCACCATGAAATTCAACCCCGAATCTCATTCTGGTGTCCGTTTTTACATTTGGGTCAAAAAAAAAATTTGCCACATGGGCACAAAAATCCCTGACCCCGGCATCAGGAATTTCCTTCCCAGGAGACCAAAATAGCTTCATTTTAAAAAACTAGAAAAAGCAACATTTTTCACCATGAAATTCAATCCCTAATCTCTTTCTGGTGTCCGTTTCTACATTTGGGTCAAAAAAAAAATTTGCCACCTGGGCACAAAATTCCCTGACCCCGGCATCAGGAATTTCCTTCCCAGGACACCAAAATAGCTTGATTTTTAAAAACTAGAAAAAGCACCATTTTTCACCATGAAATTCAACCCTGAATCTTGTTCTGGTGTCCGATTTTACATTTGGGTCAAAAAAATTTTTTACCTACTGAGCACAAAAATCCCTGACCCCGGCATCAGGAATTTCCTTCCCAGGAGACCAAAATAGCTTGATTTTTAAAAACAAGAAAAAGCACCATTTTTCACCATGAAATTCAACCCCGAATCTCATTCTGGTGTCCGTTTTTACATTTGGGTCAAAAAAAAAATTTGCCACCTGGGCACAAAAATCCCTGACCCCGGCATCAGGAATTTCCTTCCCAGGACACCAAAATAGCTTGATTTTTAAAAACTAAAAAAAGCACCATTTTTTACCATGAAATTCAACCCTGAATCTCATTCTGGTGTCCGTTTTTACATTTGGGTCAAAAAAAATTTTTGCCTCCTGGTCACAAAAATCCCTGAACCCGGCATCAGGAATTTCCTTCCCAGGACACCAAAATAGCTTGATTTTTAAAAACAAGAAAAAGCACCATTTTTCACCATGAAATTCAACCCTGAATCTTGTTCTGGTGTCCGATTTTACATTTGGGTCAAAAAAATTTTTTACCTACTGATCACAAAAATCCCTGACCCCGGCATCAGGAATTTCCTTCCCAGGAGACCAAAATAGCTTGATTTTTAAAAACAAGAAAAAGCACCATTTTTCACCATGAAATTCAACCCCGAATCTCATTCTGGTGTCCGTTTTTACATTTGGGTCAAAAAAAAAATTTGCCACCTGGGCACAAAAATCCCTGACCCCGGCATCAGGAATTTCCTTCCCAGGACACCAAAATAGCTTGATTTTTAAAAACTAAAAAAAGCACCATTTTTTACCATGAAATTCAACCCTGAATCTCATTCTGGTGTACGTTTTTACATTTGGGTCAAAAAAAATTTTTGCCTCCTGGTCACAAAAATCCCTGAACCCGGCATCAGGAATTTCCTTCCCAGGACACCAAAATAGCTTGATTTTTAAAAACAAGAAAAAGCACCATTTTTCACCATGAAATTCAACCCTGAATCTTGTTCTGGTGTCCAATTTTACATTTGGGTCAAAAAAATTTTTTACCTACTGAGCACAAAAATCCCTGACCCCGGCATCAGGAATTTCCTTCCCAGGAGACCAAAATAGCTTGATTTTTAAAAACTAGGAAAAGCCCCATTTTTCACCATGAAATTCAACCCTGAATCTCATTCTGGTGTCCGTTTTTACATTTGGGTCAAAAAAAAATTTGCCTCATGGGCACCAAAATCCCTGACCCCGGCATCAGGAATTTCCTTCCCAGGACACCAAAATAGCTTGATTTTTAAAAACTAGAAAAAGCACCATTTTTCACCATGAAATTCAATCCCTAATCTCTTTCTGGTGTCCGTTTCTACATTTGGGTCAAAAAAAAAATTTGCCACCTGGGCACAAAATTCCCTGTCCCCGGCATCAGGAATTTCCTTCCCAGGACACCAAAATAGCTTGATTTTTAAAAACTAGAAAATGCACCATTTTTCACCATGAAATTCAACCCCGAATCTCATTCTGGTGTCCGTTTTTACATTTGGGTAAAAAAAAAATTTGCATCCTGGGCACAAAAATCCCTGACCCCGGCATCAGGAATTTCCTTCCCAGGACACCAAAATAGCTTGATTTTTAAAAACTAGAAAAAGCACCATTTTTCACCATGAAATTCAACCCTGAATCTCATTCTGGTGTCCGTTTTTACATTTGGGTCAAAAAAAAATTTTACCTCCTGGGCACAAAAATCCCTGACCCCGGCATCAGGAATTTCCTTCCCAGGACACCAAAATAGCTTGATTTTTAAAAACTAGAAAAAGCACCATTTTTCACCATGAAATTCAACCCCGAATCTCATTCTGGTGTCCGTTTTTACATTTGGGTCAAAAAAAATTGCATCCTGGGCACAAAAATCCCTGACCCCGGCATCAGGAATTTCCTTCCCAGGACACCAAAATAGCTTGATTTTTAAAAACTAGAAAAAGCAGCATTTTTCACCATGAAATTCAACCCCGAATCTCGTTCTGGTGTCCGTTTTTACATTTGGGTCAAAAAAAATTTGCCTCCTGGGCACAAAAATCCCTGACCCCGGCATCAAGAATTTCCTTCCCAGGACACCAAAATAGCTTGGTTTTTGAAAACTAGAAAAAGCACCATTTTTCACCATGAAATTCAACCCCGAATCTCGTTCTGGTGTCCGTTTTTACATTTGGGTCAAAGAAAAAAAATTGCCCCCTGGGCACAAAAATCCCTGACCCCGGCATCAGGAATTTCCTTCCCAGGACACCAAAATAGCTTGATTTTTAAAAACTAAAAAAAGCACCATTTTTTACCATGAAATTCAACCCTGAATCTCATTCTGGTGTACGTTTTTACATTTGGGTCAAAAAAATTTTTTGCCTCCTGGTCACAAAAATCCCTGAACCCGGCATCAGGAATTTCCTTCCCAGGACACCAAAATAGCTTGATTTTTAAAAACAAGAAAAAGCACAATTTTTCACCATGAAATTCAACCCTGAATCTTGTTCTGGTGTCCAATTTTACATTTGGGTCAAAAAAAATTTTTACCTACTGAGCACAAAAATCCCTGACCCCGGCATCAGGAATTTCCTTCCCAGGACACCAAAATAGCTTGATTTTTAAAAACTAGAAAAAGCACCATTTTTCATCATGAAATTCAACCCTGAATCTCATTCTGGTGTACGTTTTTACATTTGGGTCAAAAAAAAAATTTGCCTCCTGGTCACAAAAATCCCTGACCCCGGCATCAGGAATTTCCTTCCCAGGACACCAAAATAGCTTGATTTTTAAAAACTAGAAAAAGCACCATTTTTCACCATGAAATTCAACCCCGAATCTCATTCTGGTGTCCGTTTTTACATTTGGGAAAAAATAATTTGCATCCTGGGCACAAAAATCCCTGACCCCGGCATCAGGAATTTCCTTCCCAGGACACCAAAATAGCATGATTTTTAAAAACTAGAAAAAGCACCATTTTTCACCATGAAATTCAACCCTGAATCTCATTCTGGTGTACGTTTTTACATTTGGGTCAAAAAAAAATTTACCTCCTGGGCACAAAAATCCCTGACCCCGGCATCAGGAATTTCCTTCCCAGGACACCAAAATAGCTTGATTTTTAAAAACTAGAAAAAGCACCATTTTTCACCATGAAATTCAACCCCGAATCTCATTCTGGTGTCCGTTTTTACATTTGGGTCAAAAAAAATTTGCATCCTGGGCACAAAAATCCCTGACCCCGGCATCAGGAATTTCCTTCCCAGGACACCAAAATAGCTTGATTTTTAAAAACTAGAAAAAGCACCATTTTTCACCATGAAATTCAACCCTGAATCTCATTCTGGTGTCCGTTTTTACATTTGGGTCAAAAAAAAAAATTTACCTCCTGGGCACAAAAATCACTGACCCCGGCATCAGGAATTTCCTTCCCAGGACACCAAAATAGCTTGATTTTTAAAAACTAGAAAAAGCACCATTTTTCACCATGAAATTCAACCCTGAATCTCATTCTGGTGTCCGATTTTACATTTGGGTCAAAAAAATTTTTTACCTCCTGGGCACAAAAATCCCTGACCCCGGCATCAGGAATTTCCTTCCCAGGACACCAAAATAGCTTCATTTTAAAAAACTAGAAAAAGCAACATTTTTCACCATGAAATTCAATCCCTAATCTCTTTCTGGTGTCCGTTTCTACATTTGGGTCAAAAAAAAAATTTGCCACCTGGGCACAAAATTCCCTGACCCCGGCATCAGGAATTTCCTTCCCAGGACACCAAAATAGCTTGATTTTTAAAAACTAGAAAAAGCACCATTTTTCACCATGAAATAAAACCCTGAATCTTGTTCTGGTGTCCGATTTTACATTTGGGTCAAAAAAATTTTTTACCTACTGAGCACAAAAATCCCTGACCCCGGCATCAGGAATTTCCTTCCCAGGAGACCAAAATAGCTTGATTTTTAAAAACTAGAAAAAGCACCATTTTTCACCATGAAATTTAACCCTGAATCTCATTCTGGTGTCCGTTTTTACATTTGGGTCAAAAAAAAATTTACCTCCTGGGCAGAAAAATCCCTGACCCCGGCATCAGGAATTTCCTTCCCCGGACACCAAAATAGCTTGATTTTTAAAAACTAGAAAAAGCACCATTTTTCACCATGAAATTCAACCCTGAATCTCATTCTGGTGTCCGATTTTACATTTGGGTCAAAAAAATTTTTTACCTCCTGGGCACAAAAATCCCTGACCCCGGCATCAGGAATTTCCTTCCCAGGACACCAAAATAGCTTCATTTTAAAAAACTAGAAAAAGCAACATTTTTCACCATGAAATTCAATCCCTAATCTCTTTCTGGTGTCCGTTTCTACATTTGGGTCAAAAAAAAAATTTGCCACCTGGGCACAAAATTCCCTGACCCCGGCATCAGGAATTTCCTTCCCAGGACACCAAAATAGCTTGATTTTTAAAAACTAGAAAAAGCACCATTTTTCACCATGAAATTCAACCCCGAATCTCATTCTGGTATCCGTTTTTACATTTGGGTCAAAAAAAAAATTTGCCACCTGGGCACAAAAATCCCTGACCCCGGCATCAGGAATTTCCTTCCCAGGACACCAAAATAGCTTGATTTTTAAAAACAAGAAAAAGCACCATTTTTCACCATGAAATTCAACCCCGAATCTCATTCTGGTGTCCGTTTTTACATTTGGGTCAAAAAAAAAATTTGCCACATGGGCACAAAAATCCCTGACCCCGGCATCAGGAATTTCCTTCCCAGGAGACCAAAATAGCTTCATTTTAAAAAACTAGAAAAAGCAACATTTTTCACCATGAAATTCAATCCCTAATCTCTTTCTGGTGTCCGTTTCTACATTTGGGTCAAAAAAAAAATTTGCCACCTGGGCACAAAATTCCCTGACCCCGGCATCAGGAATTTCCTTCCCAGGACACCAAAATAGCTTGATTTTTAAAAACTAGAAAAAGCACCATTTTTCACCATGAAATTCAACCCTGAATCTTGTTCTGGTGTCCGATTTTACATTTGGGTCAAAAAAATTTTTTACCTACTGAGCACAAAAATCCCTGACCCCGGCATCAGGAATTTCCTTCCCAGGAGACCAAAATAGCTTGATTTTTAAAAACAAGAAAAAGCACCATTTTTCACCATGAAATTCAACCCCGAATCTCATTCTGGTGTCCGTTTTTACATTTGGGTCAAAAAAAAAATTTGCCACCTGGGCACAAAAATCCCTGACCCCGGCATCAGGAATTTCCTTCCCAGGACACCAAAATAGCTTGATTTTTAAAAACTAAAAAAAGCACCATTTTTTACCATGAAATTCAACCCTGAATCTCATTCTGGTGTCCGTTTTTACATTTGGGTCAAAAAAAATTTTTGCCTCCTGGTCACAAAAATCCCTGAACCCGGCATCAGGAATTTCCTTCCCAGGACACCAAAATAGCTTGATTTTTAAAAACAAGAAAAAGCACCATTTTTCACCATGAAATTCAACCCTGAATCTTGTTCTGGTGTCCGATTTTACATTTGGGTCAAAAAAATTTTTTACCTACTGATCACAAAAATCCCTGACCCCGGCATCAGGAATTTCCTTCCCAGGAGACCAAAATAGCTTGATTTTTAAAAACAAGAAAAAGCACCATTTTTCACCATGAAATTCAACCCCGAATCTCATTCTGGTGTCCGTTTTTACATTTGGGTCAAAAAAAAAATTTGCCACCTGGGCACAAAAATCCCTGACCCCGGCATCAGGAATTTCCTTCCCAGGACACCAAAATAGCTTGATTTTTAAAAACTAAAAAAAGCACCATTTTTTACCATGAAATTCAACCCTGAATCTCATTCTGGTGTACGTTTTTACATTTGGGTCAAAAAAAATTTTTGCCTCCTGGTCACAAAAATCCCTGAACCCGGCATCAGGAATTTCCTTCCCAGGACACCAAAATAGCTTGATTTTTAAAAACAAGAAAAAGCACCATTTTTCACCATGAAATTCAACCCTGAATCTTGTTCTGGTGTCCAATTTTACATTTGGGTCAAAAAATTTTTTTACCTACTGAGCACAAAAATCCCTGACCCCGGCATCAGGAATTTCCTTCCCAGGAGACCAAAATAGCTTGATTTTTAAAAACTAGGAAAAGCCCCATTTTTCACCATGAAATTCAACCCTGAATCTCATTCTGGTGTCCGTTTTTACATTTGGGTCAAAAAAAAATTTGCCTCATGGGCACCAAAATCCCTGACCCCGGCATCAGGAATTTCCTTCCCAGGACACCAAAATAGCTTGATTTTTAAAAACTAGAAAAAGCACCATTTTTCACCATGAAATTCAATCCCTAATCTCTTTCTGGTGTCCGTTTCTACATTTGGGTCAAAAAAAAAATTTGCCACCTGGGCACAAAATTCCCTGTCCCCGGCATCAGGAATTTCCTTCCCAGGACACCAAAATAGCTTGATTTTTAAAAACTAGAAAATGCACCATTTTTCACCATGAAATTCAACCCCGAATCTCATTCTGGTGTCCGTTTTTACATTTGGGTAAAAAAAAAATTTGCATCCTGGGCACAAAAATCCCTGACCCCGGCATCAGGAATTTCCTTCCCAGGACACCAAAATAGCTTGATTTTTAAAAACTAGAAAAAGCACCATTTTTCACCATGAAATTCAACCCTGAATCTCATTCTGGTGTCCGTTTTTACATTTGGGTCAAAAAAAAATTTTACCTCCTGGGCACAAAAATCCCTGACCCCGGCATCAGGAATTTCCTTCCCAGGACACCAAAATAGCTTGATTTTTAAAAACTAGAAAAAGCACCATTTTTCACCATGAAATTCAACCCCGAATCTCATTCTGGTGTCCGTTTTTACATTTGGGTCAAAAAAAAATTGCATCCTGGGCACAAAAATCCCTGACCCCGGCATCAGGAATTTCCTTCCCAGGACACCAAAATAGCTTGATTTTTAAAAACTAGAAAAAGCAGCATTTTTCACCATGAAATTCAACCCCGAATCTCGTTCTGGTGTCCGTTTTTACATTTGGGTCAAAAAAAATTTGCCTCCTGGGCACAAAAATCCCTGACCCCGGCATCAAGAATTTCCTTCCCAGGACACCAAAATAGCTTGGTTTTTGAAAACTAGAAAAAGCACCATTTTTCACCATGAAATTCAACCCCGAATCTCGTTCTGGTGTCCGTTTTTACATTTGGGTCAAAGAAAAAAAATTGCCCCCTGGGCACAAAAATCCCTGACCCCGGCATCAGGAATTTCCTTCCCAGGACACCAAAATAGCTTGATTTTTAAAAACTAGAAAAAGCACCATTTTAAAGCATAAAATTTAACGCCGAATCTCATTCTGGCATCCGTTTTTACATTTGGGTAAAAGAAAAAAACTTCGCCTCCTAGGCACAAAAATCCCTCACCCCGGCATAAGGAATTTCCTACCCCGGACACCAAAAGAAGCTTGATTATTAAAAACTATAAAAGCACCATTTTTCACCATGAAATTTAACCCTGAATCTCATTCTGGCATCCTTTTTTACATTTGGGTAAAAGAAAAAAAATTGCCCCCTGGACACTAAAATCCCTGACCCCGGCATCAGGAATTTCCTTCCCAGGACACCAAAATAAGCTTGATTTTTAAAAACTAGACAAAGCACCATTTTTCACCATGAAATTTAACCCCAAATCTCATTCTGGCATCAGTTTTTACATTTGGGTAAAAGAAAAAAAATTCGCCTCCTAGGCACAAAAATCCCTCACCCCGGCATAAGGAATTTCCTACCCCGGACACCAAAAGAAGCTTGATTATTAAAAACTATAAAAGCACCATTTTTCACCATGAAATTTAACCCCCGAATCTCATTCTGGCATCCTTTTTTACATTTGGGTAAAAGAAAAAAAATTGCCCCCTGGGCACAAAAATCCCTGACCCCGGCATCAGGAATTTCCTTCCCAGGACACCAAAATAGCTTGATTTTTAAAAACTAGAAAAAGCACCATTTTAAAGCATAAAATTTAACGCCGAATCTCATTCTGGCATCCGTTTTTACATTTGGGTAAAAGAAAAAAACTTCGCCTCCTAGGCACAAAAATCCCTCACCCCGGCATAAGGAATTTCCTACCCCGGACACCAAAAGAAGCTTGATTATTAAAAACTATAAAAGCACCATTTTTCACCATGAAATTTAACCCCGAATCTCATTCCGGCATCCTTTTTTACATTTGGGTAAAAGAAAAAAATCTCCTCCTGGTGTCCTTCCCAGGACACCAAAAGAAGATTGATTTTTAAAAACTAGAAAAAGCACCATTTTTCACCATGAAATTTAACCCCAAATCTCATTCTGGCATCTGTTTTTACATTTGGGTAAAAGAAAAAAAAAATCGCCTCCTAGGCACAAAAATCCCTCACCCCGGCATAAGGAATTTCCTTCCCTAGACACCAAAAGAAGATTGATTTTTAAAAACTAGAAAAAGCACCATTTTTCACCATGAAATTTAAACCCGAATCTCATTCTGGCATCCATTTTTACATTTGGGTAAAAGAAAAAAAATTGCCCCCTGGGCACAAAAATCCCTGACCCCGGCATCAGGAATTTCCTTCCCAGGACACCAAAATAGCTTGATTTTTAAAAACTAGAAAAAGCCCCATTTTTCACCATGAAATTCAACCCTGAATCTCAATCTGGTGTCCGTTTTTACATTTGGGTCAAAAAAAAAATTGCCTCCCGGGCACAAAAATCCCTGACCCCGGCATCAGGAATTTCCTTCCCAGGACACCAAAATAGCTTGATTTTTAAAAACTAGAAAAAGATCATTTTAAAGCATAAAATTTAACGCCGAATCTCATTCTGGCATCCGTTTTTACATTTGGGTAAAAGAAAAAAAAATCACCTCCTAGGCACAAAAATCCCTCACCCCGGCATAAGGAATTTCCTACCCCGGACACCAAAAGAAGCTTGATTATTAAAAACTATAAAAGCACCATTTTTCACCATGAAATTTAACCCTGAATCTCATTCTGGCATCCTTTTTTACATTTGGGTAAAAGAAAAAAAATTGCCCCCTGGACACGAAAATCCCTGACCCCGGCATCAGGAATTTCCTTCCCAGGACACCAAAATAAGCTTGATTTTTAAAAACTAGACAAAGCACCATTTTTCACCATGAAATTTAACCCCAAATCTCATTCTGGCATCAGTTTTTACATTTGGGTAAAAGAAAAAAAATTCGCCTCCTAGGCACAAAAATCCCTCACCCCGGCATAAGGAATTTCCTACCCCGGACACCAAAAGAAGCTTGATTATTAAAAACTATAAAAGCACCATTTTTCACCATGAAATTTAACCCCCGAATCTCATTCTGGCATCCTTTTTTACATTTGGGTAAAAGAAAAAAAATTGCCCCCTGGGCACAAAAATCCCTGACCCCGGCATCAGGAATTTCCTTCCCAGGACACCAAAATAGCTTGATTTTTAAAAACTAGAAAAAGCACCATTTTTCACCATGAAATTCAACCCTGAATCTCATTCTGGTGTCCGTTTTTACATTTGGGTCAAAAAAAAATTTTACCTCCTGGGCACAAAAATCCCTGACCCCGGCATCAGGAATTTCCTTCCCAGGACACCAAAATAGCTTGATTTTTAAAAACTAGAAAAAGCACCATTTTTCACCATGAAATTCAACCCCGAATCTCATTCTGGTGTCCGTTTTTACATTTGGGTCAAAAAAAAATTGCATCCTGGGCACAAAAATCCCTGACCCCGGCATCAGGAATTTCCTTCCCAGGACACCAAAATAGCTTGATTTTTAAAAACTAGAAAAAGCAGCATTTTTCACCATGAAATTCAACCCCGAATCTCGTTCTGGTGTCCGTTTTTACATTTGGGTCAAAAAAAATTTGCCTCCTGGGCACAAAAATCCCTGACCCCGGCATCAAGAATTTCCTTCCCAGGACACCAAAATAGCTTGGTTTTTAAAAACTAGAAAAAGCACCATTTTTCACCATGAAATTCAACCACGAATCTCGTTCTGGTGTCCATTTTTACATTTGGGTCAAAAAAAATTTGCCTCCTGGGCACAAAAATCCCTGACCCCGGCATCAGGAATTTCCTTCCCAGGACACCAAAATAGCTTGATTTTTAAAAACTAGAAAAAGCACCATTTTTCACCATGAAATTCAACCCCGAATCTCGTTCTGGTGTCCGTTTTTACATTTGGGTCAAAGAAAAAAAATTGCCCCCTGGGCACAAAAATCCCTGACCCCGGCATCAGGAATTTCCTTCCCAGGACACCAAAATAGCTTGATTTTTAAAAACTAGAAAAAGCACCATTTTAAAGCATAAAATTTAACGCCGAATCTCATTCTGGCATCCGTTTTTACATTTGGGTAAAAGAAAAAAACTTCGCCTCCTAGGCACAAAAATCCCTCACCCCGGCATAAGGAATTTCCTACCCCGGACACCAAAAGAAGCTTGATTATTAAAAACTATAAAAGCACCATTTTTCACCATGAAATTTAACCCTGAATCTCATTCTGGCATCCTTTTTTACATTTGGGTAAAAGAAAAAAAATTGCCCCCTGGACACGAAAATCCCTGACCCCGGCATCAGGAATTTCCTTCCCAGGACACCAAAATAAGCTTGATTTTTAAAAACTAGACAAAGCACCATTTTTCACCATGAAATTTAACCCCAAATCTCATTCTGGCATCAGTTTTTACATTTGGGTAAAAGAAAAAAATTCGCCTCCTAGGCACAAAAATCCCTCACCCCGGCATAAGGAATTTCCTTCCCTAGACACCAAAAGAAGATTGATTTTTAAAAACTAGAAAAAGCACCATTTTTCACCATGAAATTTAAACCCGAATCTCATTCTGGCATCCATTTTTACATTAGTTTTTTTAAAAAAAAATTTACCTCCTGGGCACAAAAATCCCTGACCCCGGCAACAGGAATTTCCTTCCCTGGACACCAAAATAGCTTGATTTTTAAAAACTAGAAAAAGCCCCATTTTTCACCATGAAATTCAACCCTGAATCTCAATCTGGTGTCCGTTTTTACATTTGGGTCAAAAAAAAATTGCCTCCCGGGCACAAAAATCCCTGACGCCGGCATCAGGAATTTCCTTCCCAGGACACCAAAATAGCTTGATTTTTAAAAACTAGAAAAAGATCATTTTAAAGCATAAAATTTAACGCCGAATCTCATTCTGGCATCCGTTTTTACATTTGGGTAAAAGAAAAAAAAATCACCTCCTAGGCACAAAAATCCCTCACCCCGGCATAAGGAATTTCCTACCCCGGACACCAAAAGAAGCTTGATTATTAAAAACTATAAAAGCACCATTTTTCACCATGAAATTTAACCCTGAATCTCATTCTGGCATCCTTTTTTACATTTGGGTAAAAGAAAAAAAATTGCCCCCTGGACACGAAAATCCCTGACCCCGGCATCAGGAATTTCCTTCCCAGGACACCAAAATAAGCTTGATTTTTAAAAACTAGACAAAGCACCATTTTTCACCATGAAATTTAACCCCAAATCTCATTCTGGCATCAGTTTTTACATTTGGGTAAAAGAAAAAAAATTCGCCTCCTAGGCACAAAAATCCCTCACCCCGGCATAAGGAATTTCCTACCCCGGACACCAAAAGAAGCTTGATTATTAAAAACTATAAAAGCACCATTTTTCACCATGAAATTTAACCCCCGAATCTCATTCTGGCATCCTTTTTTACATTTGGGTAAAAGAAAAAAAATTGCCCCCTGGGCACAAAAATCCCTGACCCCGGCATCAGGAATTTCCTTCCCAGGACACCAAAATAGCTTGATTTTTAAAAACTAGAAAAAGCACCATTTTAAAGCATAAAATTTAACGCCGAATCTCATTCTGGCATCCGTTTTTACATTTGGGTAAAAGAAAAAAACTTCGCCTCCTAGGCACAAAAATCCCTCACCCCGGCATAAGGAATTTCCTACCCCGGACACCAAAAGAAGCTTGATTATTAAAAACTATAAAAGCACCATTTTTCACCATGAAATTTAACCCCGAATCTCATTCCGGCATCCTTTTTTACATTTGGGTAAAAGAAAAAAATCTCCTCCTGGTGTCCTTCCCAGGACACCAAAAGAAGATTGATTTTTAAAAACTAGAAAAAGCACCATTTTTCACCATGAAATTTAACCCCAAATCTCATTCTGGCATCTGTTTTTACATTTGGGTAAAAGAAAAAAAAAATCGCCTCCTAGGCACAAAAATCCCTCACCCCGGCATAAGGAATTTCCTTCCCTAGACACCAAAAGAAGATTGATTTTTAAAAACTAGAAAAAGCACCATTTTTCACCATGAAATTTAAACCCGAATCTCATTCTGGCATCCATTTTTACGTTAGTTTTTTAAAAAAAAAATTTACCTCCTGGGCACAAAAATCCCTGACCCCGGCAACAGGAATTTCCTTCCCTGGACACCAAAATAGCTTGATTTTTAAAAACTAGAAAAAGCCCCATTTTTCACCATGAAATTCAACCCTGAATCTCATTCTGGTGTCCGTTTTTACATTTGGGTCAAAAAAAAAATTGCCTCCCGGGCACAAAAATCCCTGACCCCGGCATCAGGAATTTCCTTCCCAGGACACCAAAATAGCTTGATTTTTAAAAACTAGAAAAAGATCATTTTAAAGCATAAAATTTAACGCCGAATCTCATTCTGGCATCCGTTTTTACATTTGGGTAAAAGAAAAAAAAATCACCTCCTAGGCACAAAAATCCCTCACCCCAGCATAAGGAATTTCCTACCCCGGACACCAAAAGAAGCTTGATTATTAAAAACTATAAAAGCACCATTTTTCACCATGAAATTTAACCCCGAATCTCATTCTGGCATCCTTTTTTACATTTGGGTAAAAGAAAAAAAATTGCCCCCTGGACACGAAAATCCCTGACCCCGGCATCAGGAATTTCCTTCCCAGGACACCAAAATAGCTTGATTTTTAAAAACTAGAAAAAGCACCATTTTAAAGCATAAAATTTAACGCCGAATCTCATTCTGGCATCCGTTTTTACATTTGGGTAAAAGAAAAAAACTTCGCCTCCTAGGCACAAAAATCCCTCACCCCGGCATAAGGAATTTCCTACCCCGGACACCAAAAGAAGCTTGATTATTAAAAACTATAAAAGCACCATTTTTCACCATGAAATTTAACCCCGAATCTCATTCCGGCATCCTTTTTTACATTTGGGTAAAAGAAAAAAATCTCCTCCTGGTGTCCTTCCCAGGACACCAAAAGAAGATTGATTTTTAAAAACTAGAAAAAGCACCATTTTTCACCATGAAATTTAACCCCGAATCTCATTCTGGCATCCATTTTTACATTAGTTTTTTTAAAAAAAAAATTACCTCCTGGGCACAAAAATCCCTGACCCCGGCAACAGGAATTTCCTTCCCAGGACACCAAAATAGCTTGATTTTTAAAAACTAGAAAAAGCACCATTTTTCACCATGAAATTCAACCCTGAATCTCATTCTGGTGTCCGTTTTTACATTTGGGTAAAAAAAAAATTGCCTCCCGGGCACAAAAATCCCTGACCCCGGCATCAGGAATTTCCTTCCCAGGACACCAAAATAGCTTGATTTTTAAAAACTAGAAAAAGCACCATTTTTCACCATGAAATTCAAGCCCGAATCTCATTCTGGCATCCGTTTTTACATTTGGGTAAAAGAAAAAAAATTTGCCTCCTAGGCACAAAAATCCCTCACCCCGGCATAAGGAATTTCCTACCCCGGACACCAAAAGAAGCTTGATTATTAAAAACTATAAAAGCACCATTTTTCACAATGAAATTCAACCCTGAATCTCATTCTGGTATCCGTTTTTACATTTGGGTCAAAAAGAAATTTGCCTCCCGGGCACAAAAATCCCTGACCCCGGCATCAGGAATTTCCTTCCCAGGACACCAAAATAGCTTGATTTTAAAAAACTAGAAAAAGCACCATTTTAAAGCATAAAATTTAACGCCGAATCTCATTCTGGCATCCGTTTTTACATTTAGGTAAAAGAAAAAAAAATCACCTCCTAGGCACAAAAATCCCTCACCCCGGCATAAGGAATTTCCTACCCCGGACACCAAAAGAAGCTTGATTATTAAAAACTATAAAAGCACCATTTTTCACCATGAAATTTAACCCCGAATCTCATTCTGGCATCCTTTTTTACATTTGGGTAAAAGAAAAAAAATTGCCCCCTGGGCACAAAAATCCCTGACCCCGGCATCAGGAATTTCCTTCCCAGGACACCAAAATAGCTTGATTTTTAAAAACTAGAAAAAGCACCATTTTAAAGCATAAAATGTAACGCCGAATCTCATTCTGGCATCCGTTTTTACATTTGGGTAAAAGAAAAAAAATCGCCTCCTAGGCACAAAAATCCCTCACCCCGGCATAAGGAATTTCCTACCCCGGACACCAAAAGAAGCTTGATTATTAAAAACTATAAAAGCACCATTTTTCACCATGAAATTTAACCCCGAATCTCATTCTGGCATCCTTTTTTACATTTGGGTAAAAGAAAAAAATTGCCCCCTGGACACGAAAATCCCTGACCCCGGCATCAGGAATTTCCTTCCCAGGACACCAAAATAAGCTTGATTTTTAAAAACTAGAAAAAGCACCATTTTTCACCATGAAATTTAACCCGAAATCTCATTCTGGCATCAGTTTTTACATTTGGGTAAAAGAAAAAAAATTCGCCTCCTAGGCACAAAAATCCCTCACCCCGGCATAAGGAATTTCCTACCCCGGACACCAAAAGAAGCTTGATTATTAAAAACTATAAAAGCACCATTTTTCACCATGAAATTTAACCCCGAATCTCATTCCGGCATCCTTTTTTACATTTGAGTAAAAGAATAAAAATCTCCTCCTGGTGTCCTTCCCAGGACACCAAAAGAAGATTGATTTTTAAAAACTAGAAAAAGCACCATTTTTCACCATGAAATTTAACCCCAAATCTCATTCTGGCATCTGTTTTTACATTTGGGTAAAAGAAAAAAAAAATCGCCTCCTAGGCACAAAAATTTCCTTCCCCGGACACCAAAAGAAGATTGATTTTTAAAAACTAGAAAAAGCACCATTTTTCACCATGAAATTTAACCCCGAATCTCATTCTGGCATCCATTTTTACATTAGTTTTTTTTTTTAAAAAAATTTACCTCCTGGGCACAAAAATCCCTGACCCCGGCAACAGGAATTTCCTTCCCAGGACACCAAAATAGCTTGATTTTTAAAAACTAGAAAAAGCACCATTTTTCACCATGAAATTCAACCCTGAATCTCATTCTGGTGTCCGTTTTTACATTTGGGTCAAAAAAAAATTGCCTCCCAGGCACAAAAATCCCTGACCCCCGGCATCAGGAATTTCCTTCCCAGGACACCAAAATAGCTTGATTTTTAAAAACTAGAAAAAGCACCATTTTTCACCATGAAATTCAAGCCCGAATCTCGTTCTGGTGTCCGTTTTTACATTTGGGTCAAAAAAAAATTTGCCTCCTGGGCACCAAAATCCCTGACACCGGCATCAGGAATTTTCCCAGGACACCAAAATAGCTTGATTTTTAAAAACCTGAAAAAGCACGAGTTTTCACCATGAAATTCAACCCCGAATCTGATTCTGGTGTCCGTTTTTACATTTGGGTCAAAAAAAAATTTGCCTCCTGGGCACAAAAATCCCTAACCCCGGCATCAGGAATTTCGTTCCCAGGACACCAAAATAGCTTGATTTTTAAAAACTAGAAAAAGCACCATTTTTCACCATGAAATTTAACCCCAAATCTCATTCTGGCATCCGTTTTTACATTTGGGTAAAAGAAAAAAAATTCGCCTCCTAGGCACAAAAATCCCTCACCCCGGCATAAGGAATTTCCTACCCCGGACACCAAAAGAAGCTTGATTATTAAAAACTATAAAAGCACCATTTTTCACCATGAAATTTAACCCCAAATCTCATTCCAGCATCCTTTTTTACATTTGGGTAAAAGAAAAAAAATCTCCTCCTGGTGTCCTTCCCAGGACACCAAAAGAAGATTGATGTTTAAAAACTAGAAAAAGCACCATTTTTCACCATTAAATTCAACCCCGAATCTCATTCTGGTGTCCGTTTTTACATTTGGGTCAAAAAAAATTTCCGTCCCGGGCACAAAAATCCCTGACCCCGGCATCAGGAATTTCCTTCCCAGGACACCAAAATAGCTTGATTTTTAAAAACTAGAAAAAGATCATTTTAAAGCATAAAATTTAACGCCGAATCTCATTCTGGCATCCGTTTTTACATTTGGGTAAAAGAAAAAAAAATCACCTCCTAGGCACAAAAATCCCTCACCCCGGCATAAGGAATTTCCTACCCCGGACACCAAAAGAAGCTTGATTATTAAAAACTATAAAAGCACCATTTTTCACCATGAAATTTAACCCCGAATCTCATTCTGGCATCCTTTTTTACATTTGGGTAAAAGAAAAAAAATTGCCCCCTGGACACGAAAATCCCTGACCCCGGCATCAGGAATTTCCTTCCCAGGACACCAAAATAAGCTTGATTTTTAAAAACTAGACAAAGCACCATTTTTCACCATGAAATTTAACCCCAAATCTCATTCTGGCATCAGTTTTTACATTTGGGTAAAAGAAATAAAATTCGCCTCCTAGGCACAAAAATCCCTCACCCCGGCATAAGGAATTTCCTACCCCGGACACCAAAAGAAGCTTGATTATTAAAAACTATAAAAGCACCATTTTTCACCATGAAATTTAACCCCGAATCTCATTCCGGCATCCTTTTTTACATTTGAGTAAAAGAAAAAAAATCTCCTCCTGGTGTCCTTCCCAGGACACCAAAAGAAGATTGATTTTTAAAAACTAGAAAAAGCACCATTTTTCACCATGAAATTTAACCCCGAATCTCATTCTGGCATCCATTTTTACATTAGTTTTTTTAAAAAAAAAATTACCTCCTGGGCACAAAAATCCCTGACCCCGGCAACAGGAATTTCCTTCCCAGGACACCAAAATAGCTTGATTTTTAAAAACTAGAAAAAGCACCATTTTTCACCATGAAATTCAACCCTGAATCTCATTCTGGTGTCCGTTTTTACATTTGGGTAAAAAAAAAATTGCCTCCCGGGCACAAAAATCCCTGACCCCGGCATCAGGAATTTCCTTCCCAGGACACCAAAATAGCTTGATTTTTAAAAACTAGAAAAAGCACCATGTTTCACCATGAAATTCAAGCCCGAATCTCGTTCTGGTGTCCGTTTTTACATTTGGGTCAAAAAAAAATTTGCCTCCTGGGCACCAAAATCCCTGACACCGGCATCAGGAATTTTCCCAGGACACCAAAATAGCTTGATTTTTAAAAACCTGAAAAAGCACGAGTTTTCACCATGAAATTCAACCCCGAATCTGATTCTGGTGTCCGTTTTTACATTTGGGTCAAAAAAAAATTTGCCTCCTGGGCACAAAAATCCCTGACCCCGGCATCAGGAATTTCGTTCCCAGGACACCAAAATAGCTTGATTTTTATAAACTAGAAAAAGCACCATTTTTCACCATGAAATTTAACCCCAAATCTCATTCTGGCATCCGTTTTTACATTTGGTTAAAAGAAAAAAAAATCGCCTCCTAGGCACAAAAATCCCTCACCCCGGCATAAGGAATTTCCTACCCCGGACACCAAAAGAAGCTTGATTATTAAAAACTATAAAAGCACCATTTTTCACAATGAAATTCAACCCTGAATCTCATTCTGGTATCCGTTTTTACATTTGGGTCAAAAAGAAATTTGCCTCCCGGGCACAAAAATCCCTGACCCCGGCATCAGGAATTTCCTTCCCAGGACACCAAAATAGCTTGATTTTAAAAAACTAGAAAAAGCACCATTTTAAAGCATAAAATTTAACGCCGAATCTCATTCTGGCATCCGTTTTTACATTTAGGTAAAAGGAAAAAAAATCACCTCCTAGGCACAAAAATCCCTGACCCCGGCATCAGGAATTTCCTTCCCAGGACACCAAAATAGCTTGATTTTTAAAAACTAGAAAAAGCACCATTTTAAAGCATAAAATTTAACGCCGAATCTCATTCTGGCATCCGTTTTTACATTTGGGTAAAAGAAAAAAAATCGCCTCCTAGGCACAAAAATCCCTCACCCCGGCATAAGGAATTTCCTACCCCGGACACCAAAAGAAGCTTGATTATTAAAAACTATAAAAGCACCATTTTTCACCATGAAATTTAACCCCGAATCTCATTCTGGCATCCTTTTTTACATTTGGGTAAAAGAAAAAAATTGCCCCCTGGACACGAAAATCCCTGACCCCGGCATCAGGAATTTCCTTCCCAGGACACCAAAATAAGCTTGATTTTTAAAAACTAGACAAAGCACCATTTTTCACCATGAAATTTAACCCCAAATCTCATTCTGGCATCAGTTTTTACATTTGGGTAAAAGAAAAAAAATTCGCCTCCTAGGCACAAAAATCCCTCACCCCGGCATAAGGAATTTCCTACCCCGGACACCAAAAGAAGCTTGATTATTAAAAACTATAAAAGCACCATTTTCACAATGAAATTCAACCCTGAATCTCATTCTGGTATCCGTTTTTACATTTGGGTCAAAAAGAAATTTGCCTCCCGGGCACAAAAATCCCTGACCCCGGCATCAGGAATTTCCTTCCCAGGACACCAAAATAGCTTGATTTTAAAAAACTAGAAAAAGCACCATTTTAAAGCATAAAATTTAACGCCGAATCTCATTCTGGCATCCGTTTTTACATTTAGGTAAAAGAAAAAAAAATCACCTCCTAGGCACAAAAATCCCTCACCCCGGCATAAGGAATTTCCTACCCCGGACACCAAAA
This sequence comes from Vipera ursinii, assembly GCF_947247035.1. Lineage (NCBI taxonomy): Eukaryota > Metazoa > Chordata > Lepidosauria > Squamata > Viperidae > Vipera > Vipera ursinii. The sequence continues at coordinate 74,178,262 of NC_139518.1, forward strand.
GAAGCTTGATTATTAAAAACTATAAAAGCACCATTTTTCACCATGAAATTTAACCCCGAATCTCATTCTGGCATCCTTTTTTACATTTGGGTAAAAGAAAAAAAATTGCCCCCTGGGCACAAAAATCCCTGACCCCGGCATCAGGAATTTCCTTCCCAGGACACCAAAATAGCTTGATTTTTAAAAACTAGAAAAAGCACCATTTTAAAGCATAAAATTTAACGCCGAATCTCATTCTGGCATCCGTTTTTACATTTGGGTAAAAGAAAAAAAATCGCCTCCTAGGCACAAAAATCCCTCACCCCGGCATAAGGAATTTCCTACCCCGGACACCAAAAGAAGCTTGATTATTAAAAACTATAAAAGCACCATTTATCACCATGAAATTTAACCCCGAATCTCATTCTGGCATCCTTTTTTACATTTGGGTAAAAGAAAAAAATTGCCCCATGGACACGAAAATCCCTGACCCCGGCATCAGGAATTTCCTTCCCAGGACACCAAAATAAGCTTGATTTTTAAAAACTAGACAAAGCACCATTTTTCACCATGAAATTTAACCCCAAATCTCATTCTGGCATCAGTTTTTACATTTGGGTAAAAGAAAAAAAATTCGCCTCCTAGGCACAAAAATCCCTCACCCCGGCATAAGGAATTTCCTACCCCGGACACCAAAAGAAGCTTGATTATTAAAAACTATAAAAGCACCATTTTTCACCATGAAATTTAACCCCGAATCTCATTCAGGCATCCTTTTTTACATTTGAGTAAAAGAATAAAAATCTCCTCCTGGTGTCCTTCCCAGGACACCAAAAGAAGATTGATTTTTAAAAACTAGAAAAAGCACCATTTTTCACCATGAAATTTAACCCCAAATCTCATTCTGGCATCTGTTTTTACATTTGGGTAAAAGAAAAAAAAATCGCCTCCTAGGCACAAAAATCCCTCACCCCGGCATAAGGAATTTCCTTCCCCGGACACCAAAAGAAGATTGATTTTTAAAAACTAGAAAAAGCACCATTTTTCACCATGAAATTTAACTCCGAATCTCATTCTGGCATCCATTTTTACATTAGTTTTTTTTAAAAAAAAAATTACCTCCTGGGCACAAAAATCCCTGACCCCGGCAACAGGAATTTCCTTCCCAGGACACCAAAATAGCTTGATTTTTAAAAACTAGAAAAAGCACCATTTTTCACCATGAAATTCAACCCTGAATCTCATTCTGGTGTCCGTTTTTACATTTGGGTCAAAAAAAAAATTGCCTCCCGGGCACAAAAATCCCTCACCCCGGCATCAGGAATTTCCTTCCCAGGACACCAAAATAGCTTGATTTTTAAAAACTAGAAAAAGCACCATTTTTCACCATGAAATTCAAGCCCGAATCTCGTTCTGGTGTCCGTTTTTACATTTGGGTCAAAAAAAAATTTGCCTCCTGGGCACAAAAATCCCTCACCCCGGCATCAGGAATTTCCTTCCCAGGACACCAAAATAGCTTGATTTTTAAAAACTAGAAAAAGCACCATTTTAAAGCATAAAATTTAACGCCGAATCTCATTCTGGCATCCGTTTTTACATTTGGGTAAAAGAAAAAAAATCGCCTCCTAGGCACAAAAATCCCTCACCCCGGCATAAGGAATTTCCTACCCCGGACACCACAAGAAGCTTGATTATTAAAAACTATAAAAGCACGATTTTTCACAATGAAATTTAACCCCCGAATCTCATTCTGGCATCCTTTTTTACATTTGGGTAAAAGAAAAAAAATTGCCCCCTGGGCACAAAAATCCCTGACCCCGGCATCAGGAATTTCCTTCCCAGGACACCAAAATAGCTTGATTTTTAAAAACTAGAAAAAGCACCATTTTAAAGCATAAAATTTAACGCCGAATCTCATTCTGGCATCCGTTTTTACATTTGGGTAAAAGAAAAAAAATCGCCTCCTAGGCACAAAAATCCCTCACCCCGGCATAAGGAATTTCCTACCCCAGACACCAAAAGAAGCTTGATTATTAAAAACTATAAAAGCACCATTTTTCACCATGAAATTTAACCCCGAATCTCATTCTGGCATCCATTTTTACATTAGTTTTTTTTAAAAAAAATTTACCTCCTGGCCACAAAAATCCCTGACCCCGGTACCAGGAATTTCCTTCCCAGGACACCAAAATAGCTTGATTTTTAAAAACTAGAAAAAGCACCATTTTTCACCATTAAATTCAACCCCGAATCTCGTTCTGGTGTTCGTTTTTACATTTCGGTCAAAAAAAAAATTGCCTCCTGGGCACAAAAATCCCTCACCCCGGCATCAGGAATTTCCTTCCCAGGACACCAAAATAGCTTGATTTTTAAAAACTAGAAAAAGCACCATTTTAAAGCATAAAATTTAACGCCGAATCTCATTCTGGCATCCGTTTTTACATTTGGGTAAAAGAAAAAAAAATCGCCTCCTAGGCACAAAAATCCCTCACCCCGGCATAAGGAATTTCCTACCCCGGACACCACAAGAAGCTTGATTATTAAAAACTATAAAAGCACGATTTTTCACAATGAAATTTAACCCCCGAATCTCATTCTGGCATCCTTTTTTACATTTGGGTAAAAGAAAAAAAATTGCCCCCTGGGCACAAAAATCCCTGACCCCGGCATCAGGAATTTCCTTCCCAGGACACCAAAATAGCTTGATTTTTAAAAACTAGAAAAAGCACCATTTTAAAGCATAAAATTTAACGCCGAATCTCATTCTGGCATCCGTTTTTACATTTGGGTAAAAGAAAAAAAATCGCCTCCTAGGCACAAAAATCCCTCACCCCGGCATAAGGAATTTCCTACCCCAGACACCAAAAGAAGCTTGATTATTAAAAACTATAAAAGCACCATTTTTCACCATGAAATTTAACCCCGAATCTCATTCTGGCATCCATTTTTACATTAGTTTTTTTTAAAAAAAATTTACCTCCTGGCCACAAAAATCCCTGACCCCGGTACCAGGAATTTCCTTCCCAGGACACCAAAATAGCTTGATTTTTAAAAACTAGAAAAAGCACCATTTTTCACCATTAAATTCAACCCCGAATCTCGTTCTGGTGTTCGTTTTTACATTTCGGTCAAAAAAAAAATTGCCTCCTGGGCACAAAAATCCCTCACCCCGGCATCAGGAATTTCCTTCCCAGGACACCAAAATAGCTTGATTTTTAAAAACTAGAAAAAGCACCATTTTAAAGCATAAAATTTAACGCCGAATCTCATTCTGGCATCCGTTTTTACATTTGGGTAAAAGAAAAAAAAATCGCCTCCTAGGCACAAAAATCCCTCACCCCGGCATAAGGAATTTCCTACCCCGGACACCACAAGAAGCTTGATTATTAAAAACTATAAAAGCACGATTTTTCACAATGAAATTTAACCCCCGAATCTCATTCTGGCATCCTTTTTTACATTTGGGTAAAAGAAAAAAAATTGCCCCCTGGGCACAAAAATCCCTGACCCCGGCATCAGGAATTTCCTTCCCAGGACACCAAAATAGCTTGATTTTTAAAAACTAGAAAAAGCACCATTTTAAAGCATAAAATTTAACGCCGAATCTCATTCTGGCATCCGTTTTTACATTTGGGTAAAAGAAAAAAAATCGCCTCCTAGGCACAAAAATCCCTCACCCCGGCATAAGGAATTTCCTACCCCAGACACCAAAAGAAGCTTGATTATTAAAAACTATAAAAGCACCATTTTTCACCATGAAATTTAACCCCGAATCTCATTCTGGCATCCTTTTTTACATTTGGGTCAAAAAAAAATTTGCCTCCTGGGCACAAAAATCCCTGACCCCGGCATCAGGAATTTCGTTCCCAGGACACCAAAATAGCTTGATTTTTAAAAACTAGAAAAAGCACCATTTTTCACCATGAAATTTAACCCCAAATCTCATTCTGGCATCCGTTTTTACATTTGGGTAAAAGAAAAAAACTTCGCCTCCTAGGCACAAAAATCCCTCACCCCGGCATAAGGAATTTCCTACCCCGGACACCAAAAGAAGCTTGATTATTAAAAACTATAAAAGCACCATTTTTCACCATGAAATTTAACCCCGAATCTCATTCCGGCATCCTTTTTTACATTTGGGTAAAAGAAAAAAATCTCCTCCTGGTGTCCTTCCCCGGACACCAAAAGAAGATTGATTTTTAAAAACTAGAAAAAGCACCATTTTTCACCATGAAATTTAACCCCGAATCTCATTCTGGCATCCATTTTTACATTAGTTTTTTTTAAAAAAAATTTACCTCCTGGCCACAAAAATCCCTGACCCCGGTACCAGGAATTTCCTTCCCAGGACACCAAAATAGCTTGATTTTTAAAAACTAGAAAAAGCACCATTTTTCACCATTAAATTCAACCCCGAATCTCGTTCTGGTGTTCGTTTTTACATTTCGGTCAAAAAAAAATTGCCTCCTGGGCACAAAAATCCCTCACCCCGGCATCAGGAATTTCCTTCCCAGGACACCAAAATAGCTTGATTTTTAAAAACTAGAAAAAGCACCATTTTAAAGCATAAAATTTAACGCCGAATCTCATTCTGGCATCCGTTTTTACATTTGGGTAAAAGAAAAAAAAATCGCCTCCTAGGCACAAAAATCCCTCACCCCGGCATAAGGAATTTCCTACCCCGGACACCACAAGAAGCTTGATTATTAAAAACTATAAAAGCACGATTTTTCACAATGAAATTTAACCCCCGAATCTCATTCTGGCATCCTTTTTTACATTTGGGTAAAAGAAAAAAAATTGCCCCCTGGGCACAAAAATCCCTGACCCCGGCATCAGGAATTTCCTTCCCAGGACACCAAAATAGCTTGATTTTTAAAAACTAGAAAAAGCACCATTTTAAAGCATAAAATTTAACGCCGAATCTCATTCTGGCATCCGTTTTTACATTTGGGTAAAAGAAAAAAAATCGCCTCCTAGGCACAAAAATCCCTCACCCCGGCATAAGGAATTTCCTACCCCAGACACCAAAAGAAGCTTGATTATTAAAAACTATAAAAGCACCATTTTTCACCATGAAATTTAACCCCGAATCTCATTCTGGCATCCTTTTTTACATTTGGGTCAAAAAAAAATTTGCCTCCTGGGCACAAAAATCCCTGACCCCGGCATCAGGAATTTCGTTCCCAGGACACCAAAATAGCTTGATTTTTAAAAACTAGAAAAAGCACCATTTTTCACCATGAAATTTAACCCCAAATCTCATTCTGGCATCCGTTTTTACATTTGGGTAAAAGAAAAAAACTTCGCCTCCTAGGCACAAAAATCCCTCACCCCGGCATAAGGAATTTCCTACCCCGGACACCAAAAGAAGCTTGATTATTAAAAACTATAAAAGCACCATTTTTCACCATGAAATTTAACCCCGAATCTCATTCCGGCATCCTTTTTTACATTTGGGTAAAAGAAAAAAATCTCCTCCTGGTGTCCTTCCCCGGACACCAAAAGAAGATTGATTTTTAAAAACTAGAAAAAGCACCATTTTTCACCATGAAATTTAACCCCGAATCTCATTCTGGCATCCATTTTTACATTAGTTTTTTTTAAAAAAAATTTACCTCCTGGCCACAAAAATCCCTGACCCCGGTACCAGGAATTTCCTTCCCAGGACACCAAAATAGCTTGATTTTTAAAAACTAGAAAAAGCACCATTTTTCACCATTAAATTCAACCCCGAATCTCGTTCTGGTGTTCGTTTTTACATTTCGGTCAAAAAAAAAATTGCCTCCTGGGCACAAAAATCCCTCACCCCGGCATCAGGAATTTCCTTCCCAGGACACCAAAATAGCTTGATTTTTAAAAACTAGAAAAAGCACCATTTTAAAGCATAAAATTTAACGCCGAATCTCATTCTGGCATCCGTTTTTACATTTGGGTAAAAGAAAAAAAAATCGCCTCCTAGGCACAAAAATCCCTCACCCCGGCATAAGGAATTTCCTACCCCGGACACCACAAGAAGCTTGATTATTAAAAACTATAAAAGCACGATTTTTCACAATGAAATTTAACCCCCGAATCTCATTCTGGCATCCTTTTTTACATTTGGGTAAAAGAAAAAAAATTGCCCCCTGGGCACAAAAATCCCTGACCCCGGCATCAGGAATTTCCTTCCCAGGACACCAAAATAGCTTGATTTTTAAAAACTAGAAAAAGCACCATTTTAAAGCATAAAATTTAACGCCGAATCTCATTCTGGCATCCGTTTTTACATTTGGGTAAAAGAAAAAAAATCGCCTCCTAGGCACAAAAATCCCTCACCCCGGCATAAGGAATTTCCTACCCCAGACACCAAAAGAAGCTTGATTATTAAAAACTATAAAAGCACCATTTTTCACCATGAAATTTAACCCCGAATCTCATTCTGGCATCCTTTTTTACATTTGGGTCAAAAAAAAATTTGCCTCCTGGGCACAAAAATCCCTGACCCCGGCATCAGGAATTTCGTTCCCAGGACACCAAAATAGCTTGATTTTTAAAAACTAGAAAAAGCACCATTTTTCACCATGAAATTTAACCCCAAATCTCATTCTGGCATCCGTTTTTACATTTGGGTAAAAGAAAAAAACTTTGCCTCCTAGGCACAAAAATCCCTCACCCCGGCATAAGGAATTTCCTACCCCGGACACCAAAAGAAGCTTGATTATTAAAAACTATAAAAGCACCATTTTTCACCATGAAATTTAACCCCGAATCTCATTCCGGCATCCTTTTTTACATTTGGGTAAAAGAAAAAAATCTCCTCCTGGTGTCCTTCCCCGGACACCAAAAGAAGATTGATTTTTAAAAACTAGAAAAAGCACCATTTTTCACCATGAAATTTAACCCCGAATCTCATTCTGGCATCCATTTTTACATTAGTTTTTTTTAAAAAAAATTTACCTCCTGGCCACAAAAATCCCTGACCCCGGTACCAGGAATTTCCTTCCCAGGACACCAAAATAGCTTGATTTTTAAAAACTAGAAAAAGCACCATTTTTCACCATTAAATTCAACCCCGAATCTCGTTCTGGTGTTCGTTTTTACATTTCGGTCAAAAAAAAAAATTGCCTCCTGGGCACAAAAATCCCTCACCCCGGCATCAGGAATTTCCTTCCCAGGACACCAAAATAGCTTGATTTTTAAAAACTAGAAAAAGCACCATTTTAAAGCATAAAATTTAACGCCGAATCTCATTCTGGCATCCGTTTTTACATTTGGGTAAAAGAAAAAAAAATCGCCTCCTAGGCACAAAAATCCCTCACCCCGGCATAAGGAATTTCCTACCCCGGACACCACAAGAAGCTTGATTATTAAAAACTATAAAAGCACCATTTTTCACAATGAAATTTAACCCCCGAATCTCATTCTGGCATCCTTTTTTACATTTGGGTAAAAGAAAAAAAATTGCCCCCTGGGCACAAAAATCCCTCACCCCGGCATCAGGAATTTCCTTCCCAGGACACCAAAATAGCTTGATTTTTAAAAACTAGAAAAAGCACCATTTTAAAGCATAAAATTTAACGCCGAATCTCATTCTGGCATCCGTTTTTACATTTGGGTAAAAGAAAAAAAATCGCCTCCTAGGCACAAAAATCCCTCACCCCGGCATAAGGAATTTCCTACCCCAGACACCAAAAGAAGCTTGATTATTAAAAACTATAAAAGCACCATTTTTCACCATGAAATTTAACCCCGAATCTCATTCTGGCATCCTTTTTTACATTTGGGTCAAAAAAAAATTTGCCTCCTGGGCACAAAAATCCCTGACCCCGGCATCAGGAATTTCGTTCCCAGGACACCAAAATAGCTTGATTTTTAAAAACTAGAAAAAGCACCATTTTTCACCATGAAATTTAACCCCAAATCTCATTCTGGCATCCGTTTTTACATTTGGGTAAAAGAAAAAAACTTCGCCTCCTAGGCACAAAAATCCCTCACCCCGGCATAAGGAATTTCCTACCCCGGACACCAAAAGAAGCTTGATTATTAAAAACTATAAAAGCACCATTTTTCACCATGAAATTTAACCCCGAATCTCATTCCGGCATCCTTTTTTACATTTGGGTAAAAGAAAAAAATCTCCTCCTGGTGTCCTTCCCAGGACACCAAAAGAAGATTGATTTTTAAAAACTAGAAAAAGCACCATTTTTCACCATGAAATTTAACCCCAAATCTCATTCTGGCATCCGTTTTTACATTTGGGTAAAAGAAAAAAAAATCGCCTCCTAGGCACTAAAATCCCTCACCACGGCATAAGGAATTTCCTTCCCCGGACACCAAAAGAAGATTGATTTTTAAAAACTAGAAAAAGCACCATTTTTCACCATGAAATTTAACCCCGAATCTCATTCTGGCATCCATTTTTACATTAGTTTTTTTTTAAAAAAATTTACCTCCTGGCCACAAAAATCCCTGACCCCGGTACCAGGAATTTCCTTCCCAGGACACCAAAATAGCTTGATTTTTAAAAACTAGAAAAAGCACCATTTTTCACCATTAAATTCAACCCCGAATCTCGTTCTGGTGTTCGTTTTTACATTTCGGTCAAAAAAAAAATTGCCTCCTGGGCACAAAAATCCCTCACCCCGGCATCAGGAATTTCCTTCCCAGGACACCAAAATAGCTTGATTTTTAAAAACTAGAAAAAGCACCATTTTAAAGCATAAAATTTAACGCCGAATCTCATTCTGGCATCCGTTTTTACATTTGGGTAAAAGAAAAAAAAATCGCCTCCTAGGCACAAAAATCCCTCACCCCGGCATAAGGAATTTCCTACCCCGGACACCACAAGAAGCTTGATTATTAAAAACTATAAAAGCACCATTTTTCACAATGAAATTTAACCCCCGAATCTCATTCTGGCATCCTTTTTTACATTTGGGTAAAAGAAAAAAAATTGCCCCCTGGGCACAAAAATCCCTGACCCCGGCATCAGGAATTTCCTTCCCAGGACACCAAAATAGCTTGATTTTTAAAAACTAGAAAAAGCACCATTTTAAAGCATAAAATTTAACGCCGAATCTCATTCTGGCATCCGTTTTTACATTTGGGTAAAAGAAAAAAAATCGCCTCCTAGGCACAAAAATCCCTCACCCCGGCATAAGGAATTTCCTACCCCAGACACCAAAAGAAGCTTGATTATTAAAAACTATAAAAGCACCATTTTTCACCATGAAATTTAACCCCGAATCTCATTCTGGCATCCTTTTTTACATTTGGGTCAAAAAAAAATTTGCCTCCTGGGCACAAAAATCCCTGACCCCGGCATCAGGAATTTCGTTCCCAGGACACCAAAATAGCTTGATTTTTAAAAACTAGAAAAAGCACCATTTTTCACCATGAAATTTAACCCCAAATCTCATTCTGGCATCCGTTTTTACATTTGGGTAAAAGAAAAAAACTTCGCCTCCTAGGCACAAAAATCCCTCACCCCGGCATAAGGAATTTCCTACCCCGGACACCAAAAGAAGCTTGATTATTAAAAACTATAAAAGCACCATTTTTCACCATGAAATTTAACCCCGAATCTCATTCCGGCATCCTTTTTTACATTTGGGTAAAAGAAAAAAATCTCCTCCTGGTGTCCTTCCCAGGACACCAAAAGAAGATTGATTTTTAAAAACTAGAAAAAGCACCATTTTTCACCATGAAATTTAACCCCAAATCTCATTCTGGCATCCGTTTTTACATTTGGGTAAAAGAAAAAAAAATCGCCTCCTAGGCACTAAAATCCCTCACCACGGCATAAGGAATTTCCTTCCCCGGACACCAAAAGAAGATTGATTTTTAAAAACTAGAAAAAGCACCATTTTTCACCATGAAATTTAACCCCGAATCTCATTCTGGCATCCATTTTTACATTAGTTTTTTTTAAAAAAAATTTACCTCCTGGCCACAAAAATCCCTGACCCCGGTACCAGGAATTTCCTTCCCAGGACACCAAAATAGCTTGATTTTTAAAAACTAGAAAAAGCACCATTTTTCACCATTAAATTCAACCCCGAATCTCGTTCTGGTGTTCGTTTTTACATTTCGGTCAAAAAAAAAATTGCCTCCTGGGCACAAAAATCCCTCACCCCGGCATCAGGAATTTCCTTCCCAGGACACCAAAATAGCTTGATTTTTAAAAACTAGAAAAAGCACCATTTTAAAGCATAAAATTTAACGCCGAATCTCATTCTGGCATCCGTTTTTACATTTGGGTAAAAGAAAAAAAAATCGCCTCCTAGGCACAAAAATCCCTCACCCCGGCATAAGGAATTTCCTACCCCGGACACCACAAGAAGCTTGATTATTAAAAACTATAAAAGCACCATTTTTCACAATGAAATTTAACCCCCGAATCTCATTCTGGCATCCTTTTTTACATTTGGGTAAAAGAAAAAAAATTGCCCCCTGGGCACAAAAATCCCTGACCCCGGCATCAGGAATTTCCTTCCCAGGACACCAAAATAGCTTGATTTTTAAAAACTAGAAAAAGCACCATTTTAAAGCATAAAATTTAACGCCGAATCTCATTCTGGCATCCGTTTTTACATTTGGGTAAAAGAAAAAAAATCGCCTCCTAGGCACAAAAATCCCTCACCCCGGCATAAGGAATTTCCTACCCCAGACACCAAAAGAAGCTTGATTATTAAAAACTATAAAAGCACCATTTTTCACCATGAAATTTAACCCCGAATCTCATTCTGGCATCCTTTTTTACATTTGGGTCAAAAAAAAATTTGCCTCCTGGGCACAAAAATCCCTGACCCCGGCATCAGGAATTTCGTTCCCAGGACACCAAAATAGCTTGATTTTTAAAAACTAGAAAAAGCACCATTTTTCACCATGAAATTTAACCCCAAATCTCATTCTGGCATCCGTTTTTACATTTGGGTAAAAGAAAAAAAAATCGCCTCCTAGGCACTAAAATCCCTCACCACGGCATAAGGAATTTCCTTCCCCGGACACCAAAAGAAGATTGATTTTTAAAAACTAGAAAAAGCACCATTTTTCACCATGAAATTTAACCCGGAATCTCATTCTGGCATCCATTTTCACATTAGTTTTTTTTAAAAAAAAATTACCTCCTGGCCACAAAAATCCCTGACCCCGGTACCAGGAATTTCCTTCCCAGGACACCAAAATAGCTTGATTTTTAAAAACTAGAAAAAGCACCATTTTTCACCATTAAATTCAACCCCGAATCTCGTTCTGGTGTTCGTTTTTACATTTCGGTCAAAAAAAAAAATTGCCTCCTGGGCACAAAAATCCCTCACCCCGGCATCAGGAATTTCCTTCCCAGGACACCAAAATAGCTTGATTTTTAAAAACTAGAAAAAGCACCATTTTAAAGCATAAAATTTAACGCCGAATCTCATTCTGGCATCCGTTTTTACATTTGGGTAAAAGAAAAAAAAATCGCCTCCTAGGCACAAAAATCCCTCACCCCGGCATAAGGAATTTCCTACCCCGGACACCACAAGAAGCTTGATTATTAAAAACTATAAAAGCACCATTTTTCACAATGAAATTTAACCCCCGAATCTCATTCTGGCATCCTTTTTTACATTTGGGTAATAGAAAAAAAATTGCCCCCTGGGCACAAAAATCCCTGACCCCGGCATCAGGAATTTCCTTCCCAGGACACCAAAATAGCTTGATTTTTAAAAACTAGAAAAAGCACCATTTTAAAGCATAAAATTTAACGCCGAATCTCATTCTGGCATCCGTTTTTACATTTGGGTAAAAGAAAAAAAATTCACCTCCTAGGCACAAAAATCCCTCACCCCGGCATAAGGAATTTCCTTCCCCGGACACCAAAAGAAGCTTGATTATTAAAAACTATAAAAGCACCATTTTTCACCATGAAATTTAACCCCGAATCTCATTCCGGCATCCTTTTTTACATTTGGGTAAAAGAAAAAAAATCTCCTCCTTGTGTCCTTCCCAGGACACCAAAAGAAGATTGATTTTTAAAAACTAGAAAAAGCACCATTTTTCACCATTAAATTCAACCCCGAATCTCATTCTGGTGTCCGTTTTTACATTTGGGTCAAAAAAAATTTCCCTCCTGGGCACAAAAATCCCTGACCCCGGCATCAGGAATTTCCATCCCAGGACACCAAAATAGCTTGATTTTTAAAAACTAGAAAAAGCACCATTTTTCACCATGAAATTCAACCCCGAATCTCGTTCTGGTGTCCATTTTTACATTTGGGTCAAAAAAAATTTGCCTCCTGGGCACAAAAATCCCTGACCCCGGCATCAGGAATTTCCTTCCCAGGACACCAAAATAGCTTGATTTTTAAAAACTAGAAAAAGGACCATTTTTCACCATGAAATTCAACCCCGAATCTCGTTCTGGTGTCCGTTTTTACATTTGGGTCAAAAAAAATTTGCCTCCTGGGCACAAAAATCCCTGACCCCGGCATCAGGAATTTCCTTCCCAGGACACCAAAATAGCTTGATTTTTAAAAACTAGAAAAATGACCATTTTTCACCATGAAATTCAACCCCGAATCTCGTTCTGGTGTCCGTTTTTACATTTGGGTCAAAAAAAATTTGTCTCCTGGGCACAAATATCCCTGACCCCGGCATCAGGAATTTCCTTCCCAGGACACCAAAATAGCTTGATTTTTAAAAACTAGAAAAAGCACCATTTTTCACCATGAAATTCAACCCCGAATCTCATTCTGGTGTCCGTTTTTACATTTGGGTCAAAAAAAAATTTGCCACCTGGGCACAAAAATCCCTGACCCCGGCATCAGGAATTTCCTTCCCAGGACACCAAAATAGCTTGATTTTTAAAAACTAGAAAAAGGACCATTTTTCACCATGAAATTCAACCCCGAATCTCATTCCGGCATCCTTTTTTACATTTGGGTAAAAGAAAAAAAATCTCCTCCTGGTGTCCTTCCCAGGACACCAAAAGAAGATTGATTTTTAAAAACTAGAAAAATCACCATTTTTCACCATGAAATTTAACCCCAAATCTCATTCTGGCATCTGTTTTTACATTTGGGTAAAAGAAAAAAAATCGCCTCCTAGGCACAAAAATCCCTCACCCCGGCATAAGGAATTTCCTACCCCGGACACCAAAAGAAGATTGATTTTTAAAAACTAGAAAAAGCACCATTTTTTACCATGAAATTTAACCCCGAATCTCATTCTGGCATCCATTTTTACATTAGTTTTTTTTAAAAAAAAATTTACCTCCTGGGCACAAAAATCCCTGACCCCGGCAACAGGAATTTCCTTCCCAGGACACCAAAATAGCTTGATTTTTAAAAACTAGAAAAAGCACCATTTTAAAGCATAAAATTTAACGCCGAATCTCATTCTGGCATCCGTTTTTACATTTGGGTAAAAGAAAAAAAAATCGCCTCCTAGGCACAAAAATCCCTCACCCCGGGGACTTCCGGTGGCGGCGCGGCGCCGAAGACAGCCTTCCTGTTTGTTTTTTTGCCCGAAACAGCGCCGATCAGCTGTTCGGGCGAAATTGAAGCCCCCTCCTTGGGAGAAGAGGAGGGGGTGAGGCCCCAGGTAGGGGTAGAGTTCTCCGGGGCCGCCTGAGCTTGGAGCTTGGGCGGCTGAAGGATTGAACTCCCCCGAAGCCTGGGTTGCTCCCAGCTGGCTGTCGTCTCTGCTCCGAACTTCTTGGAGCAGAGCCAGGCGTCTGCGAACCATCCCTGCCTGAAGAAAGGACTATGGTTTAAAGGAGCAGGCAGAGCGGTACAAGAGGAAAAGGTGAAGAGGATTATTTTACTATACTCTCAAGCTTGTTGGACTTTTTAAACTTTAAGTGAAAGTGCGTCACAATTGAGGACTAAAAGATGGCGGTGAAACCTCCCCCTAAAACTCTTCGGAGTGGTGGATCCTCGCCAGTGCAACAAACATCACTACAGGCGTTGCACCCTCCTGAAGCGCTGACATCGAAGGATTTGCGAGATGCTTTGGATAAACATGCCCAGGTACTTTTGGAATCAATTAATCAATCAATGGCTGATAAATTTGCACAGATGGAGGAGAAATTGGAGAAATTGGAGGAGAGAATGGAAGAGAGGATGGAACAGAAGCTCAGCATGATGAAGGTAGACATTTTGTCTTCAGTGCATAAAGTGGCGGAATGTGTGGAAGATTTAGATGAAAAAATGGATGATCTGGCTCAAAGGAATGCTATATTAGAAGTAAAAGCACGGGAGAATGAAAATGCAAGAGACAAAATGGAACGGGAGTTAAGCCTTGCCCAATATTACCAGATGCAGTTTGCTGTCAGAATCAGAGGTTTAAAAGAGAATATTAAAGAAGATTTAAAGCAGCTGATCTCTGAGGCTCTCGAAGTGGTATTGAACCAGCCAGCATCTGAAATAAGAGCAGCTATGGATAAAGTGTTTCGGGTGAATTCATGGATTGCCAGACAGAGAAAGTTGCCTAGAGATGTGGTGGTTTATTTTGCAAAAAGAGAAATTAGAGATCAAGTTATACAAGCTGCCTATGATGCTAAAGTTGTGATTGCTGAACAAGAAGTCTTGGTTTTAAAAGAAATCCCTCCAAGGATTTTAAGGGGAAGGAAGGACTATACATTTCTCGTGCATGAGCTTAAGCAAAGAGATATAAGGTTCAGATGGGAGATTCCAGATGGGCTGATGGTGATGCATGAAGGTAAAAGGTATCGGCTGATTACTGTGAAGCAAGCGCGTGATTTCTACAATAATGTCTTAAAAGCAACCCCATTAACACTTCTGGAAGCTGTAAAGGGATCTGGAGAAGGAGAACATCAAGAGGATGAAACAGAGGAAAATGGTGCTGGAGGAGATCAAGCTACAATTTCTTTGGATGATCCTAGAGAGCAAAGAGTAACGCGTGCTGCTTTAAAACGAGCAAAGAAAATAAAAGAACAAGATCAGCAAAAGTCCTCAGATTCTTCACAACGTACTTATAGCCAAGCTGTGGGAGGAGCACGGCCTAAAGAAGTTAGTCCTATCAAAGCTGTGGTCCAAGAGCTTTTGGAGGATATGCATGGCAACTAAATTTTTAACCTGGAATGTTAATGGACTAAATTCACCGCAGAAGAGGAAGAAAGTTTTTCAATATTTAAAACAATTTAAGATAGATGTTATATGTCTGCAAGAAACGCATATTAGAGTTTTGGATCAAAAGCACTTACTGAACTCGAGACTGGGTACGCAATTTGTTGCTTCTGCAGAGAATAAGAAAAATGGAGTGGTTGTTTATGTTAAAAGTGCCTTAACAGCAGACTTAATTGAAGCAGATAAGCATGGAAGATATGTTATGATTGAGCTGTTGTTAGAAGGTAAAAAGACGCTTTTAGTTGGATTATATGCACCTAACCAACAACAAGCTGACTTTTTTAGCTTACTTCATACAAAGCTTACCCAGTTGGATTATAAATCTTTTATTTTTATGGGGGACTGGAATGGTGTTTTGGATGTACAGTTGGATAAGGCTGGAGCTTTTAAGCGCATTCCAAGTCATGCTAGATTGCCTAAATCTTTTTTTGAAATGAAGGACGACCTGGAATTGCGAGATATTTGGCGTGAGAGACACTTGCAGGAGAAGGATTATACTTTTTATTCTGACAGACACCAATCTTTTTCGAGGATTGATTTTATTTTGTTGACTAATGATTTTTTTTTGAGAACTAAAAAGGTGAAGATTTGTGCAAGAACTATCTCTGACCACAGTCCAGTTTGGTTGGAGATTGATAAGGAGAAAAGAGATAGGCGCTCGTGGCGCGTAAATGAGAATTTGTTTAGAAATCAGAGAAATGTGGAAGAATGCAAACAGCGGATGAAGGATTTTTTTGAGATTAATATGAATAAGGGTACCTCTATGGATATGGTTTGGGATGCTAGCAAGGCCTATATGAGAGGGGTGTTGATATATATGAATAATAGACATAGACGTGCAGTGGAAACTAGAAGGAAAGAACTGGAGAATGAAATAAAGGAAAAAGAAAAGGCTTTGATTTTGAACCCAGAGGATGCGAAGATTAAGGAGGCTATTAGACTGCTAAGAGGACAATTTGATAAATTAATGGCTGATCAAGTGGCGACCAATCTGCGGTTTGCTAGGCATAATACTTTTTGCAACGCTAATAAACCAGGCAGATGGTTAGCTTATAGACTGAGGAAAAAACAAAGGGCCTCTAATATAGATAAGATTGAGTATAAAGGAAGGGTTGTGTTTCAACAGAATCTTATTAAGGATGCTTTTGTGGATTTTTATTCGAAATTATATACTAAAGAGGAAATTAATGTAAAAGATATTGATATATACTTGGAGAATGCTAGCATCCCGGTTCTTACGCAAGTACAAAAAGAGGGGATTAATCAACTGATTACAGAAGAAGAAATTTTTATAGCAATTAAGGAACTGAAGCTGGATAAAGCACCAGGCACGGATGGCTTGACTGCGGCCTATTATAAAAATTTACAATTAGAGATGATAAAACCGTTAAAGGAACTGTTCCAGACAATCCAGAGGGGGGGAAAGGTGCCACCGTCTTGGAGAACAGCTTTTATCTCTTTGATTCCGAAGGAAGACCAGGATGCTACTCAAGTTAAAAATTACAGACCGATATCGCTTTTAAATACAGATTATAAGATATTTGCTAAGGTTTTGGCTAATAGACTGATGAGGGTTCTGCAACAGGTGATTCATGGGGATCAAACGGGGTTTATTAGTGGTAGGCAAATGAAAAATAATGTGAGACATATAGTTGATGTGTTAGAGTTTTTGGAAAGGCACAACCAGATCTCTGCAGCGCTAATCTTTTTAGATGCTGAAAAGGCCTTTGATCAATTGAATTGGCAATTTTTGTTGAAAGTTTTAGACAAAATGGATTTTGGGGAAAAATTTTTACAACCGATTAGGGCATTATATCAAAAACAAACTGCCCGAATCATAGTTAACAATAGCCTGACAGCAGCATGTAATATTGAGAAGGGCACAAGGCAAGGATGTCCGTTATCGCCCTTGTTATTTGTGTTAACATTAGAGATATTATTGGTTAAGATTCGGAATTCGGAAAAAATTAAGGGGATACAAGTTGGAGATCAGGACTATAGATTGAGAGCATTTGCAGATGATCTGGTTGTTACAGTGACCCAGCCAGAGAACTCTGTTGTGGACCTGATGGAGATAATAACACAATATGGGAAGGTTTCTGGATTTAAAGTAAATACACAGAAAACTAAGATTTTGGCTAGAAATATGACAGTTTCACAGAAGGCTCTCTTAGAAGGATTAACTGGATTTGAGATTGTTAAAAGGGTTAAATATTTGGGGGTGATTTTGTCGCCCTCTAATACAAAGCTATATAAAAATAATTATGAAAAACTATGGGGGAAAATTCAAAAAGAATTGGAGAGTTGGGAAAAATTGCAATTGTCTTTGTTGGGACGGATTGCAGCAGTGAAAATGAATGTCCTGCCCAAATTTTTATTTTTATTTCAAATGATACCGATTCTTAAGAAAGATTCTAACTTGGAGGAATGGCAGCGTGGTATCAATAAATTTGTGTGGGCAGGGAAAAAGCCACGAGTTAAACTTAAGATTATGCAGGATACTCGTGAGAGAGGTGGCCTTAAATTGCCTAATTTTAAACTATATTATGAAGCTGCTGCATTAGTAGGAATAAGCGATTGGATTAATTTGACACAACCGAGGTTATTAAATCTTGAGGGCCATGACTTGTTGTTTGGCTGGCATGCATATTTGTTGTATGATAAGAAGGTAGATACTGTGTTTAGGATGCATATTTTAAGGCAGGCATTGCTGAGAGTTTGGAAGAAGTATAGACATAAGTTAAGCAGCAAGATACCATTGTGGGCAATTCCAAAACACGCAATAGAAAATATACATGCTGGTTTCAAACATGATGTGACTATGTACAAGGAAATTTTAAGCTTGGAAAGGAATGTTTGGTGTTTGAAATCATATAGCCTCTTGCGAGAAGAGAAGGTTGTTCAAACTTGGTTTCAATATATTCAGTTACGGGCCAGGTGGAAAGAAGACCAGAAAAATGGATTTGCAATGACTGATGAAAATTTGATAAAGCAAATTAGAAATCAGGGACCAGCACATATCAAACGGATATATCTTGCACTGATAGAGATTGATTCAGAAACAGAGCTTGTTAAGGACTGTATGATAAAATGGGCCCAAAACATTCAGGAAGTTATTACAATGGACACGTGGGAAAAGATTTGGGTGAGGAATGTAAAATTTACTCAAGCTCAAAATCTAAGAGAGAACTTTTACAAAATGTTTTATAGATGGCATTTAGATCCTAAAAAGCTTGCAAGTATGTATCCGAATTACCAGCCTAAATGTTGGAGGTGTGGCGATGAAGATGCAACATATTTTCACATATGGTGGACATGTAAGAAGGTTAAGGTTTTTTGGATAAAAGTCTGGTGGAATATGCAGAAGATTTTTAAACGGAGGATAAAGTTTTGTCCGCAATTTTTTTTGTTGGGAATAATTGTCGACGCTACAGTTGTGGACTCCAAGTTGATGTTGAACTTAGTTACGGCAGCAAGACTTTTGATAGGTCAATATTGGAAGAAAGAGGAACTGCCGACTATAGAAGAGTGGACTTTAAAGGTTTCCGACCTGGCAGAGATGGCGAAGATTTCGGCCTATTTGAAAGATCATTCGCAAGAACGTTATATTATGGAATGGAGAAAATGGATTGAGTTTATCCAGAACAAGTATAGGGTTAAGAAGTTTTATGTAGCATTCGAATAAGTCTTCTTTCGTTTTTTTCTTTTTCTATCTTAGTTTTATAAATATATTTAATATTGCTAAGGTTTGTTTTATCCTATATAAGCTAGAGAGTGATGGATTTTAGAATTTATAGTTGTTAGTATATGGTTGTTTATGATTGCTTTTTTATATATATATACCTTGTATTTAGCTCTGGGAAGTCGGGGGGAGGGGGGGAGGTGGGGGGGAGGAGGGAGGGGGGGAGGGGGGGAGGTTAGGGGGGAGGTAGGGGGGGAGGAGGGAGGGGGAAGGGGGGCTTTTTAAAGGAAAACTGTATTTTAAAATTTTTCAATAAAAAAAAAAATCCCTCACCCCGGCATAAGGAATTTCCTACCCCAGACACCAAAAGAAGCTTGATTATTAAAAACTATAAAAGCACCATTTTTCACAATGAAATTTAACCCCGAATCTCATTCTGGCATCCTTTTTTACATTTGGGTAAAAGAAAAAAAATTGCCCCCTGGGCACGAAAATCCCTGACCCCGGCATCAGGAATTTCCTTCCCAGGACACCAAAATAAGCTTGATTTTTAAAAACTAGACAAAGCACCATTTTTCACCATGAAATTTAACCCCAAATCTCATTCTGGCATCCGTTTATACATTTGGGTAAAAGAAAAAAAATTCGCCTCCTAGGCACAAAAATCCCTGACCCCGGCATAAGGAATTTCCTACCCCGGACACCAAAAGAAGCTTGATTATTAAAAACTATAAAAGCACCATTTTTCACCATGAAATTTAACCCCGAATCTCATTCCGGCATCCTTTTTTACATTTGGGTAAAAGAAAAAAAATCTCCTCCTGGTGTCCTTCCCAGGACAGCAAAAGAAGATTGATTTTTAAAAACTAGAAAAAGCACCATTTTTCACCATGAAATTCAACCCTGAATCTCATTCTGGTGTCCGTTTTTACATTTGGGTCAAAAAAAAAATTTACCTCCTGGGCACAAAAATCCCTGACCCCGGCATCAGGAATTTCCTTCCCAGGACACCAAAATAGCTTGATTTTTAAAAACTAGAAAAAGCACCATTTTTCACCATGAAATTCAACCCTGAATCTCATTCTGGTGTCCGATTTTACATTTGGGTCAAAAAAATTTTTTACCTCCTGGGCACAAAAATCCCTGACCCCGGCATCAGGAATTTCCTTCCCAGGACACCAAAATAGCTTGATTTTTAAAAACTAGAAAAAGCACCATTTTTCACCATGAAATTCAATCCCTAATCTCATTCTGGTGTCCGTTTTTACATTTGGGTCAAAAAAAAATTTGCATCCTGGGCACAAAAATCCCTGACCCCGGCATCAGGAATTTCCTTCCCAGGACACCAAAATAGCTTGATTTTTAAAAACTAGAAAAAGCACCATTTTTCACCATGAAATTCAACCCTGAATCTCATTCTGGTGTCCGTTTTTACATTTGGGTCAAAAAAAATTTACCTCCTGGGCACAAAAATCCCTGACCCCGGCATCAGGAATTTCCTTCCCAGGACACCAAAATAGCTTGATTTTTAAAAACTAGAAAAAGCACCATTTTTCACCATGAAATTCAACCCCGAATCTCATTCTGGTGTCCGTTTTTACATTTGGGTCAAAAAAAAATTGCATCCTGGGCACAAAAATCCCTGACCCCGGCATCAGGAATTTCCTTCCCAGGACACCAAAATAGCTTGATTTTTAAAAACTAGAAAAAGCACCATTTTTCACCATGAAATTCAACCCCGAATCTCATTCTGGTGTCCGTTTTTACATTTGGGTCAAAAAAAAATTTGCCACCTGGGAAAAAAAATCCCTGACCCCGGCATCAGGAATTTCCTTCCCAGGACACCAAAATAGCTTGATTTTTAAAAACTAGAAAAAGCACCATTTTTCACCATGAAATTCAACCCCGAATCTCATTCTGGTGTCCGTTTTTACATTTGGGTCAAAAAAAAAATTTGCATCCTGGTCACAAAAATCCCTGACCCCGGCATCAGGAATTTCCTTCCCAGGACACGAAAATAGCTTGATTTTTAAAAACTAGAAAAAGCACCATTTTTCACCATGAAATTCAACCCTGAATCTCATTCTGGTGTCCGTTTTTACATTTGGGTCAAAAAAAAAATTTACCTCCTGGGCACAAAAATCCCTGACCCCGGCATCAGGAATTTCCTTCCCAGGACACCAAAATAGCTTGATTTTTAAAAACTAGAAAAAGCACCATTTTTCACCATGAAATTCAACCCTGAATCTCATTCTGGTGTCCGATTTTACATTTGGGTCAAAAAATTTTTTTACCTCCTGGGCACAAAAATCCCTGACCCCGGCATCAGGAATTTCCTTCCCAGGACACCAAAATAGCTTGATTTTTAAAAACTAGAAAAAGCACCATTTTTCACCATGAAATTCAATCCCTAATCTCATTCTGGTGTCCGTTTTTACATTTGGGTCAAAAAAAAATTTGCATCCTGGGCACAAAAATCCCTGACCCCGGCATCAGGAATTTCCTTCCCAGGACACCAAAATAGCTTGATTTTTAAAAACTAGAAAAAGCACCATTTTTCACCATGAAATTCAACCCCGAATCTCATTCTGGTGTCCGTTTTTACATTTGGGTCAAAAAAAAATTGCATCCTGGGCACAAAAATCCCTGACCCCGGCATCAGGAATTTCCTTCCCAGGACACCAAAATAGCTTGATTTTTAAAAACTAGAAAAAGCACCATTTTTCACCATGAAATTCAACCCCGAATCTCATTCTGGTGTCCGTTTTTACATTTGGGTCAAAAAAAAATTTGCCACCTGGGAACAAAAATCCCTGACCCCGGCATCAGGAATTTCCTTCCCAGGACACCAAAATAGCTTGATTTTTAAAAACTAGAAAAAGCACCATTTTTCACCATGAAATTCAACCCGGAATCTCATTCTGGTGTCCGTTTTTACATTTGGGTCAAAAAAAAATTTGCATCCTGGGCTCAAAAATCCCTGACCCCGGCATCAGGAATTTCCTTCCCAGGACACGAAAATAGCTTGATTTTTAAAAACTAGAAAAAGCACCATTTTTCACCATGAAATTCAACCCTGAATCTCATTCTGGTGTCCGTTTTTAAATTTGGGTCAAAAAAAAAATTTACCTCCTGGGCACAAAAATCCCTGACCCCGGCATCAGGAATTTCCTTCCCAGGACACCAAAATAGCTTGATTTTTAAAAACTAGAAAAAGCACCATTTTTCACCATGAAATTCAACCCTGAATCTCATTCTGGTGTCCGATTTTACATTTGGGTCAAAAAAATTTTTTACCTCCTGGGCACAAAAATCCCTGACCCCGGCATCAGGAATTTCCTTCCCAGGACACGAAAATAGCTTGATTTTTAAAAACTAGAAAAAGCACCATTTTTCACCATGAAATTCAACCCTGAATCTCATTCTGGTGTCCGTTTTTAAATTTGGGTCAAAAAAAAAATTTACCTCCTGGGCACAAAAATCCCTGACCCCGGCATCAGGAATTTCCTTCCCAGGACACCAAAATAGCTTGATTTTTAAAAACTAGAAAAAGCACCATTTTTCACCATGAAATTCAACCCTGAATCTCATTCTGGTGTCCGATTTTACATTTGGGTCAAAAAAAATTTTTACCTCCTGGGCACAAAAATCCCTGACCCCGGCATCAGGAATTTCCTTCCCAGGACACCAAAATAGCTTGATTTTTAAAAACTAGAAAAAGCACCATTTTTCACCATGAAATTCAATCCCTAATCTCATTCTGGTGTCCGTTTTTACATTTGGGTCAAAAAAAAATTTGCATCCTGGGCACAAAAATCCCTGACCCCGGCATCAGGAATTTCCTTCCCAGGACACCAAAATAGCTTGATTTTTAAAAACTAGAAAAAGCACCATTTTTCACCATGAAATTCAACCCTGAATCTCATTCTGGTGTCCGTTTTTACATTTGGGTCAAAAAAAAAATTTACCTCCTGGGCACAAAAATCCCTGACCCCGGCATCAGGAATTTCCTTCCCAGGACACCAAAATAGCTTGATTTTTAAAAACTAGAAAAAGCACCATTTTTCACCATGAAATTCAACCCCGAATCTCATTCTGGTGTCCGTTTTTACATTTGGGTCAAAAAAAATTTGCCACCTGGGCACAAAAATCCCTGACCCCGGCATCAGGAATTTCCTTCCCAGGACACCAAAATAGCTTGATTTTTAAAAACTAGAAAAAGCACCATTTTTCACCATGAAATTCAACCCCGAATCTCATTCTGGTGTCCGTTTTTACATTTGGGTCAAAAAAAAATTTGCCACCTGGGAACAAAAATCCCTGACCCCGGCATCAGGAATTTCCTTCCCAGGACACCAAAATAGCTTGATTTTTAAAAACTAGAAAAAGCACCATTTTTCACCATGAAATTCAACCCCGAATCTCATTCTGGTGTCCGTTTTTACATTTGGGTCAAAAAAAAAAATTTGCATCCTGGGCACAAAAATCCCTGACCCCGGCATCAGGAATTTCCTTCCCAGGACACCAAAATAGCTTGATTTTTAAAAACTAGAAAAAGCACCATTTTTCACCATGAAATTCAACCCCGAATCTCATTCTGGTGTCCGTTTTTACATTTGGGTCAAAAAAAAATTTGCATCCTGGGCTCAAAAATCCCTGACCCCGGCATCAGGAATTTCCTTCCCAGGACACGAAAATAGCTTGATTTTTAAAAACTAGAAAAAGCACCATTTTTCACCATGAAATTCAACCCTGAATCTCATTCTGGTGTCCGTTTTTACATTTGGGTCAAAAAAAAAATTTACCTCCTGGGCACAAAAATCCCTGACCCCGGCATCAGGAATTTCCTTCCCAGGACACCAAAATAGCTTGATTTTTAAAAACTAGAAAAAGCACCATTTTTCACCATGAAATTCAACCCTGAATCTCATTCTGGTGTCCGATTTTACATTTGGGTCAAAAAAATTTTTTACCTCCTGGGCACAAAAATCCCTGACCCCGGCATCAGGAATTTCCTTCCCAGGACACCAAAATAGCTTGATTTTTAAAAACTAGAAAAAGCACCATTTTTCACCATGAAATTCAACCCCGAATCTCATTCTGGTGTCCGTTTTTACATTTGGGTCAAAAAAAAATTTGCCACCTGGGCACAAAAATCCCTGACCCCGGCATCAGGAATTTCCTTCCCAGGACACCAAAATAGCTTGATTTTTAAAAACTAGAAAAAGCACCATTTTTCACCATGAAATTCAACCCCGAATCTTATTCTGGTGTCCGTTTTTACATTTGGGTCAAAAAAAAATTTGCATCCTGGGCTCAAAAATCCCTGACCCCGGCATCAGGAATTTCCTTCCCAGGACACGAAAATAGCTTGATTTTTAAAAACTAGAAAAAGCACCATTTTTCACAATGAAATTCAACCCTGAATCTCATTCTGGTGTCCGTTTTTACATTTGGGTCAAAAAAAAAATTTACCTCCTGGGCACAAAAATCCCTGACCCCGGCATCAGGAATTTCCTTCCCAGGACACCAAAATAGCTTGATTTTTAAAAACTAGAAAAAGCACCATTTTTCACCATGAAATTCAACCCTGAATCTCATTCTGGTGTCCGATTTTACATTTGGGTCAAAAAAATTTTTTACCTCCTGGGCACAAAAATCCCTGACCCCGGCATCAGGAATTTCCTTCCCAGGACACCAAAATAGCTTGATTTTTAAAAACTAGAAAAAGCACCATTTTTCACCATGAAATTCAATCCCTAATCTCATTCTGGTGTCCGTTTTTACATTTGGGTCAAAAAAAAATTTGCATCCTGGGCACAAAAATCCCTGACCCCGGCATCAGGAATTTCCTTCCCAGGACACCAAAATAGCTTGATTTTTAAAAACTAGAAAAAGCACCATTTTTCACCATGAAATTCTACCCTGAATCTTGTTCTGGTGTCCGATTTTACATTTGGGTCAAAAAATTTTTTTACCTACTGAGCACAAAAATCCCTGACCCCGGCATCAGGAATTTCCTTCCCAGGAGACCAAAATAGCTTGATTTTTAAAAACTAGAAAAAGCACCATTTTTCACCATGAAATTTAACCCTGAATCTCATTCTGGTGTCCGTTTTTACATTTGGGTCAAAAAAAATTTGCCTCCTGGTCACAAAAATCCCTGACCCCGGCATCAGGAATTTCCTTCCCCGGACACCAAAATAGCTTGATTTTTAAAAACTAGAAAAAGCACCATTTTTCACCATGAAATTCAACCCTGAATCTCATTCTGGTGTCCGATTTTACATTTGGGTCAAAAAAATGTTTTACCTCCTGGGCACAAAAATCCCTGACCCCGGCATCAGGAATTTCCTTCCCAGGACACCAAAATAGCTTGATTTTTAAAAACTAGAAAAAGCACCATTTTTCACCATGAAATTTAACCCCAAATCTCATTCTGGCATCTGTTTTTACATTTGGGTAAAAGAAAAAAAAATCGCCTCCTAGGCACAAAACTCCCTCACCCCGGCATAAGGAATTTCCTTCCCCGGACACCAAAAGAAGATTGATTTTTAAAAACTAGAAAAAGCACCATTTTTCACCATGAAATTTAACCCCGAATCTCATTCTCGCATCCATTTTTACATTAGTTTTTTTTTTAAAAAAAAAATTACCTCCTGGGCACAAAAATCCCTGACCCCGGAAACAGGAATTTCCTTCCCAGGACACCAAAATAGCTTGATTTTTAAAAACTAGAAAAAGCCCCATATTTCACCATGAAATTCAACCCTGAATCTCATTCTGGTGTCCGTTTTTACATTTGGGTCAAAAAAAAATTTGCCTCCTGGGCACCAAAATCCCTGACCCCGGTATCAGGAATTTCCTTCCCAGGACACCAAAATAGCTTGATTTTTAAAAACTAGAAAAAGCACCATTTTTCACCATGAAATTTAACCCCAAATCTCATTCTGGCATCTGTTTTTACATTTGTGTAAAAGAAAAAAAAATCGCCTCCTAGGCACAAAACTCCCTCACCCCGGCATAAGGAATTTCCTTCCCCGGACACCAAAAGAAGATTGATTTTTAAAAACTAGAAAAAGCACCATTTTTCACCATGAAATTCAACCCTGAATCTCATTCTGGTGTCCGTTTTTACATTTGGGTCAAAAAAAAATTTGCCACCTGGGCACAAAAATCCCTGACCCCGGCATCAGCAATTTTCCCAGGACACCAAAATAGCTTGATTTTTAAAAACCTGAAAAAGCACGAGTTTTCACCATGAAATTCAACCCCGAATCTGATTCTGGTGTCCGTTTTTACATTTGGGTCAAAAAAAAATTACCTCCTGGGCACAAAAATCCCTGACCCCGGTATCAGGAATTTCCTTCCCAGGACACCAAAATAGCTTGATTTTTAAAAACTAGAAAAAGCACCATTTTTCACCATGAAATTTAACCCCAAATCTCATTCTGGCATCTGTTTTTACATTTGTGTAAAAGAAAAAAAAATCGCCTCCTAGGCACAAAACTCCCTCACCCCGGCATAAGGAATTTCCTTCCCCGGACACCAAAAGAAGATTGATTTTTAAAAACTAGAAAAAGCACCATTTTTCACCATGAAATTCAACCCTGAATCTCATTCTGGTGTCCGTTTTTACATTTGGGTCAAAAAAAAATTTGCCACCTGGGCACAAAAATCCCTGACCCCGGCATCAGGAATTTCCTTCCCAGGACACCAAAATAGCTTGATTTTTAAAAACTAGAAAAAGCACCATTTTTCACCATGAAATTCAACCCCGAATCTCATTCTGGTGTCCGTTTTTACATTTGGGTCAAAAAAAAATTTGCCACCTGGTCACAAAAATCCCTGACCCCGGCATCAGGAATTTCCTTCCCAGGACACCAAAATAGCTTGATTTTTAAAAACTAGAAAAAGCACCATTTTTTACCATGAAATTCAACCCTGAATCTCATTCTGGTGTCCATTTTACATTTGGGTCAAAAAAAAAATTTGCCTCCTGGTCACAAAAATCCCTGACCCCGGCATCAGGAATTTCCTTCCCAGGACACCAAAATAGCTTGATTTTTAAAAACTAGAAAAAGCACCATTTTTCACCATGAAATTCAACCCTGAATCTTGTTCTGGTGTCCGATTTTACATTTGGGTCAAAAAAAATTTTTACCTACTGAGCACAAAAATCCCTGACCCCGGCATCAGGAATTTCCTTCCCAGGAGACCAAAATAGCTTGATTTTTAAAAACTAGAAAAAGCACCATTTTTCACCATGAAATTTAACCCTGAATCTCATTCTGGTGTCCGTTTTTACATTTGGGTCAAAAAAAAATTTACCTCCTGTGCAGAAAAATCCCTGACCCCGGCATCAGGAATTTCCTTCCCCGGACACCAAAATAGCTTGATTTTTAAAAACTAGAAAAAGCACCATTTTTCACCATGAAATTCAACCCTGAATCTCATTCTGGTGTCCGATTTTACATTTGGGTCAAAAAAAAATTTTACCTCCTGGGCACAAAAATCCCTGACCCCGGCATCAGGAATTTCCTTCCCAGGACACCAAAATAGCTTGATTTTTAAAAACTAGAAAAAGCACCATTTTTCACCATGAAATTTAACCCCAAATCTCATTCTGGCATCTGTTTTTACATTTGGGTAAAAGAAAAAAAAATCGCCTCCTAGGCACAAAACTCCCTCACCCCGGCATAAGGAATTTCCTTCCCCGGACACCAAAAGAAGATTGATTTTTCAAAACTAGAAAAAGCACCATTTTTCACCATGAAATTCAACCCTGAATCTCATTCTGGTGTCCGATTTTACATTTGGGTCAAAAAAAAATTTACCTCCTGGGCACAAAAATCCCTGACCCCGGCATCAGGAATTTCCTTCCCAGGACACCAAAATAGCTTGATTTTTAAAAACTAGAAAAAGCACCATTTTTCACCATGAAATTTAACCCCAAATCTCATTCTGGCATCTGTTTTTACATTTGGGTAAAAGAAAAAAAAATCGCCTCCTAGGCACAAAACTCCCTCACCCCGGCATAAGGAATTTCCTTCCCCGGACACCAAAAGAAGATTGATTTTTCAAAACTAGAAAAAGCACCATTTTTCACCATGAAATTCAACCCTGAATCTCATTCTGGTGTCCGTTTTTACATTTGGGTCAAAAAAAAATTGCATCCTGGGCACAAAAATCCCTGACCCCGGCATCAGGAATTTCCTTGCCAGGACACCAAAATAGCTTGATTTTTAAAAACTAGAAAAAGCACCATTTTTCACCATGAAATTCAACCCCGAATCTCATTCTGGTGTCTGTTTTTACATTTGGGTCAAAAAAAAAATTTGCCACCTGGGCACAAAAATCCCTGACCCCGGCATCAGGAATTTCCTTCCCAGGACACCAAAATAGCTTGATTTTTAAAAACAAGAAAAAGCACCATTTTTCACCATGAAATTCAACCCCGAATCTCATTCTGGTGTCCGTTTTTACATTGGGGTCAAAAAAAAATTTGCCACCTGGGCACAAAAATCCCTGACCCCGGCATCAGGAATTTCCTTCCCAGGACACCAAAATAGCTTTATTTTTAAAAACTAGAAAAAGCACCATTTTTTACCATGAAATTCAACCCTGAATCTCATTCTGGTGTACGTTTTTACATTTGGGTCAAAAAAAAAATTTGCCTCCTGGTCACAAAAATCCCTGACCCCGGCATCAGGAATTTCCTTCCCAGGACACCAAAATAGCTTGATTTTTAAAAACTAGAAAAAGCACCATTTTTCACCATGAAATTCAACCCTGAATCTTGTTCTGGTGTCCGATTTTACATTTGGGTCAAAAAAATTTTTTACCTACTGAGCACAAAAATCCCTGACCCCGGCATCAGGAATTTCCTTCCCCGGACACCAAAATAGCTTGATTTTTAAAAACTAGAAAAAGCACCATTTTTCACCATGAAATTCAACCCTGAATCTCATTCTGGTGTCCGATTTTACATTTGGGTCAAAAAAATGTTTTACCTCCTGGGCACAAAAATCCCTGACCCCGGCATCAGGAATTTCCTTCCCAGGACACCAAAATAGCTTGATTTTTAAAAACTAGAAAAAGCACCATTTTTCACCATGAAATTTAACCCCAAATCTCATTCTGGCATCTGTTTTTACATTTGGGTAAAAGAAAAAAAAATCGCCTCCTAGGCACAAAACTCCCTCACCCCGGCATAAGGAATTTCCTTCCCCGGACACCAAAAGAAGATTGATTTTTAAAAACTAGAAAAAGCACCATTTTTCACCATGAAATTTAACCCCGAATCTCATTCTCGCATCCATTTTTACATTAGTTTTTTTTTTTAAAAAAATTACCTCCTGGGCACAAAAATCCCTGACCCCGGAAACAGGAATTTCCTTCCCAGGACACCAAAATAGCTTGATTTTTAAAAACTAGAAAAAGCCCCATATTTCACCATGAAATTCAACCCTGAATCTCATTCTGGTGTCCGTTTTTACATTTGGGTCAAAAAAAAATTTGCCTCCTGGGCACCAAAATCCCTGACACCGGCATCAGCAATTTTCCCAGGACACCAAAATAGCTTGATTTTTAAAAACCTGAAAAAGCACGAGTTTTCACCATGAAATTCAACCCCGAATCTGATTCTGATGTCCGTTTTTACATTTGGGTCAAAAAAAATTTACCTCCTGGGCACAAAAATCCCTGACCCCGGTATCAGGAATTTCCTTCCCAGGACACCAAAATAGCTTGATTTTTAAAAACTAGAAAAAGCACCATTTTTCACCATGAAATTTAACCCCAAATCTCATTCTGGCATCTGTTTTTACATTTGTGTAAAAGAAAAAAAAATCGCCTCCTAGGCACAAAACTCCCTCACCCCGGCATAAGGAATTTCCTTCCCCGGACACCAAAAGAAGATTGATTTTTAAAAACTAGAAAAAGCACCATTTTTCACCATGAAATTCAACCCTGAATCTCATTCTGGTGTCCGTTTTTACATTTGGGTCAAAAAAAAATTTGCCACCTGGGCACAAAAATCCCTGACCCCGGCATCAGGAATTTCCTTCCCAGGACACCAAAATAGCTTGATTTTTAAAAACAAGAAAAAGCACCATTTTTCACCATGAAATTCAACCCCGAATCTCATTCTGGTGTCCGTTTTTACATTTGGGTCAAAAAAAAATTTGCCACCTGGTCACAAAAATCCCTGACCCCGGCATCAGGAATTTCCTTCCCAGGACACCAAAATAGCTTGATTTTTAAAAACTAGAAAAAGCACCATTTTTTACCATGAAATTCAACCCTGAATCTTGTTCTGGTGTCCGATTTTACATTTGGGTCAAAAAAATTTTTTACCTACTGAGCACAAAAATCCCTGACCCCGGCATCAGGAATTTCCTTCCCAGGAGACCAAAATAGCTTGATTTTTAAAAACTAGAAAAAGCACCATTTTTCACCATGAAATTTAACCCTGAATCTCATTCTGGTGTCCGTTTTTACATTTGGGTCAAAAAAAAATTTACCTCCTGTGCAGAAAAATCCCTGACCCCGGCATCAGGAATTTCCTTCCCCGGACACCAAAATAGCTTGATTTTTAAAAACTAGAAAAAGCACCATTTTTCACCATGAAATTCAACCCTGAATCTCATTCTGGTGTCCGATTTTACATTTGGGTCAAAAAAAAAATTTACCTCCTGGGCACAAAAATCCCTGACCCCGGCATCAGGAATTTCCTTCCCAGGACACCAAAATAGCTTGATTTTTAAAAACTAGAAAAAGCACCATTTTTCACCATGAAATTTAACCCCAAATCTCATTCTGGCATCTGTTTTTACATTTGGGTAAAAGAAAAAAAAATCGCCTCCTAGGCACAAAACTCCCTCACCCCGGCATAAGGAATTTCCTTCCCAGGACACCAAAAGAAGATTGATTTTTCAAAACTAGAAAAAGCACCATTTTTCACCATGAAATTCAACCCTGAATCTCATTCTGGTGTCCGATTTTACATTTGGGTCAAAAAAATGTTTTACCTCCTGGGCACAAAAATCCCTGACCCCGGCATCAGGAATTTCCTTCCCAGGACACCAAAATAGCTTGATTTTTAAAAACTAGAAAAAGCACCATTTTTCACCATGAAATTTAACCCCAAATCTCATTCTGGCATCTGTTTTTACATTTGGGTAAAAGAAAAAAAAATCGCCTCCTAGGCACAAAACTCCCTCACCCCGGCATAAGGAATTTCCTTCCCCGGACACCAAAAGAAGATTGATTTTTAAAAACTAGAAAAAGCACCATTTTTCACCATGAAATTTAACCCCGAATCTCATTCTCGCATCCATTTTTACATTAGTTTTTTTTTTAAAAAAAATTACCTCCTGGGCACAAAAATCCCTGACCCCGGAAACAGGAATTTCCTTCCCAGGACACCAAAATAGCTTGATTTTTAAAAACTAGAAAAAGCCCCATATTTCACCATGAAATTCAACCCTGAATCTCATTCTGGTGTCCGTTTTTACATTTGGGTCAAAAAAAAATTTGCCTCCTGGGCACCAAAATCCCTGACACCGGCATCAGCAATTTTCCCAGGACACCAAAATAGCTTGATTTTTAAAAACCTGAAAAAGCACGAGTTTTCACCATGAAATTCAACCCCGAATCTGATTCTGGTGTCCGTTTTTACATTTGGGTCAAAAAAAATTTACCTCCTGGGCACAAAAATCCCTGACCCCGGTCGGTATCAGGAATTTCCTTCCCAGGACACCAAAATAGCTTGATTTTTAAAAACTAGAAAAAGCACCATTTTTCACCATGAAATTTAACCCCAAATCTCATTCTGGCATCTGTTTTTACATTTGTGTAAAAGAAAAAAAAATCGCCTCCTAGGCACAAAACTCCCTCACCCCGGCATAAGGAATTTCCTTCCCCGGACACCAAAAGAAGATTGATTTTTAAAAACTAGAAAAAGCACCATTTTTCACCATGAAATTCAAAACTGAATCTCATTCTGGTGTCCGTTTTTACATTTGGGTCAAAAAAAAATTTGCCACCTGGGCACAAAAATCCCTGACCCCGGCATCAGGAATTTCCTTCCCAGGACACCAAAATAGCTTGATTTTTAAAAACAAGAAAAAGCACCATTTTTCACCATGAAATTCAACCCCGAATCTCATTCTGGTGTCCGTTTTTACATTTGGGTCAAAAAAAAATTTGCCACCTGGTCACAAAAATCCCTGACCCCGGCATCAGGAATTTCCTTCCCAGGACACCAAAATAGCTTGATTTTTAAAAACTAGAAAAAGCACCATTTTTTACCATGAAATTCAACCCTGAATCTCATTCTGGTGTCCATTTTACATTTGGGTCAAAAAAAAAATTTGCCTCCTGGTCACAAATATCCCTGACCCCGGCATCAGGAATTTCCTTCCCAGGACACCAAAATAGCTTGATTTTTAAAAACTAGAAAAAGCACCATTTTTCACCATGAAATTCAACCCTGAATCTTGTTCTGGTGTCCGATTTTACATTTGGGTCAAAAAATTTTTTTACCTACTGAGCACAAAAATCCCTGACCCCGGCATCAGGAATTTCCTTCCCAGGAGACCAAAATAGCTTGATTTTTAAAAACTAGAAAAAGCACCATTTTTCACCATGAAATTTAACCCTGAATCTCATTCTGGTGTCCGTTTTTACATTTGGGTCAAAAAAAAATTTACCTCCTGTGCAGAAAAATCCCTGACCCCGGCATCAGGAATTTCCTTCCCCGGACACCAAAATAGCTTGATTTTTAAAAACTAGAAAAAGCACCATTTTTCACCATGAAATTCAACCCTGAATCTCATTCTGGTGTCCGATTTTACATTTGGGTCAAAAAAAAATTTTACCTCCTGGGCACAAAAATCCCTGACCCCGGCATCAGGAATTTCCTTCCCAGGACACCAAAATAGCTTGATTTTTAAAAACTAGAAAAAGCACCATTTTTCACCATGAAATTTAACCCCAAATCTCATTCTGGCATCTGTTTTTACATTTGGGTAAAAGAAAAAAAAATCGCCTCCTAGGCACAAAACTCCCTCACCCCGGCATAAGGAATTTCCTTCCCAGGACACCAAAAGAAGATTGATTTTTTCAAAACTAGAAAAAGCACCATTTTTCACCATGAAATTCAACCCTGAATCTCATTCTGGTGTCCGATTTTACATTTGGGTCAAAAAAAAAATTTACCTCCTGGGCACAAAAATCCCTGACCCCGGCATCAGGAATTTCCTTCCCAGGACACCAAAATAGCTTGATTTTTAAAAACTAGAAAAAGCACCATTTTTCACCATGAAATTTAACCCCAAATCTCATTCTGGCATCTGTTTTTACATTTGGGTAAAAGAAAAAAAAATCGCCTCCTAGGCACAAAACTCCCTCACCCCGGCATAAGGAATTTCCTTCCCCGGACACCAAAAGAAGATTGATTTTTCAAAACTAGAAAAAGCACCATTTTTCACCATGAAATTCAACCCTGAATCTCATTCTGGTGTCCGTTTTTACATTTGGGTCAAAAAAAAATTGCATCCTGGGCACAAAAATCCCTGACCCCGGCATCAGGAATTTCCTTGCCAGGACACCAAAATAGCTTGATTTTTAAAAACTAGAAAAAGCACCATTTTTCACCATGAAATTCAACCCCGAATCTCATTCTGGTGTCTGTTTTTACATTTGGGTCAAAAAAAAAATTTGCCACCTGGGCACAAAAATCCCTGACCCCGGCATCAGGAATTTCCTTCCCAGGACACCAAAATAGCTTGATTTTTAAAAACAAGAAAAAGCACCATTTTTCACCATGAAATTCAACCCCGAATCTCATTCTGGTGTCCGTTTTTACATTGGGGTCAAAAAAAAATTTGCCACCTGGGCACAAAAATCCCTGACCCCGGCATCAGGAATTTCCTTCCCAGGACACCAAAATAGCTTTATTTTTAAAAACTAGAAAAAGCACCATTTTTTACCATGAAATTCAACCCTGAATCTCATTCTGGTGTACGTTTTTACATTTGGGTCAAAAAAAAATTTGCCTCCTGGTCACAAAAATCCCTGACCCCGGCATCAGGAATTTCCTTCCCAGGACACCAAAATAGCTTGATTTTTAAAAACTAGAAAAAGCACCATTTTTCACCATGAAATTCAACCCTGAATCTTGTTCTGGTGTCCGATTTTACATTTGGGTCAAAAAAATTTTTTACCTACTGAGCACAAAAATCCCTGACCCCGGCATCAGGAATTTCCTTCCCCGGACACCAAAATAGCTTGATTTTTAAAAACTAGAAAAAGCACCATTTTTCACCATGAAATTCAACCCTGAATCTCATTCTGGTGTCCGATTTTACATTTGGGTCAAAAAAATGTTTTACCTCCTGGGCACAAAAATCCCTGACCCCGGCATCAGGAATTTCCTTCCCAGGACACCAAAATAGCTTGATTTTTAAAAACTAGAAAAAGCACCATTTTTCACCATGAAATTTAACCCCAAATCTCATTCTGGCATCTGTTTTTACATTTGGGTAAAAGAAAAAAAAATCGCCTCCTAGGCACAAAACTCCCTCACCCCGGCATAAGGAATTTCCTTCCCTGGACACCAAAAGAAGATTGATTTTTAAAAACTAGAAAAAGCACCATTTTTCACCATGAAATTTAACCCCGAATCTCATTCTCGCATCCATTTTTACATTAGTTTTTTTTTTAAAAAAAATTACCTCCTGGGCACAAAAATCCCTGACCCCGGAAACAGGAATTTCCTTCCCAGGACACCAAAATAGCTTGATTTTTAAAAACTAGAAAAAGCCCCATATTTCACCATGAAATTCAACCCTGAATCTCATTCTGGTGTCCGTTTTTACATTTGGGTCAAAAAAAAATTTGCCTCCTGGGCACCAAAATCCCTGACACCGGCATCAGCAATTTTCCCAGGACACCAAAATAGCTTGATTTTTAAAAACCTGAAAAAGCACGAGTTTTCACCATGAAATTCAACCCCGAATCTGATTCTGGTGTCCGTTTTTACATTTGGGTCAAAAAAAAATTACCTCCTGGGCACAAAAATCCCTGACCCCGGTATCAGGAATTTCCTTCCCAGGACACCAAAATAGCTTGATTTTTAAAAACTAGAAAAAGCACTATTTTTCACCATGAAATTTAACCCCAAATCTCATTCTGGCATCTGTTTTTACATTTGTGTAAAAGAAAAAAAAATCGCCTCCTAGGCACAAAACTCCCTCACCCCGGCATAAGGAATTTCCTTCCCCGGACACCAAAAGAAGATTGATTTTTAAAAACTAGAAAAAGCACCATTTTTCACCATGAAATTCAACCCTGAATCTCATTCTGGTGTCCGTTTTTACATTTGGGTCAAAAAAAAATTTACCTCCTGGGCACAAAAATCCCTGACCCTGGCATCAGGAATTTCCTTCCCCGGACACCAAAATAGCTTGATTTTTAAAAACTAGAAAAAGCACCATTTTTCACCATGAAATTCAACACCGAATCTCATTCTGGTGTCCGTTTTTACATTTGGGTCAAAAAAAAAATTGCATCCTGGGCACAAAAATCCCTGACCCTGGCATCAGGAATTTCCTTCCCAGGACACCAAAATAGCTTGATTTTTAAAAACTAGAAAAAGCACCATTTTTCACCATGAAATTCAACCCCGAATCTCATTCTGGTGTCCGTTTTTACATTTGGGTCAAAAAAAAAATTTGCCACCTGGGCACAAAAATCCCTGACCCCGGCATCAGGAATTTCCTTCCCAGGACACCAAAATAGCTTGATTTTTAAAAACAAGAAAAAGCACCATTTTTCACCATTAAATTCAACCCCGAATCTCATTCTGGTGTCCCTTTTTACATTTGGGTCAAAAAAAAAAATTGCCACCTGGGCACAAAAATCCCTGACCCCGGCATCAGGAATTTCCTTCGCAGGACACCAAAATAGCTTGATTTTTAAAAACTAGAAAAAGCACCATTTTTCACCATGAAATTTAACCCTGAATCTCATTCTGGTGTCCGTTTTTACATTTGGGTCAAAAAAAAATTTACCTCCTGGGCAGAAAAATCCCTGACCCCGGCATCAGGAATTTCCTTCCCCGGACACCAAAATAGCTTGATTTTTAAAAACTAGAAAAAGCACCATTTTTCACCATGAAATTCAACCCCGAATCTCATTCTGGTGTCCGTTTTTATATTTGGGTCAAAAAAAAATTTGCCACCTGCGCACAAAAATCCCTGACCCCGGCATCAGGAATTTCCTTCCCAGGACACCAAAATAGCTTGATTTTTAAAAACTAGAAAAACCACCATTTTTCACCATGAAATTCAACCCTGAATCTCATTCTGGTGTCCGATTTTACATTTGGGTCAAAAAAATGTTTTACCTCATGGGCACAAAAATCCCTGACCCCAGCATCAGGAATTTCCTTCCCAGGACACCAAAATAGCTTGATTTTTAAAAACTAGAAAAAGCACCATTTTTCACCATGAAATTTAACCCCAAATCTCATTCTGGCATCTGTTTTTACATTTGGGTAAAAGAAAAAAAATCGCCTCCTAGGCACAAAACTCCCTCACCCCGGCATAAGGAATTTCCTTCCCCGGACACCAAAAGAAGATTGATTTTTAAAAACTAGAAAAAGCACCATTTTTCACCATGAAATTTAACCCCGAATCTCATTCTGGCATCCATTTTTACATTAGTTTTTTTTAAAAAAAAATTTACCTCCTGGGCACAAAAATCCCTGACCCCGGCAACAGGAATTTCCTTCCCAGGACACCAAAATAGCTTGATTTTTAAAAACTAGAAAAAGCACCATTTTTTACCATGAAATTCAACCCTGAATCTCATTCTGGTGTCCGTTTTTACATTTGGGTCAAAAAAAAATTTGCCTCCTGGGCACCAAAATCCCTGACACCGGCAACAGGAATTTCCTTCCCAGGACACCAAAAGAAGATTGATTTTTAAAAACTAGAAAAAGCACCATTTTTCACCATGAAATTCAACCCTGAATCTCATTCTGGTGTCCGTTTTTACATTTGGGTCAAAAAAAAATTTACCTCCTGGGCACAAAAATCCCTGACCCTGGCATCAGGAATTTCCTTCCCCGGACACCAAAATAGCTTGATTTTTAAAAACTAGAAAAAGCACCATTTTTCACCATGAAATTCAACCCCGAATCTCATTCTGGTGTCCGTTTTTACATTTGGGTCAAAAAAAATATTGCATCCTGGGCACAAAAATCCCTGACCCCGGCATCAGGAATTTCCTTCCCAGGACACCAAAATAGCTTGATTTTTAAAAACAAGAAAAAGCACCATTTTTCACCATTAAATTCAACCCCGAATCTCATTCTGGTGTCCCTTTTTACATTTGGGTCAAAAAAAAAATTTGCCACCTGGGCACAAAAATCCCTGACCCCGGCATCAGGAATTTCCTTCCCAGGACACCAAAATAGCTTGATTTTTAAAAACTAGAAAAAGCACCATTTTTCACCATGAAATTTAACCCTGAATCTCATTCTGGTGTCCGTTTTTACATTTGGGTCAAAAAAAAATTTACCTCCTGGGCAGAAAAATCCCTGACCCCGGCATCAGGAATTTCCTTCCCCGGACACCAAAATAGCTTGATTTTTAAAAACTAGAAAAAGCACCATTTTTCACCATGAAATTCAACCCCGAATCTCATTCTGGTGTCCGTTTTTATATTTGGGTCAAAAAAAAATTTACCACCTGCGCACCAAAATCCCTGACCCCGGCATCAGGAATTTCCTTCCCAGGACACCAAAATAGCTTGATTTTTAAAAACTAGAAAAACCACCATTTTTCACCATGAAATTCAACCCTGAATCTCATTCTGGTGTCCGATTTTACATTTGGGTCAAAAAAATGTTTTACCTCATGGGCACAAAAATCCCTGACCCCAGCATCAGGAATTTCCTTCCCAGGACACCAAAATAGCTTGATTTTTAAAAACTAGAAAAAGCACCATTTTTCACCATGAAATTTAACCCCAAATCTCATTCTGGCATCTGTTTTTACATTTGGGTAAAAGAAAAAAAAATCGCCTCCTAGGCACAAAACTCCCTCACCCCGGCATAAGGAATTTCCTTCCCCGGACACCAAAAGAAGATTGATTTTTAAAAACTAGAAAAAGCACCATTTTTCACCATGAAATTTAACCCCGAATCTCATTCTGGCATCCATTTTTACATTAGTTTTTTTTTTAAAAAAATTTACCTCCTGGGCACAAAAATCCCTGACCCCGGCAACAGGAATTTCCTTCCCAGGACACCAAAATAGCTTGATTTTTAAAAACTAGAAAAAGCACCATTTTTTACCATGAAATTCAACCCTGAATCTCATTCTGGTGTCCGTTTTTACATTTGGGTCAAAAAAAAATTTGCCTCCTGGGCACCAAAATCCCTGACACCGGCAACAGGAATTTCCTTCCCAGGACACCAAAAGAAGATTGATTTTTAAAAACTAGAAAAAGCACCATTTTTCACCATGAAATTCAACCCTGAATCTCATTCTGGTGTCCGTTTTTACATTTGGGTCAAAAAAAAATTTACCTCCTGGGCACAAAAATCCCTGACCCTGGCATCAGGAATTTCCTTCCCCGGACACCAAAATAGCTTGATTTTTAAAAACTAGAAAAAGCACCATTTTTCACCATGAAATTCAACCCCGAATCTCATTCTGGTGTCCGTTTTTACATTTGGGTCAAAAAAAAAATTTGCCACCTGGGCACAAAAATCCCTGACCCCGGCATCAGGAATTTCCTAACCAGGACACCAAAATAGCTTGATTTTTAAAAACTAGAAAAAGCACCATTTTTCACCATGAAATTTAACCCTGAATCTCATTCTGGTGTCCGTTTTTACATTTGGGTCAAAAAAAAATTTACCTCCTGGGCAGAAAAATCCCTGACCCCGGCATCAGGATTTTCCTTCCCCGGACACCAAAATAGCTTGATTTTTAAAAACTAGAAAAAGCACCATTTTTCACCATGAAATTCAACCCCGAATCTCATTCTGGTGTCCGTATTTATATTTCGGTCAAAAAAAAAATTTGCCACCTGCGCACAAAAATCCCTGACCCCGGCATCAGGAATTTCCTTCCCAGGACACCAAAATAGCTTGATTTTTAAAAACTAGAAAAACCACCATTTTTCACCATGAAATTCAACCCTGAATCTCATTCTGGTGTCCGATTTTACATTTGGGTCAAAAAAATGTTTTACCTCATGGGCACAAAAATCCCTGACCCCGGCATCAGGAATTTCCTTCCCAGGACACCAAAATAGCTTGATTTTTAAAAACTAGAAAAAGCACCATTTTTCACCATGAAATTTAACCCCAAATCTCATTCTGGCATCTGTTTTTACATTTGGGTAAAAGAAAAAAAAATCGCCTCCTAGGCACAAAACTCCCTCACCCCGGCATAAGGAATTTCCTTCCCCGGACACCAAAAGAAGATTGATTTTTAAAAACTAGAAAAAGCACCATTTTTCACCATGAAATTTAACCCCGAATCTCATTCTGGCATCC
Organism: Vipera ursinii; assembly: GCF_947247035.1. Taxonomy (NCBI): domain Eukaryota; kingdom Metazoa; phylum Chordata; class Lepidosauria; order Squamata; family Viperidae; genus Vipera; species Vipera ursinii. Next base: position 74,217,617 of record NC_139518.1, read on the forward strand.
ATTTTTACGTTAGTTTTTTTTTAAAAAAAATTTACCTCCTGGGCACAAAAATCCCTGACCCCGGCAACAGGAATTTCCTTCCCAGGACACCAAAATAGCTTGATTTTTAAAAACTAGAAAAAGCCCCATATTTCACCATGAAATTCAACCCTGAATCTCATTCTGGTGTCCGTTTTTACATTTGGGTCAAAAAAAAATTTGCCTCCTGGGCACCAAAATCTTTGACACCGGCATCAGGAATTTTCCCAGGACACCAAAATAGCTTGATTTTTAAAAACCTGAAAAAGCACGAGTTTTCACCATGAAATTCAACCCCGAATCTGATTCTGGTGTCCGTTTTTACATTTGGGTCAAAAAAAAATTTACCTCCTGGGCACAAAAATCCCTGACCCCGGCATCAGGAATTTCCTTCCCAGGACACCAAAATAGCTTGATTTTTAAAAACTAGAAAAAGCACCATTTTTCACCATGAAATTCAACCCCGAATCTCATTCTGGTGTCCGTTTTTACATTTGGGTCAAAAAAAAATTTGCCACCTGGGCACAAAAATCCCTGACCCCGGCATCAGGAATTTCCTTCCCAGGACACCAAAATAGCTTGATTTTTAAAAACTAGAAAAAGCACCATTTTTCACCATGAAATTCAACCCTGAATCTCATTCTGGTGTACGTTTTTACATTTGGGTCAAAAAAAAATTTGCCACCTGGGCACAAAAATCCCTGACCCCGGCATCAGGAATTTCCTTCCCAGGACACCAAAATAGCTTGATTTTTAAAAACTAGAAAAAGCACCATTTTTCACCATGAAATTCAACCCCAAATCTCATTCTGGCATCTGTTTTTACATTTGTGTAAAAGAAAAAAAAATCGCCTCCTAGGCACAAAACTCCCTCACCCCGGCATAAGGAATTTCCTTCCCCGGACACCAAAATAGCTTGATTTTTAAAAACAAGAAAAAGCACCATTTTTCACCATGAAATTCAACCCCGAATCTCATTCTGGTGTCCGTTTTTACATTTGGGTCAAAAAAAAAATTTGCCACCTGGGCACAAAATTCCCTGACCCCGGCATCAGGAATTTCCTTCCCAGGACACCAAAATAGCTTGATTTTTAAAAACTAGAAAAAGCACCATTTTTCACCATGAAATTCAACCCCGAATCTTATTCTGGTGTCCGTTTTTACATTTGGGTCAAAAAAAAATTTGCATCCTGGGCTCAAAAATCCCTGACCCCGGCATCAGGAATTTCCTTCCCAGGACACCAAAATAGCTTGATTTTTAAAAACTAGAAAAAGCACCATTTTTCACCATGAAATTCAACCCTGAATCTCATTCTGGTGTCCGTTTTTACATTTGGGTCAAAAAAAAAATTTACCTCCTGGGCACAAAAATCCCTGACCCCGGCATCAGGAATTTCCTTCCCAGGACACCAAAATAGCTTGATTTTTAAAAACTAGAAAAAGCACCATTTTTCACCATGAAATTCAACCCCGAATCTTATTCTGGTGTCCGTTTTTACATTTGGGTCAAAAAAAATTTGCATCCTGGGCTCAAAAATCCCTGACCCCGGCATCAGGAATTTCCTTCCCAGGACACGAAAATAGCTTGATTTTTAAAAACTAGAAAAAGCACCATTTTTCACCATGAAATTCAACCCTGAATCTCATTCTGGTGTCCGTTTTTACATTTGGGTCAAAAAAAAATTTACCTCCTGGGCACAAAAATCCCTGACCCCGGCATCAGGAATTTCCTTCCCAGGACACCAAAATAGCTTGATTTTTAAAAACTAGAAAAAGCACCATTTTTCACCATGAAATTCAACCCTGAATCTCATTCTGGTGTCCGATTTTACATTTGGGTCAAAAAAATTTTTTACCTCCTGGGCACAAAAATCCCTGACCCCGGCATCAGGAATTTCCTTCCCAGGACACCAAAATAGCTTGATTTTTAAAAACAAGAAAAAGCACCATTTTTCACCATGAAATTCAACCCTGAATCTCATTCTGGTGTCCGTTTTTACATTTGGGTCAAAAAAAAAAATTTACCTCCTGGGCACAAAAATCCCTGACCCCGGCATCAGGAATTTCCTTCCCAGGACACCAAAATAGCTTGATTTTTAAAAACTAGAAAAAGCACCATTTTTCACCATGAAATTCAACCCCGAATCTCATTCTGGTGTCCGTTTTTACATTTGGGTCAAAAAAAAATTGCATCCTGGGCACAAAAATCCCTGACCCCGGCATCAGGAATTTCCTTCCCAGGACACCAAAATAGCTTGATTTTTAAAAACTAGAAAAAGCACCATTTTTCACCATGAAATTCAACCCCGAATCTCATTCTGGTGTCCGTTTTTACATTTGGGTCAAAAAAAAATTTGCCACCTGGGAACAAAAATCCCTGACCCCGGCATCAGGAATTTCCTTCCCAGGACACCAAAATAGCTTGATTTTTAAAAACAAGAAAAAGCACCATTTTTCACCATGAAATTCAACCCCGAATCTCATTCTGGTGTCCGTTTTTACATTTGGGTCAAAAAAAAAATTTGCCACCTGGGCACAAAAATCCCTGACCCCGGCATCAGGAATTTCCTTCCCAGGACACCAAAATAGCTTGATTTTTAAAAACTAGAAAAACCACCATTTTTCACCATGAAATTCAACCCTGAATCTCATTCTGGTGTCCGATTTTACATTTGGGTCAAAAAAATGTTTTACCTCATGGGCACAAAAATCCCTGACCCCGGCATCAGGAATTTCCTTCCCAGGACACCAAAATAGCTTGATTTTTAAAAACTAGAAAAAGCACCATTTTTCACCATGAAATTTAACCCCAAATCTCATTCTGGCATCTGTTTTTACATTTGGGTAAAAGAAAAAAAAATCGCCTCCTAGGCACAAAACTCCCTCACCCCGGCATAAGGAATTTCCTTCCCCGGACACCAAAAGAAGATTGATTTTTAAAAACTAGAAAAAGCACCATTTTTCACCATGAAATTTAACCCCGAATCTCATTCTGGCATCCATTTTTACGTTAGTTTTTTTTTAAAAAAAATTTACCTCCTGGGCACAAAAATCCCTGACCCCGGCAACAGGAATTTCCTTCCCAGGACACCAAAATAGCTTGATTTTTAAAAACTAGAAAAAGCCCCATATTTCACCATGAAATTCAACCCTGAATCTCATTCTGGTGTCCGTTTTTACATTTGGGTCAAAAAAAAATTTGCCTCCTGGGCACCAAAATCTTTGACACCGGCATCAGGAATTTTCCCAGGACACCAAAATAGCTTGATTTTTAAAAACCTGAAAAAGCACGAGTTTTCACCATGAAATTCAACCCCGAATCTGATTCTGGTGTCCGTTTTTACATTTGGGTCAAAAAAAAATTTACCTCCTGGGCACAAAAATCCCTGACCCCGGCATCAGGAATTTCCTTCCCAGGACACCAAAATAGCTTGATTTTTAAAAACTAGAAAAAGCACCATTTTTCACCATGAAATTCAACCCCGAATCTCATTCTGGTGTCCGTTTTTACATTTGGGTCAAAAAAAAATTTGCCACCTGGGCACAAAAATCCCTGACCCCGGCATCAGGAATTTCCTTCCCAGGACACCAAAATAGCTTGATTTTTAAAAACTAGAAAAAGCACCATTTTTCACCATGAAATTCAACCCTGAATCTCATTCTGGTGTACGTTTTTACATTTGGGTCAAAAAAAAATTTGCCACCTGGGCACAAAAATCCCTGACCCCGGCATCAGGAATTTCCTTCCCAGGACACCAAAATAGCTTGATTTTTAAAAACTAGAAAAAGCACCATTTTTCACCATGAAATTCAACCCCAAATCTCATTCTGGCATCTGTTTTTACATTTGTGTAAAAGAAAAAAAAATCGCCTCCTAGGCACAAAACTCCCTCACCCCGGCATAAGGAATTTCCTTCCCCGGACACCAAAATAGCTTGATTTTTAAAAACAAGAAAAAGCACCATTTTTCACCATGAAATTCAACCCCGAATCTCATTCTGGTGTCCGTTTTTACATTTGGGTCAAAAAAAAAATTTGCCACCTGGGCACAAAATTCCCTGACCCCGGCATCAGGAATTTCCTTCCCAGGACACCAAAATAGCTTGATTTTTAAAAACTAGAAAAAGCACCATTTTTCACCATGAAATTCAACCCCGAATCTTATTCTGGTGTCCGTTTTTACATTTGGGTCAAAAAAAAATTTGCATCCTGGGCTCAAAAATCCCTGACCCCGGCATCAGGAATTTCCTTCCCAGGACACCAAAATAGCTTGATTTTTAAAAACTAGAAAAAGCACCATTTTTCACCATGAAATTCAACCCTGAATCTCATTCTGGTGTCCGTTTTTACATTTGGGTCAAAAAAAAAATTTACCTCCTGGGCACAAAAATCCCTGACCCCGGCATCAGGAATTTCCTTCCCAGGACACCAAAATAGCTTGATTTTTAAAAACTAGAAAAAGCACCATTTTTCACCATGAAATTCAACCCCGAATCTTATTCTGGTGTCCGTTTTTACATTTGGGTCAAAAAAAATTTGCATCCTGGGCTCAAAAATCCCTGACCCCGGCATCAGGAATTTCCTTCCCAGGACACGAAAATAGCTTGATTTTTAAAAACTAGAAAAAGCACCATTTTTCACCATGAAATTCAACCCTGAATCTCATTCTGGTGTCCGTTTTTACATTTGGGTCAAAAAAAAATTTACCTCCTGGGCACAAAAATCCCTGACCCCGGCATCAGGAATTTCCTTCCCAGGACACCAAAATAGCTTGATTTTTAAAAACTAGAAAAAGCACCATTTTTCACCATGAAATTCAACCCTGAATCTCATTCTGGTGTCCGATTTTACATTTGGGTCAAAAAAATTTTTTACCTCCTGGGCACAAAAATCCCTGACCCCGGCATCAGGAATTTCCTTCCCAGGACACCAAAATAGCTTGATTTTTAAAAACAAGAAAAAGCACCATTTTTCACCATGAAATTCAACCCTGAATCTCATTCTGGTGTCCGTTTTTACATTTGGGTCAAAAAAAAAAATTTACCTCCTGGGCACAAAAATCCCTGACCCCGGCATCAGGAATTTCCTTCCCAGGACACCAAAATAGCTTGATTTTTAAAAACTAGAAAAAGCACCATTTTTCACCATGAAATTCAACCCCGAATCTCATTCTGGTGTCCGTTTTTACATTTGGGTCAAAAAAAAATTGCATCCTGGGCACAAAAATCCCTGACCCCGGCATCAGGAATTTCCTTCCCAGGACACCAAAATAGCTTGATTTTTAAAAACTAGAAAAAGCACCATTTTTCACCATGAAATTCAACCCCGAATCTCATTCTGGTGTCCGTTTTTACATTTGGGTCAAAAAAAAATTTGCCACCTGGGAACAAAAATCCCTGACCCCGGCATCAGGAATTTCCTTCCCAGGACACCAAAATAGCTTGATTTTTAAAAACAAGAAAAAGCACCATTTTTCACCATGAAATTCAACCCCGAATCTCATTCTGGTGTCCGTTTTTACATTTGGGTCAAAAAAAAAATTTGCCACCTGGGCACAAAAATCCCTGACCCCAGCATCAGGAATTTCCTTCCCAGGACACCAAAATAGCTTGATTTTTAAAAACTAGAAAAAGCACCATTTTTCACCATGAAATTCAACCCCGAATCTCATTCTGGTGTCCGTTTTTACATTTGGGTCAAAAAAAAATTTGCCACCTGCGTACAAAAATCCCTGACCCCGGCATCAGGAATTTCCTTCCCAGGACACCAAAATAGCTTGATTTTTAAAAACAAGAAAAAGCACCATTTTTCACCATGAAATTCAACCCCGAATCTCATTCTGGTGTCCGTTTTTACATTTGGGTCAAAAAAAAAATTTGCCACCTGGGCACAAAAATCCCTGACCCCGGCATCAGGAATTTCCTTCCCAGGACACCAAAATAGCTTGATTTTTAAAAACTAGAAAAAGCACCATTTTTCACCATGAAATTCAACCCCGAATCTTATTCTGGTGTCCGTTTTTACATTTGGGTCAAAAAAAAATTTGCATCCTGGGCTCAAAAATCCCTGACCCCGGCATCAGGAATTTCCTTCCCAGGACACCAAAATAGCTTGATTTTTAAAAACTAGAAAAAGCACCATTTTTCACCATGAAATTCAACCCTGAATCTCATTCTGGTGTCCGTTTTTACATTTGGGTCAAAAAAAAAATTTACCTCCTGGGCACAAAAATCCCTGACCCCGGCATCAGGAATTTCCTTCCCAGGACACCAAAATAGCTTGATTTTTAAAAACTAGAAAAAGCACCATTTTTCACCATGAAATTCAACCCCGAATCTTATTCTGGTGTCCGTTTTTACATTTGGGTCAAAAAAAATTTGCATCCTGGGCTCAAAAATCCCTGACCCCGGCATCAGGAATTTCCTTCCCAGGACACGAAAATAGCTTGATTTTTAAAAACTAGAAAAAGCACCATTTTTCACCATGAAATTCAACCCTGAATCTCATTCTGGTGTCCGTTTTTACATTTGGGTCAAAAAAAAATTTACCTCCTGGGCACAAAAATCCCTGACCCCGGCATCAGGAATTTCCTTCCCAGGACACCAAAATAGCTTGATTTTTAAAAACTAGAAAAAGCACCATTTTTCACCATGAAATTCAACCCCGAATCTCATTCTGGTGTCCGTTTTTACATTTGGGTCAAAAAAAAAATTTGCCACCTGGGCACAAAAATCCCTGACCCCGGCATCAGGAATTTCCTTCCCAGGACACCAAAATAGCTTGATTTTTAAAAACTAGAAAAAGCACCATTTTTCACCATGAAATTCAACCCCGAATCTTATTCTGGTGTCCGTTTTTACATTTGGGTCAAAAAAAAATTTGCATCCTGGGCTCAAAAATCCCTGACCCCGGCATCAGGAATTCCCTTCCCAGGACACGAAAATAGCTTGATTTTTAAAAACTACAAAAAGCACCATTTTTCACCATGAAATTCAACCCTGAATCTCATTCTGGTGTCCGTTTTTACATTTGGGTCAAAAAAAAAATTTACCTCCTGGGCACAAAAATCCCTGACCCCGGCATCAAGAATTTCCTTCCCAGGACACCAAAATAGCTTGATTTTTAAAAACTAGAAAAAGCACCATTTTTCACCATGAAATTCAACCCTGAATCTCATTCTGGTGTCCGATTTTACATTTGGGTCAAAAAATTTTTTTACCTCCTGGGCACAAAAATCCCTGACCCCGGCATCAGGAATTTCCTTCCCAGGACACCAAAATAGCTTGATTTTTAAAAACTAGAAAAAGCACCATTTTTCACCATGAAATTCAATCCCTAATCTCATTCTGGTGTCCGTTTTTACATTTGGGTCAAAAAAAAATTTGCATCCTGGGCACAAAAATCCCTGACCCCGGCATCAGGAATTTCCTTCCCAGGACACCAAAATAGCTTGATTTTTAAAAACTAGAAAAAGCACCATTTTTCACCATGAAATTCAACCCTGAATCTCATTCTGGTGTCCGTTTTTACATTTGGGTCAAAAAAAAATTTACCTCCTGGGCACAAAAATCCCTGACCCCGGCATCAGGAATTTCCTTCCCAGGACACCAAAATAGCTTGATTTTTAAAAACTAGAAAAAGCACCATTTTTCACCATGAAATTCAACCCCGAATCTCATTCTGGTGTCCGTTTTTACATTTGGGTCAAAAAAAAATTGCATCCTGGGCACAAAAATCCCTGACCCCGGCATCAGGAATTTCCTTCCCAGGACACCAAAATAGCTTGATTTTTAAAAACTAGAAAAAGCACCATTTTTCACCATGAAATTCAACCCCGAATCTCATTCTGGTGTCCGTTTTTACATTTGGGTCAAAAAAAAATTTGCCACCTGGGAACAAAAATCCCTGACCCCGGCATCAGGAATTTCCTTCCCAGGACACCAAAATAGCTTGATTTTTAAAAACTAGAAAAAGCACCATTTTTCACCATGAAATTCAACCCCGAATCTCATTCTGGTGTCCGTTTTTACATTTGGTCAAAAAAAAAATTTGCATCCTGGGCACAAAAATCCCTGACCCCGGCATCAGGAATTTCCTTCCCAGGACACGAAAATAGCTTGATTTTTAAAAACTAGAAAAAGCACCATTTTTCACCATGAAATTCAACCCTGAATCTCATTCTGGTGTCCGTTTTTACATTTGGGTCAAAAAAAAATTTACCTCCTGGGCACAAAAATCCCTGACCCCGGCATCAGGAATTTCCTTCCCAGGACACCAAAATAGCTTGATTTTTAAAAACTAGAAAAAGAACCATTTTTCACCATGAAATTCAACCCTGAATCTCATTCTGGTGTCCGATTTTACATTTGGGTCAAAAAATTTTTTTACCTCCTGGGCACAAAAATCCCTGACCCCGGCATCAGGAATTTCCTTCCCAGGACACCAAAATAGCTTGATTTTTAAAAACTAGAAAAAGCACCATTTTTCACCATGAAATTCAATCCCTAATCTCATTCTGGTGTCCGTTTTTACATTTGGGTCAAAAAAAAATTTGCATCCTGGGCACAAAAATCCCTGACCCCGGCATCAGGAATTTCCTTCCCAGGACACCAAAATAGCTTGATTTTTAAAAACTAGAAAAAGCACCATTTTTCACCATGAAATTCAACCCCGAATCTCATTCTGGTGTCCGTTTTTACATTTGGGTCAAAAAAAAATTGCATCCTGGGCACAAAAATCCCTGACCCCGGCATCAGGAATTTCCTTCCCAGGACACCAAAATAGCTTGATTTTTAAAAACTAGAAAAAGCACCATTTTTCACCATGAAATTCAACCCCGAATCTCATTCTGGTGTCCGTTTTTACATTTGGGTCAAAAAAAAATTTGCCACCTGGGAACAAAAATCCCTGACCCCGGCATCAGGAATTTCCTTCCCAGGACACCAAAATAGCTTGATTTTTAAAAACTAGAAAAAGCACCATTTTTCACCATGAAATTCAACCCTGAATCTCATTCTGGTGTCCGATTTTACATTTGGGTCAAAAAAAAATTTGCATCCTGGGCACAAAAATCCCTGACCCCGGCATCAGGAATTTCCTTCCCAGGACACCAAAATAGCTTGATTTTTAAAAACTAGAAAAAGCACCATTTTTCACCATGAAATTCAACCCGGAATCTCATTCTGGTGTCCGTTTTTACATTTGGGTCAAAAAAAAATTTGCATCCTGGGCTCAAAAATCCCTGACCCCGGCATCAGGAATTTCCTTCCCAGGACACGAAAATAGCTTGATTTTTAAAAACTAGAAAAAGCACCATTTTTCACCATGAAATTCAACCCTGAATCTCATTCTGGTGTCCGTTTTTAAATTTGGGTCAAAAAAAAAATTTACCTCCTGGGCACAAAAATCCCTGACCCCGGCATCAGGAATTTCCTTCTCAGGACACCAAAATAGCTTGATTTTTAAAAACTAGAAAAAGCACCATTTTTCACCATGAAATTCAACCCTGAATCTCATTCTGGTGTCCGATTTTACATTTGGGTCAAAAAAATTTTTTACCTCCTGGGCACAAAAATCCCTGACCCCGGCATCAGGAATTTCCTTCCCAGGACACGAAAATAGCTTGATTTTTAAAAACTAGAAAAAGCACCATTTTTCACCATGAAATTCAACCCTGAATCTCATTCTGGTGTCCGTTTTTAAATTTGGGTCAAAAAAAAAATTTACCTCCTGGGCACAAAAATCCCTGACCCCGGCATCAGGAATTTCCTTCCCAGGACACCAAAATAGCTTGATTTTTAAAAACTAGAAAAAGCACCATTTTTCACCATGAAATTCAACCCTGAATCTCATTCTGGTGTCCGATTTTACATTTGGGTCAAAAAAATTTTTTACCTCCTGGGCACAAAAATCCCTGACCCCGGCATCAGGAATTTCCTTCCCAGGACACCAAAATAGCTTGATTTTTAAAAACTAGAAAAAGCACCATTTTTCACCATGAAATTCAATCCCTAATCTCATTCTGGTGTCCGTTTTTACATTTGGGTCAAAAAAAAATTTGCATCCTGGGCACAAAAATCCCTGACCCCGGCATCAGGAATTTCCTTCCCAGGACACCAAAATAGCTTGATTTTTAAAAACTAGAAAAAGCACCATTTTTCACCATGAAATTCAACCCTGAATCTCATTCTGGTGTCCGTTTTTACATTTGGGTCAAAAAAAAAATTTACCTCCTGGGCACAAAAATCCCTGACCCCGGCATCAGGAATTTCCTTCCCAGGACACCAAAATAGCTTGATTTTTAAAAACTAGAAAAAGCACCATTTTTCACCATGAAATTCAACCCCGAATCTCATTCTGGTGTCCGTTTTTACATTTGGGTCAAAAAAAATTTGCCACCTGGGCACAAAAATCCCTGACCCCGGCATCAGGAATTTCCTTCCCAGGACACCAAAATAGCTTGATTTTTAAAAACTAGAAAAAGCACCATTTTTCACCATGAAATTCAACCCCGAATCTCATTCTGGTGTCCGTTTTTACATTTGGGTCAAAAAAAAATTTGCCACCTGGGAACAAAAATCCCTGACCCCGGCATCAGGAATTTCCTTCCCAGGACACCAAAATAGCTTGATTTTTAAAAACTAGAAAAAGCACCATTTTTCACCATGAAATTCAACCCCGAATCTCATTCTGGTGTCCGTTTTTACATTTGGGTCAAAAAAAAAATTTGCATCCTGGGCACAAAAATCCCTGACCCCGGCATCAGGAATTTCCTTCCCAGGACACCAAAATAGCTTGATTTTTAAAAACTAGAAAAAGCACCATTTTTCACCATGAAATTCAACCCCGAATCTCATTCTGGTGTCCGTTTTTACATTTGGGTCAAAAAAAAATTTGCATCCTGGGCTCAAAAATCCCTGACCCCGGCATCAGGAATTTCCTTCCCAGGACACGAAAATAGCTTGATTTTTAAAAACTAGAAAAAGCACCATTTTTCACCATGAAATTCAACCCTGAATCTCATTCTGGTGTCCGTTTTTACATTTGGGTCAAAAAAAAAAATTTACCTCCTGGGCACAAAAATCCCTGACCCCGGCATCAGGAATTTCCTTCCCAGGACACCAAAATAGCTTGATTTTTAAAAACTAGAAAAAGCACCATTTTTCACCATGAAATTCAACCCTGAATCTCATTCTGGTGTCCGATTTTACATTTGGGTCAAAAAAATTTTTTACCTCCTGGGCACAAAAATCCCTGACCCCGGCATCAGGAATTTCCTTCCCAGGACACCAAAATAGCTTGATTTTTAAAAACTAGAAAAAGCACAATTTTTCACCATGAAATTCAATCCCTAATCTCATTCTGGTGTCCGTTTTTACATTTGGGTCAAAAAAAATTTGCATCCTGGGCACAAAAATCCCTGACCCCGGCATCAGGAATTTCCTTCCCAGGACACCAAAATAGCTTGATTTTTAAAAACTAGAAAAAGCACCATTTTTCACCATGAAATTCAACCCCGAATCTCATTCTGGTGTCCGTTTTTACATTTGGGTCAAAAAAAATTGCATCCTGGGCACAAAAATCCCTGACCCCGGCATCAGGAATTTCCTTCCCAGGACACCAAAATAGCTTGATTTTTAAAAACTAGAAAAAGCACCATTTTTCACCATGAAATTCAACCCCGAATCTCATTCTGGTGTCCGTTTTTACATTTGGGTCAAAAAAAAATTTGCCACCTGGGAACAAAAATCCCTGACCCCGGCATCAGGAATTTCCTTCCCAGGACACCAAAATAGCTTGATTTTTAAAAACTAGAAAAAGCACCATTTTTCACCATGAAATTCAACCCCGAATCTCATTCTGGTGTCCGTTTTTACATTTGGGTCAAAAAAAAATTTGCCACCTGGGAACAAAAATCCCTGACCCCGGCATCAGGAATTTCCTTCCCAGGACACCAAAATAGCTTGATTTTTAAAAACAAGAAAAAGCACCATTTTTCACCATGAAATTCAACCCCGAATCTCATTCTGGTGTCCGTTTTTACATTTGGGTCAAAAAAAAAATTTGCCACCTGGGCACAAAAATCCCTGACCCCGGCATCAGGAATTTCCTTCCCAGGACACCAAAATAGCTTGATTTTTAAAAACTAGAAAAAGCACCATTTTTCACCATGAAATTCAACCCCGAATCTCATTCTGGTGTCCGTTTTTACATTTGGGTCAAAAAAAAATTTGCCACCTGCGTACAAAAATCCCTGACCCCGGCATCAGGAATTTCCTTCCCAGGACACCAAAATAGCTTGATTTTTAAAAACAAGAAAAAGCACCATTTTTCACCATGAAATTCAACCCCGAATCTCATTCTGGTGTCTGTTTTTACATTTGGGTCAAAAAAAAAATTTGCCACCTGGGCACAAAAATCCCTGACCCCGGCATCAGGAATTTCCTTCCCAGGACACCAAAATAGCTTGATTTTTAAAAACTAGAAAAAGCACCATTTTTCACCATGAAATTCAACCCCGAATCTTATTCTGGTGTCCGTTTTTACATTTGGGTCAAAAAAAATTTGCATCCTGGGCTCAAAAATCCCTGACCCCGGCATCAGGAATTTCCTTCCCAGGACACGAAAATAGCTTGATTTTTAAAAACTAGAAAAAGCACCATTTTTCACAATGAAATTCAACCCTGAATCTCATTCTGGTGTCCGTTTTTACATTTGGGTCAAAAAAAAAATTTACCTCCTGGGCACAAAAATCCCTGACCCCGGCATCAGGAATTTCCTTCCCAGGACACCAAAATAGCTTGATTTTTAAAAACTAGAAAAAGCACCATTTTTCACCATGAAATTCAACCCTGAATCTCATTCTGGTGTCCGATTTTACATTTGGGTCAAAAAAATTTTTTACCTCCTGGGCACAAAAATCCCTGACCCCGGCATCAGGAATTTCCTTCCCAGGACACCAAAATAGCTTGATTTTTAAAAACTAGAAAAAGCACCATTTTTCACCATGAAATTCAATCCCTAATCTCATTCTGGTGTCCGTTTTTACATTTGGGTCAAAAAAAAATTTGCATCCTGGGCACAAAAATCCCTGACCCCGGCATCAGGAATTTCCTTCCCAGGACACCAAAATAGCTTGATTTTTAAAAACTAGAAAAAGCACCATTTTTCACCATGAAATTCAACCCCGAATCTCATTCTGGTGTCCGTTTTTACATTTGGGTCAAAAAAAAATTTGCCACCTGGGAACAAAAATCCCTGACCCCGGCATCAGGAATTTCCTTCCCAGGACACCAAAATAGCTTGATTTTTAAAAACAAGAAAAAGCACCATTTTTCACCATGAAATTCAACCCCGAATCTCATTCTGGTGTCCGTTTTTACATTTGGGTCAAAAAAAAAAATTTACCTCCTGGGCACAAAAATCCCTGACCCCGGCATCAGGAATTTCCTTCCCAGGACACCAAAATAGCTTGATTTTTAAAAACTAGAAAAAGCACCATTTTTCACCATGAAATTCAACCCCGAATCTCATTCTGGTGTCCGTTTTTACATTTGGGTTAAAAAAAAAATTTGCATCCTGGGCACAAAAATCCCTGACCCCGGCATCAGGAATTTCCTTCCCAGGACACCAAAATAGCTTGATTTTTAAAAACTAGAAAAAGCACCATTTTTCACCATGAAATTCAACCCCGAATCTCATTCTGGTGTCCGTTTTTACATTTGGGTCAAAAAAAAATTGCATCCTGGGCACAAAAATCCCTGACCCCGGCATCAGGAATTTCCTTCCCAGGACACCAAAATAGCTTGATTTTTAAAAACTAGAAAAAGCACCATTTTTCACCATGAAATTTAACCCCAAATCTCATTCTGGCATCTGTTTTTACATTTGGGTAAAAGAAAAAAAAATCGCCTCCTAGGCACAAAACTCCCTCACCCCGGCATAAGGAATTTCCTTCCCCGGACACCAAAAGAAGATTGATTTTTCAAAACTAGAAAAAGCACCATTTTTCACCATGAAATTCAACCCTGAATCTCATTCTGGTGTCCGTTTTTACATTTGGGTCAAAAAAAAAATTTACCTCCTGGGCACAAAAATCCCTGACCCCGGCATCAGGAATTTCCTTCCCAGGACACCAAAATAGCTTGATTTTTAAAAACTAGAAAAAGCACCATTTTTCACCATGAAATTCAACCCCGAATCTCATTCTGGTGTCCGTTTTTACATTTGGGTCAAAAAAAAAATTGCATCCTGGGCACAAAAATCCCTGACCCCGGCATCAGGAATTTCCTTGCCAGGACACCAAAATAGCTTGATTTTTAAAAACTAGAAAAAGCACCATTTTTCACCATGAAATTCAACCCCGAATCTCATTCTGGTGTCCGTTTTTACATTGGGGTCAAAAAAAAATTTGCCACCTGGGCACAAAAATCCCTGACCCCGGCATCAGGAATTTCCTTCCCAGGACACCAAAATAGCTTTATTTTTAAAAACTAGAAAAAGCACCATTTTTTACCATGAAATTCAACCCTGAATCTCATTCTGGTGTACGTTTTTACATTTGGGTCAAAAAAAAAATTTGCCTCCTGGTCACAAAAATCCCTGACCCCGGCATCAGGAATTTCCTTCACAGGACACCAAAATAGCTTGATTTTTAAAAACTAGAAAAAGCACCATTTTTCACCATGAAATTCAACCCTGAATCTCATTCTGGTGTCCGATTTTACATTTGGGTCAAAAAAATGTTTTACCTCCTGGGCACAAAAATCCCTGACCCCGGCATCAGGAATTTCCTTCCCAGGACACCAAAATAGCTTGATTTTTAAAAACTAGAAAAAGCACCATTTTTCACCATGAAATTTAACCCCAAATCTCATTCTGGCATCTGTTTTTACATTTGGGTAAAAGAAAAAAAAATCGCCTCCTAGGCACAAAACTCCCTCACCCCGGCATAAGGAATTTCCTTCCCCGGACACCAAAAGAAGATTGATTTTTAAAAACTAGAAAAAGCACCATTTTTCACCATGAAATTTAACCCCGAATCTCATTCTCGCATCCATTTTTACATTAGTTTTTTTTTTTAAAAAAAATTACCTCCTGGGCACAAAAATCCCTGACCCCGGAAACAGGAATTTCCTTCCCAGGACACCAAAATAGCTTGATTTTTAAAAACTAGAAAAAGCCCCATATTTCACCATGAAATTCAACCCTGAATCTCATTCTGGTGTCCGTTTTTACATTTGGGTCAAAAAAAAATTTGCCTCCTGGGCACCAAAATCCCTGACACCGGCATCAGCAATTTTCCCAGGACACCAAAATAGCTTGATTTTTAAAAACCTGAAAAAGCACGAGTTTTCACCATGAAATTCAACCCCGAATCTGATTCTGGTGTCCGTTTTTACATTTGGGTCAAAAAAAAATTACCTCCTGGGCACAAAAATCCCTGACCCCGGTATCAGGAATTTCCTTCCCAGGACACCAAAATAGCTTGATTTTTAAAAACTAGAAAAAGCACCATTTTTCACCATGAAATTTAACCCCAAATCTCATTCTGGCATCTGTTTTTACATTTGTGTAAAAGAAAAAAAAATCGCCTCCTAGGCACAAAACTCCCTCACCCCGGCATCATGAATTTCCTTCCCAGGACACCAAAATAGCTTGATTTTTAAAAACTAGAAAAAGGACCATTTTTCACCATAAAATTCAAGCACGAATCTCGTTCTGGTGTCCGTTTTTACATTTGGGTCAAAAAAAATTTTTTGACTCCTGGGCACAAAAATCCCTGACCCCGGCATCAGGAATTTCCTTTCCAGGACACCAAAATAGCTTGATTTTTAAAAACTAGAAAAAGCACCATTTTTCACCATGAAATTCAACCACGAATCTCGTTCTGGTGTCCGTTTTTACATTTGGGTCAAAAAAAAATTTGCCACGTGGGCACAAAAATCCCTGACCCCGGCATCAGGAATTTTCTTCCCAGGACACCAAAATAGCTTGATTTTTAAAAACTAGAAAAAGCACCATTTTTCACCATGAAATTCAACCCCGAATCTCGTTCTGGTGTCCGTTTTTACATTTGGGTCAAAAAAAATTTGCCTCCTGGGCACAAAAATGCCTGACCCCGGCATCAAGAATTTCCTTCCCAGGACACCAAAATAGCTTGGTTTTTAAAAACTAGAAAAAGCACCATTTTTCACCATGAAATTCAACCACGAATCTCGTTCTGGTGTCCATTTTTACATTTGGGTCAAAAAAAATTTGCATCCTGGGCTCAAAAATCCCTGACCCCGGCATCAGGAATTTCCTTCCCAGGACACGAAAATAGCTTGATTTTTAAAAACTAGAAAAAGCACCATTTTTCACAATGAAATTCAACCCTGAATCTCATTCTGGTGTCCGTTTTTACATTTGGGTCAAAAAAAAAATTTACCTCCTGGGCACAAAAATCCCTGACCCCGGCATCAGGAATTTCCTTCCCAGGACACCAAAATAGCTTGATTTTTAAAAACTAGAAAAAGCACCATTTTTCACCATGAAATTCAACCCTGAATCTCATTCTGGTGTCCGATTTTACATTTGGGTCAAAAAAATTTTTTACCTCCTGGGCACAAAAATCCCTGACCCCGGCATCAGGAATTTCCTTCCCAGGACACCAAAATAGCTTGATTTTTAAAAACTAGAAAAAGCACCATTTTTCACCATGAAATTCAATCCCTAATCTCATTCTGGTGTCCGTTTTTACATTTGGGTCAAAAAAAAATTTGCATCCTGGGCACAAAAATCCCTGACCCCGGCATCAGGAATTTCCTTCCCAGGACACCAAAATAGCTTGATTTTTAAAAACTAGAAAAAGCACCATTTTTCACCATGAAATTCAACCCCGAATCTCATTCTGGTGTCCGTTTTTACATTTGGGTCAAAAAAAAATTTGCCACCTGGGAACAAAAATCCCTGACCCCGGCATCAGGAATTTCCTTCCCAGGACACCAAAATAGCTTGATTTTTAAAAACAAGAAAAAGCACCATTTTTCACCATGAAATTCAACCCCGAATCTCATTCTGGTGTCCGTTTTTACATTTGGGTCAAAAAAAAAAATTTACCTCCTGGGCACAAAAATCCCTGACCCCGGCATCAGGAATTTCCTTCCCAGGACACCAAAATAGCTTGATTTTTAAAAACTAGAAAAAGCACCATTTTTCACCATGAAATTCAACCCCGAATCTCATTCTGGTGTCCGTTTTTACATTTGGGTTAAAAAAAAAATTTGCATCCTGGGCACAAAAATCCCTGACCCCGGCATCAGGAATTTCCTTCCCAGGACACCAAAATAGCTTGATTTTTAAAAACTAGAAAAAGCACCATTTTTCACCATGAAATTCAACCCCGAATCTCATTCTGGTGTCCGTTTTTACATTTGGGTCAAAAAAAAATTGCATCCTGGGCACAAAAATCCCTGACCCCGGCATCAGGAATTTCCTTCCCAGGACACCAAAATAGCTTGATTTTTAAAAACTAGAAAAAGCACCATTTTTCACCATGAAATTTAACCCCAAATCTCATTCTGGCATCTGTTTTTACATTTGGGTAAAAGAAAAAAAAATCGCCTCCTAGGCACAAAACTCCCTCACCCCGGCATAAGGAATTTCCTTCCCCGGACACCAAAAGAAGATTGATTTTTCAAAACTAGAAAAAGCACCATTTTTCACCATGAAATTCAACCCTGAATCTCATTCTGGTGTCCGTTTTTACATTTGGGTCAAAAAAAAAATTTACCTCCTGGGCACAAAAATCCCTGACCCCGGCATCAGGAATTTCCTTCCCAGGACACCAAAATAGCTTGATTTTTAAAAACTAGAAAAAGCACCATTTTTCACCATGAAATTCAACCCCGAATCTCATTCTGGTGTCCGTTTTTACATTTGGGTCAAAAAAAAAATTGCATCCTGGGCACAAAAATCCCTGACCCCGGCATCAGGAATTTCCTTGCCAGGACACCAAAATAGCTTGATTTTTAAAAACTAGAAAAAGCACCATTTTTCACCATGAAATTCAACCCCGAATCTCATTCTGGTGTCTGTTTTTACATTTGGGTCAAAAAAAAAATTTGCCACCTGGGCACAAAAATCCCTGACCCCGGCATCAGGAATTTCCTTCCCAGGACACCAAAATAGCTTGATTTTTAAAAACAAGAAAAAGCACCATTTTTCACCATGAAATTCAACCCCGAATCTCATTCTGGTGTCCGTTTTTACATTGGGGTCAAAAAAAAATTTGCCACCTGGGCACAAAAATCCCTGACCCCGGCATCAGGAATTTCCTTCCCAGGACACCAAAATAGCTTTATTTTTAAAAACTAGAAAAAGCACCATTTTTTACCATGAAATTCAACCCTGAATCTCATTCTGGTGTACGTTTTTACATTTGGGTCAAAAAAAAAATTTGCCTCCTGGTCACAAAAATCCCTGACCCCGGCATCAGGAATTTCCTTCACAGGACACCAAAATAGCTTGATTTTTAAAAACTAGAAAAAGCACCATTTTTCACCATGAAATTCAACCCTGAATCTCATTCTGGTGTCCGATTTTACATTTGGGTCAAAAAAATGTTTTACCTCCTGGGCACAAAAATCCCTGACCCCGGCATCAGGAATTTCCTTCCCAGGACACCAAAATAGCTTGATTTTTAAAAACTAGAAAAAGCACCATTTTTCACCATGAAATTTAACCCCAAATCTCATTCTGGCATCTGTTTTTACATTTGGGTAAAAGAAAAAAAAATCGCCTCCTAGGCACAAAACTCCCTCACCCCGGCATAAGGAATTTCCTTCCCCGGACACCAAAAGAAGATTGATTTTTAAAAACTAGAAAAAGCACCATTTTTCACCATGAAATTTAACCCCGAATCTCATTCTCGCATCCATTTTTACATTAGTTTTTTTTTTAAAAAAAATTACCTCCTGGGCACAAAAATCCCTGACCCCGGAAACAGGAATTTCCTTCCCAGGACACCAAAATAGCTTGATTTTTAAAAACTAGAAAAAGCCCCATATTTCACCATGAAATTCAACCCTGAATCTCATTCTGGTGTCCGTTTTTACATTTGGGTCAAAAAAAAATTTGCCTCCTGGGCACCAAAATCCCTGACACCGGCATCAGCAATTTTCCCAGGACACCAAAATAGCTTGATTTTTAAAAACCTGAAAAAGCACGAGTTTTCACCATGAAATTCAACCCCGAATCTGATTCTGGTGTCCGTTTTTACATTTGGGTCAAAAAAAAATTACCTCCTGGGCACAAAAATCCCTGACCCCGGTATCAGGAATTTCCTTCCCAGGACACCAAAATAGCTTGATTTTTAAAAACTAGAAAAAGCACCATTTTTCACCATGAAATTTAACCCCAAATCTCATTCTGGCATCTGTTTTTACATTTGTGTAAAAGAAAAAAAAATCGCCTCCTAGGCACAAAACTCCCTCACCCCGGCATCATGAATTTCCTTCCCAGGACACCAAAATAGCTTGATTTTTAAAAACTAGAAAAAGGACCATTTTTCACCATAAAATTCAAGCACGAATCTCGTTCTGGTGTCCGTTTTTACATTTGGGTCAAAAAAAATTTTTTGACTCCTGGGCACAAAAATCCCTGACCCCGGCATCAGGAATTTCCTTTCCAGGACACCAAAATAGCTTGATTTTTAAAAACTAGAAAAAGCACCATTTTTCACCATGAAATTCAACCACGAATCTCGTTCTGGTGTCCGTTTTTACATTTGGGTCAAAAAAAAATTTGCCACGTGGGCACAAAAATCCCTGACCCCGGCATCAGGAATTTTCTTCCCAGGACACCAAAATAGCTTGATTTTTAAAAACTAGAAAAAGCACCATTTTTCACCATGAAATTCAACCCCGAATCTCGTTCTGGTGTCCGTTTTTACATTTGGGTCAAAAAAAATTTGCCTCCTGGGCACAAAAATGCCTGACCCCGGCATCAAGAATTTCCTTCCCAGGACACCAAAATAGCTTGGTTTTTAAAAACTAGAAAAAGCACCATTTTTCACCATGAAATTCAACCACGAATCTCGTTCTGGTGTCCATTTTTACATTTGGGTCAAAAAAAATTTGCCTCCTGGGCACAAAAATCCCTGACCCCGGCATCAGGAATTTCCTTCCCAGGACACCAAAATAGCTTGATTTTTAAAAACTAGAAAAAGCACCATTTTTCACCATGAAATTCAACCACGAATCTCGTTCTGGTGTCCATTTTTACATTTGGGTCAAAAAAAATTTGCCTCCTGGGCACAAAAATCCCTGACCCCGGCATCAGGAATTTCCTTCCCAGGACACCAAAATAGCTTGATTTTTAAAAACTAGAAAAAGGACCATTTTTCACCATGAAATTCAACCCCGAATCTCGTTCTGGTCTCCGTTTTTACATTTGGGTCAAAGAAAAATTTACCTCCTGGGCACAAAAATCCCTGACCCCGGCATCAGGAATTTCCTTCCCAGGACACCAAAATAGCTTGATTTTTAAAAACTAGAAAAAGCACCATTTTTCACCATGAAATTCAACCCCGAATCTCATTCTGGTGTCCGTTTTTACATTTGGGTCAAAGAAAAATTTACCTCCTGGGCACAAAAATCCCTGACCCCGGAATCAGGAATTTCCTTCCCAGGACACCAAAATAGCTTGATTTTTAAAAACTAGAAAAAGCACCATTTTTCACCATGAAATTCAACCCCGAATCTCGTTCTGGTATCCATTTTTACATTTGGGTCAAAAAAAAATTTGCCTCCTGGGCACAAAAATCCCTGACCCCGGCATCAGGAATTTCCTTCCCAGGACACCAAAATAGCTTGATTTTTAAAAACTAGAAAAAGCACCATTTTTCATCATGAAATTCAACCCCGAATCTCGTTCTGGTGTCCGTTTTTACATTTGGGTCAAAAAAAATTTGTCTCCTGGGCACAAATATCCCTGACCCCGGCATCAGGAATTTCCTTCCCAGGACACCAAAATAGCTTGATTTTTAAAAACTAGAAAAAGCACCATTTTTCACCATGAAATTCAACCCCGAATCTCGTTCTGGTGTCCGTTTTTACATTTGGGTCAAAAAAAATTTTTGCCTCCTGGGCACAAAAATCCCTGACCCCGGCATCAGGAATTTCCTTCCCAGGACACCAAAATAGGTTGATTTTTAAAAACTAGAAAAAGCACCAATTTTTACCATGAAATTCAACCCCGAATCTCGTTCTGGTGTCCGTTTTTACATTTGGGTCAAAAAATTTTTTTGCCTCCTGGGCACAAAAATCCCTGACCCCCCGGCATCAGGAATTTCCTTTCCAGGACACCAAAATAGCTTGATTTTTAAAAACTAGAAAAAGCACCATTTTTCACCATGAAAGTCAACCCCAAATCTCGTTCTGGTGTCCGTTTTTACATTTGGGTCAAAAAAATTTTTTGCCTTCTGGGCACAAAAATCCCTGACCCCCGGCAACAGGAATTTCCTTCCCAGGACACCAAAATAGCTTGATTTTTAAAAACTAGAAAAAGCACCATTTTTCACCATGAAATTCAACCCCGAATCTCATTCTGGTGTCCGTTTTTACATTTGGGTCAAAAACAAAATTTGCCTCCTGGGCACAAAAATCCCTGACCCCGGCATCAGGAATTTCCTTCCCAGGACACCAAAATAGCTTGATTTTTAAAAACAGGAAAAAGCACCATTTTTCACCATGAAATTCAACCCCAAATCTCGTTCTGGTGTCCGTTTTTACATTTGGGTCAAAAAAATTTGCCTCCTGGGCACAAAAATCCCTGACCCCCGGCAACAGGAATTTCCTTCCCAGGACACCAAAATAGCTTGATTTTTAAAAACTAGAAAAAGCACCATTTTTCACCATGAAATTCAACCCCGAATCTCATTCTGGTGTCCGTTTTTACATTTGGGTCAAAAACAAAATTTGCCTCCTGGGCACAAAAATCCCTGACCCCGGCATCAGGAATTTCCTTCCCAGGACACCAAAATAGCTTGATTTTTAAAAACTGGAAAAAGCACCATTTTTCACCATGAAATTCAACCCCGAATCTTGTTCTGGTGTCCGTTTTTACATTTGGGTCAAAAAAATTTGCCTCCTGGGCACAAAAATCCCTGACCCCGGCATCAGGAATTTCCTTCCCAGGACACCAAAATAGGTTGATTTTTAAAAACTAGAAAAAGCTCCATTTTTCACCATGAAATTCAACCCCGAATCTCGTTCTGGTGTCCGTTTTTACATTTGGGTCAAAAAAAATTTGCCTCCTGGGCACAAAAATCCCAGTCCCCGGCATCAGGAATTTCCTTCCCAGGACACCAAAATAGCTTGATTTTTAAAAACTAGAAAAAGGACCATTTTTCACCATGAAATTCAACCCCGAATCTCATTCTGGTGTCCGTTTTTACATTTGGGTCAAAAACAAAATTTGCCTCCTGGGCACAAAAATCCCTGACCCCGGCATCAGGAATTTCCTTCCCAGGACACCAAAATAGCTTGATTTTTAAAAACTAGAAAAAGCACCATTTTTCACCATGAAATTCAACCCCGAATCTCATTCTGGTGTCCGTTTTTACATTTGGGTCAAAAAAAAAATTTGCCACCTGGGCACAAAAATCCCTGACCCCGGCATCAGGAATTTCCTTCCCAGGACACCAAAATAGCTTGATTTTTAAAAACTAGAAAAAGCACCATTTTTCACCATGAAATTCAACCCTGAATCTCATTCTGGTGTCCGATTTTACATTTGGGTCAAAAAAAAATTTGCCACCTGGGCACAAAAATCCCTGACCCCGGCATCAGGAATTTCCTTCCCAGGACACCAAAATAGCTTGATTTTTAAAAACTAGAAAAAGCACCATTTTTCACCATGAAATTCAACCACGAATGTCGTTCTGGTGTCCGTTTTTACATTTGGGTCAAAAAAAAATTTGCCTCCTGGGCACAAAAATCCCTGACCCCGGCATCATGAATTTCCTTCCCAGGACACCAAAATAGGTTGATTTTTAAAAACTAGAAAAAGGACCATTTTTCACCATGAAATTCAACCCCGAATCTCGTTCTGGTGTCCGTTTTTACATTTGGGTCAAAAAAAATTTTTGCCTCCTGGGCACAAAAATCCCTGACCCCGGCATCAGGAATTTGCTTTCCAGGACACCAAAATAGCTTGATTTTTAAAAACTAGAAAAAGCACCATTTTTCACCATGAAATTCAACCCCGAATCTCATTCTGGTGTCCGTTTTTACATTTGGGTCAAAAACAAAATTTGCCTCCTGGGCACAAAAATCCCTGACCCCGGCATCAGGAATTTCCTTCCCAGGACACCAAAATAGCTTGATTTTTAAAAACTGGAAAAAGCACCATTTTTCACCATGAAATTCAACCCCGAATCTCGTTCTGGTGTCCGTTTTTACATTTGGGTCAAAAAAAATTTGCCTCCTGGGCACAAAAATCCCTGACCCCGGCATCAGGAATTTCCTTCCCAGGACACCAAAATAGCTTGATTTTTAAAAACTAGAAAAAGGACCATTTTTCACCATGAAATTCAAGCACGAATCTCGTTCTGGTGTCCGTTTTTACATTTGGGTCAAAAAAAATTTTTGCCTCCTGGGCACAAAAATCCCTGACCCCGGCATCAGGAATTTCCTTCCCAGGACACCAAAATAGGTTGATTTTTAAAAACTAGAAAAAGCTCCATTTTTCACCATGAAATTCAACCCCGAATCTCGTTCTGGTGTCCGTTTTTACATTTGGGTCAAAAAAAATTTGCCTCCTGGGCACAAAAATCCCAGTCCCCGGCATCAGGAATTTCCTTCCCAGGACACCAAAATAGCTTGATTTTTAAAAACTAGAAAAAGGACCATTTTTCACCATGAAATTCAACCCCGAATCTCGTTCTGGTGTCCGTTTTTACATTTGGGTCAAAAAAATTTTTTGCCTCCTGGGCACAAAAATCCCTGACCCCGGCATCAGGAATTTGCTTTTCAGGACACCAAAGTAGCTTGATTTTTAAAAACTAGAAAAAGCACCATTTTTCACCATGAAATTCAACCCCAAATCTCATTCTGGTGTCCGTTTTTACATTTGGGTCAAAAACAAAATTTGCCTCCTGGGCACAAAAATCCCTGACCCCGGCATCAGGAATTTCCTTCCCAGGACACCAAAATAGCTTGATTTTTAAAAACTGCAAAAAGCACCATTTTTCACCATGAAATTCAACCCTGAATCTCGTTCTGGTGTCCGTTTTTACATTTGGGTCAAAAAAAATTTGCCTCCTGGGCACAAAAATCCCTGACCCCGGCATCAGGAATTTCCTTCCCAGGACACCAAAATAGCTTGATTTTTAAAAACTAGAAAAAGCACCATTTTTCACCATGAAATTCAACCACGAATCTCGTTCTGGTGTCCATTTTTACATTTGGGTAAAAAAAAAATTTGCCTCCTGGGCACAAAAATCCCTGACACCGGCATCAGGAATTTCCTTCCCAGGACACCAAAATAGCTTGATTTTTAAAAACTAGAAAAAGCACCATTTTTCACCATGAAATTCAACCCCGAATCTCATTCTGGTGTCCGTTTTTACATTTGGGTCAAAAACAAAATTTGCCTCCTGGGCACAAAAATCCCTGACCCCGGCATCAGGAATTTCCTTCCCAGGACACCAAAATAGCTTGATTTTTAAAAACTGCAAAAAGCACCATTTTTCACCATGAAATTCAACCCCGAATCTCGTTCTGGTGTCCGTTTTTACATTTGGGTCAAAAAAAATTTGCCTCCTGGGCACAAAAATCCCTGACCCCGGCATCAGGAATTTGCTTTTCAGGACACCAAAGTAGCTTGATTTTTAAAAACTAGAAAAAGCACCATTTTTCACCATGAAATTCAACCCCGAATCTCATTCTGGTGTCCGTTTTTACATTTGGGTCAAAAACAAAATTTGCCTCCTGGGCACAAAAATCCCTGACCCCGGCATCAGGAATTTCCTTCCCAGGACACCAAAATAGCTTGATTTTTAAAAACTGCAAAAAGCACCATTTTTCACCATGAAATTCAACCCCGAATCTCGTTCTGGTGTCCGTTTTTACATTTGGGTCAAAAAAAATTTGCCTCCTGGGCACAAAAATCCCTGACCCCGGCATCAGGAATTTCCTTCCCAGGACACCAAAATAGGTTGATTTTTAAAAAGTAGAAAAAGCACCATTTTTCACCATGAAATTCAACCCCGAATCTCGTTCTGGTGTCCGTTCTTACATTTGGGTCAAAAAAAATTTGCCTCCTGGGCACAAAAATCCCTGACCCCGGCAACAGGAATTTCCTTCCCAGGACACCAAAATAGCTTGATTTTTAAAAACTAGAAAAAGGACCATTTTTCACCATGAAATTCAACCCCGAATCTCGTTCTGGTGTCCGTTTTTACATTTGGGTCAAAAAATTTTTTTGCCCCCTGGGCACAAAAATCCCTGACCCCGGCATCAGGAATTTCCTTCCCAGGACACCAAAATAGCTTGATTTTTAAAAACTAGAAAAAGCACCATTTTTCACCATGAAATTGAACCCCGAATCTCGTTCTGGTGTCCGTTTTTACATTTGGGTCAAAAAAAATTTGCCTCCTGGGCACAAAAATCCCTGACCCCGGCATCAGGAATTTCCTTCCTAGGACACCAAAATAGCTTGATTTTTAAAAACTAGAAAAAGCACCATTTTTCACCATGAAATTCAACCCCGAATCTCGTTCTGGTGTCCATTTTTACATTTGGGTCAAAAAAAAATTTGCCTCCTGGGCACAAAAATCCCTGACCCCGGCATCAGGAATTTCCTTCCCAGGACACCAAAATAGCTTGATTTTTAAAAACTAGAAAAAGGACCATTTTTCACCATGAAATTCAACCCCGAATCTCGTTCTGGTGTCCGTTTTTACATTTGGGTCAAAAAAATTTTTTGCCTCCTGGGCACAAAAATCCCTGACCCCGGCATCAGGAATTTTCTTCCCAGGACACCAAAATAGGTTGATTTTTAAAAACTAGAAAAAGCTCCATTTTTCACCATGAAATTCAACCCCGAATCTCGTTCTGGTGTCCGTTTTTACATTTGGGTCAAAAACAAAATTTGCCTCCTGGGCACAAAAATCCCTGACCCCGGCATCAGGAATTTCCTTCCCAGGACACCAAAATAGCTTGATTTTTAAAAACTGGAAAAAGCACCATTTTTCACCATGAAATTCAACCCCGAATCTCGTTCTGGTGTCCGTTTTTACATTTGGGTCAAAAAAAATTTGCCTCCTGGGCACAAAAATCCCTGACCCCGGCATCAGGAATTTCCTTCCCAGGACACCAAAATAGCTTGATTTTTAAAAACTAGAAAAAGCACCATTTTTCACCATGAAATTCAACCACGAATCTCGTTCTGGTGTCCATTTTTACATTTGGGTCAAAAAAATTTTTTGCCTCCTGGGCACAAAAATCCCTGACCCCGGCATCAGGAATTTCCTTCCCAGGACACCAAAATAGGTTGATTTTTAAAAACTAGAAAAAGCACCATTTTTCACCATGAAATTCAACCCCGAATCTCGTTCTGGTGTCCGTTTTTTCATTTGGGTCAAAAAAAAATTGCCTCCTGGGCACAAAAATCCCTGACCCCGGCATCAGGAATTTGCTTTCCAGGACACCAAAATAGCTTGATTTTTAAAAACTAGAAAAAGCACCATTTTTCACCATGAAATTCAACCCCGAATCTCATTCTGGTATCCGTTTTTACATTTGGGTCAAAAACAAAATTTGCCTCCTGGGCACAAAAATCCCTGACCCCGGCATCAGGAATTTCCTTCCCAGGACACCAAAATAGCTTGATTTTTAAAAACTGGAAAAAGCACCATTTTTCACCATGAAATTCAACCCCGAATCTCGTTCTGGTGTCCGTTTTTACATTTGGGTCAAAAAAAATTTGCCTCCTGGGCACAAAAATCCCTGACCCCGGCATCAGGAATTTCCTTCCCAGGACACCAAAATAGCTTGATTTTTAAAAACTAGAAAAAGGACCATTTTTCACCATGAAATTCAACCCCGAATCTCGTTCTGGTGTCCGTTTTTACATTTGGGTCAAAAAAAATTTTTGCCTCCTGGGCACAAAAATCCCTGACCCCGGCATCAGGAATTTCCTTCCCAGGACACCAAAATAGGTTGATTTTTAAAAACTAGAAAAAGCTCCATTTTTCACCATGAAATTCAACCCCGAATCTCGTTCTGGTGTCCGTTTTTACATTTGGGTCAAAAAAAATTTGCCTCCTGGGCACAAAAATCCCAGTCCCCGGCATCAGGAATTTCCTTCCCAGGACACCAAAATAGCTTGATTTTTAAAAACTAGAAAAAGGACCATTTTTCACCATGAAATTCAACCCCGAATCTCGTTCTGGTGTCCGTTTTTACATTTGGGTCAAAAAATTTTTTTGCCTCCTGGGCACAAAAATCCCTGACCCCGGCATCAGGAATTTCCTTCCCAGGACACCAAAATAGCTTGATTTTTAAAAACTAGAAAAAGCACCATTTTTCACCATGAAATTCAACCACGAATCTCGTTCTGGTGTCCATTTTACATTTGGGTAAAAAAAAAATTTGCCTCCTGGGCACAAAAATCCCTGACACCGGCATCAGGAATTTCCTTCCCAGGACACCAAAATAGCTTGATTTTTAAAAACTAGAAAAAGCACCATTTTTCACCATGAAATTCAACCCCGAATCTCATTCTGGTGTCCGTTTTTACATTTGGGTCAAAAACAAAATTTGCCTCCTGGGCACAAAAATCCCTGACCCCGGCATCAGGAATTTCCTTCCCAGGACACCAAAATAGCTTGATTTTTAAAAACTGCAAAAAGCACCATTTTTCACCATGAAATTCAACCCCGAATCTCGTTCTGGTGTCCGTTTTTACATTTGGGTCAAAAAAAATTTGCCTCCTGGGCACAAAAATCCCTGACCCCGGCATCAGGAATTTGCTTTTCAGGACACCAAAGTAGCTTGATTTTTAAAAACTAGAAAAAGCACCATTTTTCACCATGAAATTCAACCCCGAATCTCATTCTGGTGTCCGTATTTACATTTGGGTCAAAAACAAAATTTGCCTCCTGGGCACAAAAATCCCTGACCCCGGCATCAGGAATTTCCTTCCCAGGACACCAAAATAGCTTGATTTTTAAAAACTGCAAAAAGCACCATTTTTCACCATGAAATTCAACCCCGAATCTCGTTCTGGTGTCCGTTTTTACATTTGGGTCAAAAAAAATTTGCCTCCTGGGCACAAAAATCCCTGACCCCGGCATCAGGAATTTCCTTCCCAGGACACCAAAATAGGTTGATTTTTAAAAAGTAGAAAAAGCACCATTTTTCACCATGAAATTCAACCCCGAATCTCGTTCTGGTGTCCGTTTTTACATTTGGGTCAAAAAATTTTTTTGCCTCCTGGGCACAAAAATCCCTGACCCCGGCATCAGGAATTTCCTTTCCAGGACGCCAAAATAGCTTGATTTTTAAAAACTAGAAAAAGCTCCATTTTTCACCATGAAATTCAACCCCGAATCTCGTTCTGGTGTCCGTTTTTACATTTGGGTCAAAAAAAATTTGCCTCCTGGGCACAAAAATCCCTGACCCCGGCATCAGGAATTTCCTTCCCAGGACACCAAAATAGGTTGATTTTTAAAAAGTAGAAAAAGCACCATTTTTCACCATGAAATTCAACCCCGAATCTCGTTCTGGTGTCCGTTCTTACATTTGGGTCAAAAAAAATTTGCCTCCTGGGCACAAAAATCCCTGACCCCGGCAACAGGAATTTCCTTCCCAGGACACCAAAATAGCTTGATTTTTAAAAACTAGAAAAAGGACCATTTTTCACCATGAAATTCAACCCCGAATCTCGTTCTGGTGTCCGTTTTTACATTTGGGTCAAAAAATTTTTTTGCCTCCTGGGCACAAAAATCCCTGACCCCGGCATCAGGAATTTCCTTCCCAGGACACCAAAATAGGTTGATTTTTAAAAACTAGAAAAAGCTCCATTTTTCACCATGAAATTCAACCCCGAATCTCGTTCTGGTGTCCGTTTTTACATTTGGGTCAAAAAAAATTTGCCTCCTGGGCACAAAAATCCCAGTCCCCGGCATCAGGAATTTCCTTCCCAGGACACCAAAATAGCTTGATTTTTAAAAACTAGAAAAAGGACCATTTTTCACCATGAAATTCAACCCCGAATATCGTTCTGGTGTCCGTTTTTACATTTGGGTCAAAAAATTTTTTTGCCTCCTGGGCACAAAAATCCCTGACCCCGGCATCAGGAATTTCCTTCCCAGGACACCAAAATAGCTTGATTTTTAAAAACTAGAAAAAGGACCATTTTTCACCATGAAATTCAACCCCGAATCTCATTCTGGTGTCCGTTTTTACATTTGGGTCAAAAACAAAATTTGCCTCCTGGGCACAAAAATCCCTGACCCCGGCATCAGGAATTTCCTTCCCAGGACACCAAAATAGCTTGATTTTTAAAAACTGGAAAAAGCACCATTTTTCACCATGAAATTCAACCCCGAATCTCGTTCTGGTGTCCGTTTTTACATTTGGGTCAAAAAATTTTTTTGCCTCCTGGGCACAAAAATCCCTGACCCCGGCATCAGGAATTTCCTTTCCAGGACACCAAAATAGCTTGATTTTTAAAAACTAGAAAAAGCACCATTTTTCACCATGAAATTCAACCATGAATCTCGTTCTGGTGTCCGTTTTTACATTTGGGTCAAAAAAAATTTGCCTCCTGGGCACAAAAATCCCGGACCCCGGCATCAGGAATTTCCTTCCCAGGACACCAAAATAGGTTGATTTTTAAAAACTAGAAAAAGGACCATTTTTCACCATGAAATTCAACCCCGAATCTCGTTCTGGTGTCCATTTTTACATTTGGGTCAAAAAAAAATTTGCCTCCTGGGCACAAAAATCCCTGACCCCGGCATCAGGAATTTCCTTCCCAGGACACCAAAATAGCTTGATTTTTAAAAACTAGAAAAAGGACCATTTCTCACCATGAAATTCAACCCCGAATCTCGTTCTGGTGTCCGTTTTTACATTTGGGTCAAAAAAAATTTTTGCCTCCTGGGCACAAAAATCCCTGACCCCGGCATCAGGAATTTCCTTCCCAGGACACCAAAATAGGTTGATTTTTAAAAACTAGAAAAAGGACCATTTTTCACCATGAAATTCAACCCCGAATCTCGTTCTGGTGTCCGTTTTTACATTTGGGTCAAAAAAAATTTGCCTCCTGGGCACAAAAATCCCAGTCCCCGGCATCAGGAATTTCCTTCCCAGGACACCAAAATAGCTTGATTTTTAAAAACTAGAAAAAGGACCATTTTTCACCATGAAATTCAACCCCGAATCTCGTTCTGGTGTCCGTTTTTACATTTGGGTCAAAAAAATTTTTTGCCTCCTGGGCACAAAAATCCCTGACCCCGGCATCAGGAATTTGCTTTTCAGGACACCAAAGTAGCTTGATTTTTAAAAACTAGAAAAAGCACCATTTTTCACCATGAAATTCAACCCCGAATCTCATTCTGGTGTCCGTTTTTACATTTGGGTCAAAAACAAAATTTGCCTCCTGGGCACAAAAATCCCTGACCCCGGCATCAGGAATTTCCTTCCCAGGACACCAAAATAGGTTGATTTTTAAAAAGTAGAAAAAGCACCATTTTTCACCATGAAATACAACCCCGAATCTCGTTCTGGTGTCCGTTCTTACATTTGGGTCAAAAAAAATTTGCCTCCTGGGCACAAAAATCCCTGACCCCGGCAACAGGAATTTCCTTCCCAGGACACCAAAATAGCTTAATTTTTAAAAACTAGAAAAAGGACCATTTTTCACCATGAAATTCAACCCCGAATCTCGTTCTGGTGTCCGTTTTTACATTTGGGTCAAAAAAATTTTTTGCCTCCTGGGCACAAAAATCCCTGACCCCGGCATCAGGAATTTCCTTCCCAGGACACCAAAATAGCTTGATTTTTAAAAACTAGAAAAAGCACCATTTTTCACCATGAAATTGAACCCCGAATCTCGTTCTGGTGTCCGTTTTTACATTTGGGTCAAAAAAAATTTGCCTCCTGGGCACAAAAATCCCTGACCCCGGCATCAGGAATTTCCTTCCTAGGACACCAAAATAGCTTGATTTTTAAAAACTAGAAAAAGCACCATTTTTCACCATGAAATTCAACCCCGAATCTCGTTCTGGTGTCCATTTTTACATTTGGGTCAAAAAAAAATTTGCCTCCTGGGCACAAAAATCCCTGACCCCGGCATCAGGAATTTCCTTCCCAGGACACCAAAATAGCTTGATTTTTAAAAACTAGAAAAAGCACCATTTTTCACCATGAAATTCAACCACGAATCTCGTTCTGGTGTCCATTTTTACATTTGGGTCAAAAAAAAATTTGCCTCCTGGGCACAAAAATCCCTGACACCGGCATCAGGAATTTCCTTCCCAGGACACCAAAATAGCTTGATTTTTAAAAACTAGAAAAAGCACCATTTTTCACCATGAAATTCAACCCCGAATCTCATTCTGGTGTCCGTTTTTACATTTGGGTCAAAAACAAAATTTGCCTCCTGGGCACAAAAATCCCTGACCCCGGCATCAGGAATTTCCTTCCCAGGACACCAAAATAGCTTGATTTTTAAAAACTGCAAAAAGCACCATTTTTCACCATGAAATTCAACCCCGAATCTCGTTCTGGTGTCCGTTTTTACATTTGGGTCAAAAAAAATTTGCCTCCTGGGCACAAAAATCCCTGACCCCGGCATCAGGAATTTGCTTTTCAGGACACCAAAGTAGCTTGATTTTTAAAAACTAGAAAAAGGACCATTTTTCACCATGAAATTCAACCCCGAATCTCATTCTGGTGTCCGTTTTTACATTTGGGTCAAAAACAAAATTTGCCTCCTGGGCACAAAAATCCCTGACCCCGGCATCAGGAATTTCCTTCCCAGGACACCAAAATAGCTTGATTTTTAAAAACTGCAAAAAGCACCATTTTTCACCATGAAATTCAACCCCGAATCTCGTTCTGGTGTCCGTTTTTACATTTGGGTCAAAAAAAATTTGCCTCCTGGGCACAAAAATCCCTGACCCCGGCATCAGGAATTTCCTTCCCAGGACACCAAAATAGGTTGATTTTTAAAAAGTAGAAAAAGCACCATTTTTCACCATGAAATTCAACCCCGAATCTCGTTCTGGTGTCCGTTCTTACATTTGGGTCAAAAAAAATTTGCCTCCTGGGCACAAAAATCCCTGACCCCGGCAACAGGAATTTCCTTCCCAGGACACCAAAATAGCTTGATTTTTAAAAACTAGAAAAAGGACCATTTTTCACCATGAAATTCAACCCCGAATCTCGTTCTGGTGTCCGTTTTTACATTTGGGTCAAAAAAATTTTTTGCCTCCTGGGCACAAAAATCCCTGACCCCGGCATCAGGAATTTCCTTCCCAGGACACCAAAATAGCTTGATTTTTAAAAACTAGAAAAAGCACCATTTTTCACCATGAAATTGAACCCCGAATCTCGTTCTGGTGTCCGTTTTTACATTTGGGTCAAAAAAAATTTGCCTCCTGGGCACAAAAATCCCTGACCCCGGCATCAGGAATTTCCTTCCTAGGACACCAAAATAGCTTGATTTTTAAAAACTAGAAAAAGCACCATTTTTCACCATGAAATTCAACCCCGAATCTCGTTCTGGTGTCCATTTTTACATTTGGGTCAAAAAAAAATTTGCCTCCTGGGCACAAAAATCCCTGACCCCGGCATCAGGAATTTCCTTCCCAGGACACCAAAATAGCTTGATTTTTAAAAACTAGAAAAAGGACCATTTTTCACCATGAAATTCAACCCCGAATCTCGTTCTGGTGTCCGTTTTTACATTTGGGTCAAAAAAAATTTTTGCCTCCTGGGCACAAAAATCCCTGACCCCGGCATCAGGAATTTCCTTCCCAGGACACCAAAATAGGTTGATTTTTAAAAACTAGAAAAAGCTCCATTTTTCACCATGAAATTCAACCCCGAATCTCGTTCTGGTGTCCGTTTTTACATTTGGGTCAAAAACAAAATTTGCCTCCTGGGCACAAAAATCCCTGACCCCGGCATCAGGAATTTCCTTCCCAGGACACCAAAATAGCTTGATTTTTAAAAACTGGAAAAAGCACCATTTTTCACCATGAAATTCAACCCCGAATCTCGTTCTGGTGTCCGTTTTTACATTTGGGTCAAAAAAAATTTGCCTCCTGGGCACAAAAATCCCTGACCCCGGCATCAGGAATTTCCTTCCCAGGACACCAAAATAGCTTGATTTTTAAAAACTAGAAAAAGCACCATTTTTCACCATGAAATTCAACCACGAATCTCGTTCTGGTGTCCATTTTTACATTTGGGTCAAAAAAAAATTTGCCTCCTGGGCACAAAAATCCCTGACACTGGCATCAGGAATTTCCTTCCCAGGACACCAAAATAGCTTGATTTTTAAAAACTAGAAAAAGGACCATTTTTCACCATGAAATTCAACCCCGAATCTCGTTCTGGTGTCCGTTTTTACATTTGGGTCAAAAAATTTTTTTGCCTCCTGGGCAGAAAAATCCCTGACCCCGGCATCAGGAATTTCCTTCCCAGGATACCAAAATAGCTTGATTTTTAAAAACTAGAAAAAGCTCCATTTTTCACCATGAAATTCAACCCCGAATCTCGTTCTGGTGTCCGTTTTTACATTTGGGTAAAAAAATTTTTTTGCCTCCTGGGCACAAAAATCCCTGACCCCGGCATCAGGAATTTCCTTTCCAGGACCCCAAAATAGCTTGATTTTTAAAAAGTAGAAAAAGCTCCATTTTTCACCATGAAATTCAACCCCGAATCTCGTTCTGGTGTCCGTTTTTACATTTGGGTCAAAAAAAATTTGCCTCCTGGGCACAAAAATCCCTGACACCGGCATCAGGAATTTCCTTCCCAGGACACCAAAATAGGTTGATTTTTAAAAAGTAGAAAAAGCACCATTTTTCACCATGAAATTCAACCCCGAATCTCGTTCTGGTGTCCGTTCTTACATTTGGGTCAAAAAAAATTTGCCTCCTGGGCACAAAAATCCCTGACCCCGGCAACAGGAATTTCCTTCCCAGGACACCAAAATAGCTTGATTTTTAAAAACTAGAAAAAGCACCATTTTTCACCATGAAATTCAACCCCGAATCTCGTTCTGGTGTCCGTTTTTACATTTGGGTCAAAAAAATTTTTTGCCTCCTGGGCACAAAAATCCCTGACCCCGGCATCAGGAATTTCCTTCCCAGGACACCAAAATAGCTTGATTTTTAAAAACTAGAAAAAGCACCATTTTTCACCATGAAATTGAACCCCGAATCTCGTTCTGGTGTCCGTTTTTACATTTGGGTCAAAAAAAATTTGCCTCCTGGGCACAAAAATCCCTGACCCCGGCATCAGGAATTTCCTTCCTAGGACACCAAAATAGCTTGATTTTTAAAAACTAGAAAAAGCACCATTTTTCACCATGAAATTCAACCCCGAATCTCGTTCTGGTGTCCATTTTTACATTTGGGTCAAAAAAAAATTTGCCTCCTGGGCACAAAAATCCCTGACCCCGGCATCAGGAATTTCCTTCCCAGGACACCAAAATAGGTTGATTTTTAAAAACTAGAAAAAGCTCCATTTTTCACCATGAAATTCAACCCCGAATCTCGTTCTGGTGTCCGTTTTTACATTTGGGTCAAAAAAAATTTGCCTCCTGGGCACAAAAATCCCAGTCCCCGGCATCAGGAATTTCCTTCCCAGGACACCAAAATAGCTTGATTTTTAAAAACTAGAAAAAGGACCATTTTTCACCATGAAATTCAACCCCGAATATCGTTCTGGTGTCCGTTTTTACATTTGGGTCAAAAAATTTTTTTGCCTCCTGGGCACAAAAATCCCTGACCCCGGCATCAGGAATTTCCTTCCCAGGACACCAAAATAGCTTGATTTTTAAAAACTAGAAAAAGGACCATTTTTCACCATGAAATTCAACCCCGAATCTCATTCTGGTGTCCGTTTTTACATTTGGGTCAAAAACAAAATTTGCCTCCTGGGCACAAAAATCCCTGACCCCGGCATCAGGAATTTCCTTCCCAGGACACCAAAATAGCTTGATTTTTAAAAACTGGAAAAAGCACCATTTTTCACCATGAAATTCCACCCCGAATATCGTTCTGGTGTCCGTTTTTACATTTGGGTCAAAAAAAATTTGCCTCCTGGGCACAAAAATCCCTGACCCCGGCATCAGGAATTTCCTTCCCAGGACACCAAAATAGCTTGATTTTTAAAAACTAGAAAAAGCACCATTTTTCACCATGAAATTCAACCATGAATCTCGTTCTGGTGTCCATTTTTACATTTGGGTCAAAAAAAAATTTGCCTCCTGGGCACAAAAATCCCTGACCCCGGCATCAGGAATTTCCTTCCCAGGACACCAAAATAGCTTGATATTTAAAAACTAGAAAAAGGACCATTTTTCACCATGAAATTCAACCCCGAATCTCGTTCTGGTGTCCGTTTTTACATTTGGGTCAAAAAATTTTTTTGCCTCCTGGGCACAAAAATCCCTGACCCCGGCATCAGGAATTTCCTTTCCAGGACACCAAAATAGCTTGATTTTTAAAAACTAGAAAAAGCACCATTTTTCACCATGAAATTCAACCCCGAATCTCGTTCTGGTGTCCGTTTTTACATTTGGGTCAAAAAAAAATTTGCCTCCTGGGCACAAAAATCCCGGACCCCGGCATCAGGAATTTCCTTCCCAGGACACCAAAATAGGTTGATTTTTAAAAACTAGAAAAAGGACCATTTTTCACCATGAAATTCAACCCCGAATCTCGTTCTGGTGTCCATTTTTACATTTGGGTCAAAAAAAAATTTGCCTCCTGGGCACAAAAATCCCTGACCCCGGCATCAGGAATTTCCTTCCCAGGACACCAAAATAGCTTGATTTTTAAAAACTAGAAAAAGGACCATTTTTCACCATGAAATTCAACCCCGAATCTCGTTCTGGTGTCCGTTTTTACATTTGGGTCAAAAAAAATTTTTGCCTCCTGGGCACAAAAATCCCTGACCCCGGCATCAGGAATTTCCTTCCCAGGACACCAAAATAGGTTGATTTTTAAAAACTAGAAAAAGCTCCATTTTTCACCATGAAATTCAACCCCGAATCTCGTTCTGGTGTCCGTTTTTACATTTGGGTCAAAAAAAATTTGCCTCCTGGGCACAAAAATCCCAGTCCCCGGCATCAGGAATTTCCTTCCCAGGACACCAAAATAGCTTGATTTTTAAAAACTAGAAAAAGGACCATTTTTCACCATGAAATTCAACCCCGAATCTCGTTCTGGTGTCCGTTTTTACATTTGGGTCAAAAAATTTTTTTGCCTCCTGGGCACAAAAATCCCTGACCCCGGCATCAGGAATTTGCTTTTCAGGACACCAAAGTAGCTTGATTTTTAAAAACTAGAAAAAGCACCATTTTTCACCATGAAATTCAACCCCGAATCTCATTCTGGTGTCCGTTTTTACATTTGGGTCAAAAACAAAATTTGCCTCCTGGGCACAAAAATCCCTGACCCCGGCATCAGGAATTTCCTTCCCAGGACACCAAAATAGGTTGATTTTTAAAAAGTAGAAAAAGCACCATTTTTCACCATGAAATTCAACCCCGAATCTCGTTCTGGTGTCCGTTCTTACATTTGGGTCAAAAAAAATTTGCCTCCTGGGCACAAAAATCCCTGACCCCGGCAACAGGAATTTCCTTCCCAGGACACCAAAATAGCTTGATTTTTAAAAACTAGAAAAAGGACCATTTTTCACCATGAAATTCAACCCCGAATCTCGTTCTGGTGTCCGTTTTTACATTTGGGTCAAAAAAATTTTTTGCCTCCTGGGCACAAAAATCCCTGACCCCGGCATCAGGAATTTCCTTCCCAGGACACCAAAATAGCTTGATTTTTAAAAACTAGAAAAAGCACCATTTTTCACCATGAAATTGAACCCCGAATCTCGTTCTGGTGTCCGTTTTTACATTTGGGTCAAAAAAAATTTGCCTCCTGGGCACAAAAATCCCTGACCCCGGCATCAGGAATTTCCTTCCTAGGACACCAAAATAGCTTGATTTTTAAAAACTAGAAAAAGCACCATTTTTCACCATGAAATTCAACCCCGAATCTCGTTCTGGTGTCCATTTTTACATTTGGGTCAAAAAAAATTTGCCTCCTGGGCACAAAAATCCCTGACCCCGGCATCAGGAATTTCCTTCCCAGGACACCAAAATAGCTTGATTTTTAAAAACTAGAAAAAGGACCATTTTTCACCATGAAATTCAACCCCGAATCTCGTTCTGGTGTCCGTTTTTACATTTGGGTCAAAAAAAATTTGCCTCCTGGGCACAAAAATCCCAGTCCCCGGCATCAGGAATTTCCTTCCCAGGACACCAAAATAGCTTGATTTTTAAAAACTAGAAAAAGGACCATTTTTCACCATGAAATTCAACCCCGAATATCGTTCTGGTGTCCGTTTTTACATTTGGGTCAAAAAAATTTTTTGCCTCCTGGGCACAAAAATCCCTGACCCCGGCATCAGGAATTTCCTTCCCAGGACACCAAAATAGCTTGATTTTTAAAAACTAGAAAAAGCACCATTTTTCACCATGAAATTGAACCCCGAATCTCGTTCTGGTGTCCGTTTTTACATTTGGGTCAAAAAAAATTTGCCTCCTGGGCACAAAAATCCCTGACCCCGGCATCAGGAATTTCCTTTCCAGTACACCAAAATAGGTTGATTTTTAAAAACTAGAAAAAGCTCCATTTTTCACCATGAAATTCAACCCCGAATCTCGTTCTGGTGTCCGTTTTTACATTTGGGTCAAAAAAAATTTGCCTCCTGGGCACAAAAATCCCAGTCCCCGGCATCAGGAATTTCCTTCCCAGGACACCAAAATAGCTTGATTTTTAAAAACTAGAAAAAGGACCATTTTTCACCATGAAATTCAACCCCGAATATCGTTCTGGTGTCCGTTTTTACATTTGGGTCAAAAAAATTTTTTGCCTCCTGGGCACAAAAATCCCTGACCCCGGCATCAGGAATTTCCTTCCCAGGACACCAAAATAGCTTGATTTTTAAAAACTAGAAAAAGGACCATTTTTCACCATGAAATTCAACCCCGAATCTCATTCTGGTGTCCGTTTTTACATTTGGGTCAAAAACAAAATTTGCCTCCTGGGCACAAAAATCCCTGACCCCGGCATCAGGAATTTCCTTCCCAGGACACCAAAATAGCTTGATTTTTAAAAACTGGAAAAAGCACCATTTTTCACCATGAAATTCAACCCCGAATCTCATTCTGGTGTCCGTTTTTACATTTGGGTCAAAAAAAATTTTCCTCCTGGGCACAAAAATCCCTGACCCCGGCATCAGGAATTTCCTTCCCAGGACACCAAAATAGCTTGATTTTTAAAAACTAGAAAAAGCACCATTTTTCACCATGAAATTAAACCATGAATCTCGTTCTGGTGTCCATTTTTACATTTGGGTCAAAAAAAAATTTGCCTCCTGGGCACAAAAATCCCTGACCCCGGCATCAGGAATTTCCTTCCCAGGACACCAAAATAGCTTGATTTTTAAAAACTAGAAAAAGGACCATTTTTCACCATGAAATTCAACCCCGAATCTCGTTCTGGTGTCCGTTTTTACATTTGGGTCAAAAAATTTTTTTGCCTGCTGGGCACAAAAATCCCTGACCTCGGCATCAGGAATTTCCTTCCCAGGACACCAAAATAGGTTGATTTTTAAAAACTAGAAAAAGCTCCATTTTTCACCATGAAATTCAACCCCGAATCTCGTTCTGGTGTCCGTTTTTTCATTTGGGTCAAAAAAAATTTGCCTCCTGGGCACAAAAATCCCTGACCCCGGCATCAGGAATTTCCTTCCCAGGACACCAAAATAGCTTGATTTTTAAAAACTAGAAAAAGGACCATTTTTCACCATGAAATTCAACCCCGAATCTCGTTCTGGTGTCCGTTTTTACATTTGGGACAAAAAATTTTTTTGCCTCCTGGGCACAAAAATCCCTGACCCCGGCATCAGGAATTTCCTTTCCAGGACACCAAAATAGCTTGATTTTTAAAAACTAGAAAAAGCACCATTTTTCACCATGAAATTCAACCCCGAATCTCGTTCTGGTGTCCGTTTTTACATTTGGGTCAAAAAAAATTTGCCTCCTGGGCACAAAAATCCCTGACCCCGGCATCAGGAATTTCCTTCCCAGGACACCAAAATAGGTTGATTTTTAAAAACTAGAAAAAGGACCATTTTTCACCATGAAATTCAACCCCGAATCTCGTTCTGGTGTCCATTTTTACATTTGGGTCAAAAAAAAATTTGCCTCCTGGGCACAAAAATCCCTGACCCCGGCATCAGGAATTTCCTTCCCAGGACACCAAAATAGCTTGATTTTTAAAAACTAGAAAAAGGACCATTTTTCACCATGAAATTCAACCCCGAATCTC
This sequence comes from Vipera ursinii, assembly GCF_947247035.1. Classification (NCBI taxonomy): domain Eukaryota; kingdom Metazoa; phylum Chordata; class Lepidosauria; order Squamata; family Viperidae; genus Vipera; species Vipera ursinii. The sequence continues at coordinate 74,257,260 of NC_139518.1, forward strand.
GTTCTGGTGTCCGTTTTTACATTTGGGTCAAAAAAAATTTTTGCCTCCTCGGCACAAAAATCCCTGACCCCGGCATCAGGAATTTCCTTCCCAGGACACCAAAATAGGTTGATTTTTAAAAACTAGAAAAAGCTCCATTTTTCACCATGAAATTAAACCCCGAATCTCGTTCTGGTGTCCGTTTTTACATTTGGGTCAAAAAATTTTTTTGCCTCCTGGGCACAAAAATCCCTGACCCCGGCATCAGGAATTTGCTTTTCAGGACACCAAAGTAGCTTGATTTTTAAAAACTAGAAAAAGCACCATTTTTCACCATGAAATTCAACCCCGAATCTCATTCTGGTGTCCGTTTTTACATTTGGGTCAAAAACAAAATTTGCCTCCTGGGCACAAAAATCCCTGACCCCGGCATCAGGAATTTCCTTCCCAGGACACCAAAATAGCTTGATTTTTAAAAACTGGAAAAAGCACCATTTTTCACCATGAAATTCAACCCCGAATCTCGTTCTGGTGTCCGTTTTTACATTTGGGTCAAAAAAAATTTGCCTCCTGGGCACAAAAATCCCTGACCCCGGCATCAGGAATTTCCTTCCCAGGACACCAAAATAGCTTGATTTTTAAAAACTAGAAAAAGCACCATTTTTCACCATGAAATTCAACCACGAATCTCGTTCTGGTGTCCATTTTTACATTTGGGTCAAAAAAAAATTTGCCTCCTGGGCACAAAAATCCCTGACACCGGCATCAGGAATTTCCTTCCCAGGACACCAAAATAGCTTGATTTTTAAAAACTAGAAAAAGGACCATTTTTCACCATGAAATTCAACCCCGAATCTCGTTCTGGTGTCCGTTTTTACATTTGGGTCAAAAAAAATTTTTGCCTCCTGGGCACAAAAATCCCTGACCCCGGCATCAGGAATTTCCTTCCCAGGATACCAAAATAGCTTGATTTTTAAAAACTAGAAAAAGCTCCATTTTTCACCATGAAATTCAACCCCGAATCTCGTTCTGGTGTCCGTTTTTTCATTTGGGTCAAAAAAAATTTGCCTCCTGGGCACAAAAATCCCTGACCCCGGCATCAGGAATTTCCTTCCCAGGACACCAAAATAGCTTGATTTTTAAAAACTAGAAAAAGCTCCATTTTTCACCATGAAATTCAACCCCGAATCTCGTTCTGGTGTCCGTTTTTACATTTGGGTAAAAAAAAATTTTTGCCTCCTGGGCACAAAAATCCCTGACCCCGGCATCAGGAATTTCCTTTCCAGGACCCCAAAATAGCTTGATTTTTAAAAACTAGAAAAAGCACCATTTTTCACCATGAAATTCAACCCCGAATCTCGTTCTGGTGTCCGTTTTTACATTTGGGTCAAAAAAAAATTGCCTCCTGGGCACAAAAATCCCTGACCCCGGCATCAGGAATTTCCTTCCCAGGACACCAAAATAGGTTGATTTTTAAAAAGTAGAAAAAGCACCATTTTTCACCATGAAATTCAACCCCGAATCTCGTTCTGGTGTCCGTTCTTACATTTGGGTCAAAAAAAATTTGCCTCCTGGGCACAAAAATCCCTGACCCCGGCAACAGGAATTTCCTTCCCAGGACACCAAAATAGCTTGATTTTTAAAAACTAGAAAAAGGACCATTTTTCACCATGAAATTCAACCCCGAATCTCGTTCTGGTGTCCGTTTTTACATTTGGGTCAAAAAATTTTTTTGCCTCCTGGGCACAAAAATCCCTGACCCCGGCATCAGGAATTTCCTTCCCAGGACACCAAAATAGCTTGATTTTTAAAAACTAGAAAAAGCACCATTTTTCACCATGAAATTGAACCCCGAATCTCGTTCTGGTGTCCGTTTTTACATTTGGGTCAAAAAAAATTTTCCTCCTGGGCACAAAAATCCCTGACCCCGGCATCAGGAATTTCCTTCCTAGGACACCAAAATAGCTTGATTTTTAAAAACTAGAAAAAGCACCATTTTTCACCATGAAATTCAACCCCGAATCTCGTTCTGGTGTCCATTTTTACATTTGGGTCAAAAAAAAATTTGCCTCCTGGGCACAAAAATCCCTGACCCCGGCATCAGGAATTTCCTTCCCAGGACACCAAAATAGCTTGACTTTTAAAAACTAGAAAAAGGACCATTTTTCACCATGAAATTCAACCCCGAATCTCGTTCTGGTGTCCGTTTTTACATTTGGGTCAAAAAAATTTTTTGCTTCCTGGGCACAAAAATCCCTGACCCCGGCATCAGGAATTTCCTTCCCAGGACACCAAAATAGGTTGATTTTTAAAAACTAGAAAAAGCTCCATTTTTCACCATGAAATTCAACCCCGAATCTCGTTCTGGTGTCCGTTTTTACATTTGGGTCAAAAAAAATTTGCCTCCTGGGCACAAAAATCCCAGTCCCCGGCATCAGGAATTTCCTTCCCAGGACACCAAAATAGCTTGATTTTTAAAAACTAGAAAAAGGACCATTTTTCACCATGAAATTCAACCCCGAATATCGTTCTGGTGTCCGTTTTTACATTTGGGTCAAAAAAAAATTTTGCCTCCTGGGCACAAAAATCCCTGACCCCGGCATCAGGAATTTCCTTCCCAGGACACCAAAATAGCTTGATTTTTAAAAACTAGAAAAAGGACCATTTTTCACCATGAAATTCAACCCCGAATCTCATTCTGGTGTCCGTTTTTACATTTGGGTCAAAAACAAAATTTGCCTCCTGGGCACAAAAATCCCTGACCCCGGCATCAGGAATTTCCTTCCCAGGACACCAAAATAGCTTGATTTTTAAAAACTGGAAAAAGCACCATTTTTCACCATGAAATTCAACCCCGAATCTCGTTCTGGTGTCCGTTTTTACATTTGGGTCAAAAAAAATTTGCCTCCTGGGCACAAAAATCCCTGACCCCGGCATCAGGAATTTCCTTCCCAGGACACCAAAATAGCTTGATTTTTAAAAACTAGAAAAAGCACCATTTTTCACCATGAAATTCAACCACGAATCTCGTTCTGGTGTCCATTTTTACATTTGGGTCAAAAAAAAATTTGCCTCCTGGGCACAAAAATCCCTGACCCCGGCATCAGGAATTTCCTTCCCAGGACACCAAAATAGCTTGATTTTTAAAAACTAGAAAAAGGACCATTTTTCACCATGAAATTCAACCCCGAATCTCGTTCTGGTGTCCGTTTTTACATTTGGGTCAAAAAATTTTTTTGCCTGCTGGGCACAAAAATCCCTGACCCCGGCATCAGGAATTTCCTTCCCAGGACACCAAAATAGGTTGATTTTTAAAAACTAGAAAAAGCTCCATTTTTCACCATGAAATTCAACCCCGAATCTCGTTCTGGTGTCCGTTTTTTCATTTGGGTCAAAAAAAATTTGCCTCCTGGGCACAAAAATCCCTGACCCCGGCATCAGGAATTTCCTTCCCAGGACACCAAAATAGCTTGATTTTTAAAAACTAGAAAAAGGACCATTTTTCACCATGAAATTCAACCCCGAATCTCGTTCTGGTGTCCGTTTTTACATTTGGGTCAAAAAAATTTTTTGCCTCCTGGGCACAAAAATCCCTGACCCCGGCATCAGGAATTTCCTTTCCAGGACACCAAAATAGGTTGATTTTTAAAAACTAGAAAAAGGACCATTTTTCACCATGAAATTCAACCCCAAATCTCATTCTGGTGTCCGTTTTTACTATTGGGTAAAAAAAAATTGCCTCCTGGGCACAAAAATCCCTGACCCCGGCATCAGGAATTTCCTTCCCAGGACACCAAAATAGCTTGATTTTTAAAAACTAGAAAAAGCACCATTTTTCACCATGAAATTCAACCCCGAATCTCGTTCTGGTGTCCGTTTTTACATTTGGGTCAAAAAATTTTTTTGCCTCCTGGGCACAAAAATCCCTGACCCCGGCATCAGGAATTTCCTTTCCAGGACACCAAAATAGCTTGATTTTTAAAAACTAGAAAAAGCACCATTTTTCACCATGAAATTCAACCCCGAATCTCGTTCTGGTGTCCGTTTTTACATTTGGGTCAAAAAAAATTTGCCTCCTGGGCACAAAAATCCCTGACCCCGGCATCAGGAATTTCCTTCCCAGGACACCAAAATAGGTTGATTTTTAAAAACTAGAAAAAGGACCATTTTTCACCATGAAATTCAACCCCGAATCTCGTTCTGGTGTCCATTTTTACATTTGGGTCAAAAAAAAATTTGCCTCCTGGGCACAAAAATCCCTGACCCCGGCATCAGGAATTTCCTTCCCAGGACACCAAAATAGCTTGATTTTTAAAAACTAGAAAAAGGACCATTTTTCACCATGAAATTCAACCCCGAATCTCGTTCTGGTGTCCGTTTTACATTTGGGTCAAAAAAAATTTTTGCCTCCTGGGCACAAAAATCCCTGACCCCGGCATCAGGAATTTCCTTCCCAGGACACCAAAATAGGTTGATTTTTAAAAACTAGAAAAAGCTCCATTTTTCACCATGAAATTCAACCCCGAATCTCGTTCTGGTGTCCGTTTTTACATTTGGGTCAAAAAATTTTTTTGCCTGCTGGGCACAAAAATCCCTGACCCCGGCATCAGGAATTTCCTTCCCAGGACACCAAAATAGGTTGATTTTTAAAAACTAGAAAAAGCTCCATTTTTCACCATGAAATTCAACCCCGAATCTCGTTCTGGTGTCCGTTTTTACATTTGGGTCAAAAAAAATTTGCCTCCTGGGCACAAAAATCCCTGACCCCGGCATCAGGAATTTCCTTCCCAGGACACCAAAATAGCTTGATTTTTAAAAACTAGAAAAAGGACCATTTTTCACCATGAAATTCAACCCCGAATCTCGTTCTGGTGTCCGTTTTTACATTTGGGTCAAAAAAATTTTTTGCCTCCTGGGCACAAAAATCCCTGACCCCGGCATCAGGAATTTCCTTTCCAGTACACCAAAATAGCTTGATTTTTAAAAACTAGAAAAAGCACCATTTTTCACCATGAAATTCAACCCCGAATCTCGTTCTGGTGTCCGTTTTTACATTTGGGTCAAAAAAAATTTGCCTCCTGGGCACAAAAATCCCTGACCCCGGCATCAGGAATTTCCTTCCCAGGACACCAAAATAGGTTGATTTTTAAAAACTAGAAAAAGGACCATTTTTCACCATGAAATTCAACCCCAAATCTCATTCTGGTGTCCGTTTTTACTATTGGGTAAAAAAAAATTGCCTCCTGGGCACAAAAATCCCTGACCCCGGCATCAGGAATTTCCTTCCCAGGACACCAAAATAGCTTGATTTTTAAAAACTAGAAAAAGCACCATTTTTCACCATGAAATTCAACCCCGAATCTCGTTCTGGTGTCCGTTTTTACATTTGGGTCAAAAAATTTTTTTGCCTCCTGGGCACAAAAATCCCTGACCCCGGCATCAGGAATTTCCTTTCCAGGACACCAAAATAGCTTGATTTTTAAAAACTAGAAAAAGCACCATTTTTCACCATGAAATTCAACCCCGAATCTCGTTCTGGTGTCCGTTTTTACATTTGGGTCAAAAAAATTTTTTGCCTCCTGGGCACAAAAATCCCTGACCCCGGCATCAGGAATTTGCTTTTCAGGACACCAAAGTAGCTTGATTTTTAAAAACTAGAAAAAGCACCATTTTTCACCATGAAATTCAACCCCGAATCTCATTCTGGTGTCCGTTTTTACATTTGGGTCAAAAACAAAATTTGCCTCCTGGGCACAAAAATCCCTGACCCCGGCATCAGGAATTTCCTTCCCAGGACACCAAAATAGCTTGATTTTTAAAAACTGGAAAAAGCACCATTTTTCACCATGAAATTCAACCCCGAATCTCGTTCTGGTGTCCGTTTTTACATTTGGGTCAAAAAATATTTGCCTCCTGGGCACAAAAATCCCTGACCCCGGCATCAGGAATTTCCTTCCCAGGACACCAAAATAGCTTGATTTTTAAAAACTAGAAAAAGCACCATTTTTCACCATGAAATTCAACCACGAATCTCGTTCTGGTGTCCATTTTTACATTTGGGTCAAAAAAAAATTTGCCTCCTGGGCACAAAAATCCCTGACACCGGCATCAGGAATTTCCTTCCCAGGACACCAAAATAGCTTGATTTTTAAAAACTAGAAAAAGGACCATTTTTCACCATGAAATTCAACCCCGAATCTCGTTCTGGTGTCCGTTTTTACATTTGGGTCAAAAAAAAATTTTGCCTCCTTGGCACAAAAATCCCTGACCCCGGCATCAGGAATTTCCTTCCCAGGATACCAAAATAGCTTGATTTTTAAAAACTAGAAAAAGCTCCATTTTTCACCATGAAATTCAACCCCGAATCTCGTTCTGGTGTCCGTTTTTTCATTTGGGTCAAAAAAAATTTGCCACCTGGGCACAAAAATCCCTGACCCCGGCATCAGGAATTTCCTTCCCAGGACACCAAAATAGCTTGATTTTTAAAAACTAGAAAAAGCACCATTTTTCACCATGAAATTCAACCCCGAATCTCGTTCTGGTGTCCGTTTTTACATTTGGGTAAAAAAAATTTTTTGCCTCCTGGGCACAAAAATCCCTGACCCCGGCATCAGGAATTTCCTTCCCAGGACACCAAAATAGCTTGATTTTTAAAAACTAGAAAAAGCACCATTTTTCACCATGAAATTGAACCCCAAATCTCGTTCTGGTGTCCGTTTTTACATTTGGGTCAAAAAAAATTTTCCTCCTGGGCACAAAAATCCCTGACCCCGGCATCAGGAATTTCCTTCCTAGGACACCAAAATAGCTTGATTTTTAAAAACTAGAAAAAGCACCATTTTTCACCATGAAATTCAACCCCGAATCTCGTTCTGGTGTCCATTTTTACATTTGGGTCAAAAAAAAATTTGCCTCCTGGGCACAAAAATCCCTGACCCCGGCATCAGGAATTTCCTTCCCAGGACACCAAAATAGCTTGATTTTTAAAAACTAGAAAAAGGACCATTTTTCACCATGAAATTCAACCCCGAATCTCGTTCTGGTGTCCGTTTTTACATTTGGGTCAAAAAATTTTTTTGCCTCCTGGGCACAAAAATCCCTGACCCCGGCATCAGGAATTTCCTTCCCAGGACACCAAAATAGGTTGATTTTTAAAAACTAGAAAAAGCTCCATTTTTCACCATGAAATTCAACCCCGAATCTCGTTCTGGTGTCCGTTTTTACATTTGGGTCAAAAAAATTTGCCTCCTGGGCACAAAAATCCCAGTCCCCGGCATCAGGAATTTCCTTCCCAGGACACCAAAATAGCTTGATTTTTAAAAACTAGAAAAAGCTCCATTTTTCACCATGAAATTCAACCCCGAATATCGTTCTGGTGTCCGTTTTTACATTTGGGTCAAAAAAATTTTTTGCCTCCTGGGCACAAAAATCCCTGACCCCGGCATCAGGAATTTCCTTCCCAGGACACCAAAATAGCTTGATTTTTAAAAACTAGAAAAAGGACCATTTTTCACCATGAAATTCAACCCCGAATCTCGTTCTGGTGTCCGTTTTTACATTTGGGTCAAAAAATTTTTTTGCCTCCTGGGCACAAAAATCCCTGACCCCGGCATCAGGAATTTCCTTTCCAGGACACCAAAATAGCTTGATTTTTAAAAACTAGAAAAAGCACCATTTTTCACCATGAAATTCAACCCCGAATCTCGTTCTGGTGTCCGTTTTTACATTTGGGTCAAAAAAAAATTGCCTCCTGGGCACAAAAATCCCTGACCCCGGCATCAGGAATTTCCTTCCCAGGACACCAAAATAGGTTGATTTTTAAAAACTAGAAAAAGGACCATTTTTCACCATGAAATTCAACCCCGAATCTCGTTCTGGTGTCCATTTTTACATTTGGGTCAAAAAAAAATTTGCCTCCTGGGCACAAAAATCCCTGACCCCGGCATCAGGAATTTCCTTCCCAGGACACCAAAATAGCTTGATTTTTAAAAACTAGAAAAAGGACCATTTTTCACCATGAAATTCAACCCCGAATCTCGTTCTGGTGTCCGTTTTTACATTTGGGTCAAAAAAAATTTTTGCCTCCTGGGCACAAAAATCCCTGACCCCGGCATCAGGAATTTCCTTCCCAGGACACCAAAATAGGTTGATTTTTAAAAACTAGAAAAAGCTCCATTTTTCACCATGAAATTCAAGCACGAATCTCGTTCTGGTGTCCGTTTTTACATTTGGGTCAAAAAATTTTTTTGCCTCCTGGGCACAAAAATCCCTGACCCCGGCATCAGGAATTTCCTTTCCAGGACACCAAAATAGCTTGATTTTTAAAAACTAGAAAAAGCACCATTTTTCACCATGAAATTCAACCCCGAATCTCGTTCTGGTGTCCGTTTTTACATTTGGGTCAAAAAAAAATTGCCTCCTGGGCACAAAAATCCCTGACCCCGGCATCAGGAATTTCCTTCCCAGGACACCAAAATAGGTTGATTTTTAAAAACTAGAAAAAGGACCATTTTTCACCATGAAATTCAACCCCGAATCTCGTTCTGGTGTCCATTTTTACATTTGGGTCAAAAAAAAATTTGCCTCCTGGGCACAAAAATCCCTGACCCCGGCATCAGGAATTTCCTTCCCAGGACACCAAAATAGCTTGATTTTTAAAAACTAGAAAAAGGACCATTTTTCACCATGAAATTCAACCCCGAATCTCGTTCTGGTGTCCGTTTTTACATTTGGGTCAAAAAAAATTTTTGCCTCCTGGGCACAAAAATCCCTGACCCCGGCATCAGGAATTTCCTTCCCAGGACACCAAAATAGGTTGATTTTTAAAAACTAGAAAAAGCTCCATTTTTCACCATGAAATTCAAGCACGAATCTCGTTCTGGTGTCCGTTTTTACATTTGGGTCAAAAAAAATTTGCCTCCTGGGCACAAAAATCCCAGTCCCCGGCATCAGGAATTTCCTTCCCAGGACACCAAAATAGCTTGATTTTTAAAAACTAGAAAAAGGACCATTTTTCACCATGAAATTCAACCCCGAATCTCGTTCTGGTGTCCGTTTTTACATTTGGGTCAAAAAAATTTTTTGCCTCCTGGGCACAAAAATCCCTGACCCCGGCATCAGGAATTTCCTTCCCAGGACACCAAAATAGGTTGATTTTTAAAAACTAGAAAAAGCTCCATTTTTCACCATGAAATTCAAGCACGAATCTCGTTCTGGTGTCCGTTTTTACATTTGGGTCAAAAAAAATTTGCCTCCTGGGCACAAAAATCCCAGTCCCCGGCATCAGGAATTTCCTTCCCAGGACACCAAAATAGCTTGATTTTTAAAAACTAGAAAAAGGACCATTTTTCACCATGAAATTCAACCCCGAATCTCGTTCTGGTGTCCGTTTTTACATTTGGGTCAAAAAAATTTTTTGCCTCCTGGGCACAAAAATCCCTGACCCCGGCATCAGGAATTTGCTTTTCAGGACACCAAAGTAGCTTGATTTTTAAAAACTAGAAAAAGCACCATTTTTCACCATGAAATTCAACCCCGAATCTCATTCTGGTGTCCGTTTTTACATTTGGGTCAAAAACAAAATTTGCCTCCTGGGCACAAAAATCCCTGACCCCGGCATCAGGAATTTCCTTCCCAGGACACCAAAATAGCTTGATTTTTAAAAACTGGAAAAAGCACCATTTTTCACCATGAAATTCAACCCCGAATCTCGTTCTGGTGTCCGTTTTTACATTTGGGTCAAAAAAAATTTGCCTCCTGGGCACAAAAATCCCTGACCCCGGCATCAGGAATTTCCTTCCCAGGACACCAAAATAGCTTGATTTTTAAAAACTAGAAAAAGCACCATTTTTCACCATGAAATTCAACCACGAATCTCGTTCTGGTGTCCATTTTTACATTTGGGTCAAAAAAAAATTTGCCTCCTGGGCACAAAAATCCCTGACACCGGCATCAGGAATTTCCTTCCCAGGACACCAAAATAGCTTGATTTATAAAAACTAGAAAAAGGACCATTTTTCACCATGAAATTCAACCCCGAATCTCGTTCTGGTGTCCGTTTTTACATTTGGGTAAAAAAAATTTTTTGCCTCCTGGGCACAAAAATCCCTGACCCCGGCATCAGGAATTTCCTTTCCAGGACCCCAAAATAGCTTGATTTTTAAAAACTAGAAAAAGCACCATTTTTCACCATGAAATTCAACCCCGAATCTCGTTCTGGTGTCCGTTTTTACATTTGGGTCAAAAAAAATTTGCCTCCTGGGCACAAAAATCCCTGACCCCGGCATCAGGAATTTCCTTCCCAGGACACCAAAATAGGTTGATTTTTAAAAAGTAGAAAAAGCACCATTTTTCACCATGAAATTCAACCCCGAATCTCGTTCTGGTGTCCGTTCTTACATTTGGGTCAAAAAAAATTTGCCTCCTGGGCACAAAAATCCCTGACCCCGGCAACAGGAATTTCCTTCCCAGGACACCAAAATAGCTTGATTTTTAAAAACTAGAAAAAGGACCATTTTTCACCATGAAATTCAACCCCGAATCTCGTTCTGGTGTCCGTTTTTACATTTGGGTCAAAAAATTTTTTTGCCTCCTGGGCACAAAAATCCCTGACCCCGGCATCAGGAATTTCCTTCCCAGGACACCAAAATAGCTTGATTTTTAAAAACTAGAAAAAGCACCATTTTTCACCATGAAATTCAACCCCGAATCTCGTTCTGGTGTCCGTTTTTACATTTGGGTCAAAAAAAATTTTCCTCCTGGGCACAAAAATCCCTGACCCCGGCATCAGGAATTTCCTTCCTAGGACACCAAAATAGCTTGATTTTTAAAAACTAGAAAAAGCACCATTTTTCACCATGAAATTCAACCCCGAATCTCGTTCTGGTGTCCATTTTTACATTTGGGTCAAAAAAAAATTTGCCTCCTGGGCACAAAAATCCCTGACCCCGGCATCAGGAATTTCCTTCCCAGGACACCAAAATAGCTTGATTTTTAAAAACTAGAAAAAGGACCATTTTTCACCATGAAATTCAACCCCGAATCTCGTTCTGGTGTCCGTTTTTACATTTGGGTCAAAAAAATTTTTTGCCTCCTGAGCACAAAAATCCCAGTCCCCGGCATCAGGAATTTCCTTCCCAGGACACCAAAATAGCTTGATTTTTAAAAACTAGAAAAAGGACCATTTTTCACCATGAAATTCAACCCCGAATATCGTTCTGGTGTCCGTTTTTACATTTGGGTCAAAAAATTTTTTTGCCTCCTGGGCACAAAAATCCCTGACCCCGGCATCAGGAATTTCCTTCCCAGGACACCAAAATAGCTTGATTTTTAAAAACTAGAAAAAGGACCATTTTTCACCATGAAATTCAACCCCGAATCTCATTCTGGTGTCCGTTTTTACATTTGGGTCAAAAACAAAATTTGCCTCCTGGGCACAAAAATCCCTGACCCCGGCATCAGGAATTTCCTTCCCAGGACACCAAAATAGCTTGATTTTTAAAAACTGGAAAAAGCACCATTTTTCACCATGAAATTCAACCCCGAATCTCGTTCTGGTGTCCGTTTTTACATTTGGGTCAAAAATAATTTGCCTCCTGGGCATAAAAATCCCTGACCCCGGCATCAGGAATTTCCTTCCCAGGACACCAAAATAGCTTGATTTTTAAAAACTAGAAAAAGCACCATTTTTCACCATGAAATTCAACCACGAATCTCGTTCTGGTGTCCATTTTTACATTTGGGTCAAAAAAAAATTTGCCTCCTGGGCACAAAAATCCCTGACCCCGGCATCAGGAATTTCCTTCCCAGGACACCAAAATAGCTTGATTTTTAAAAACTAGAAAAAGGACCATTTTTCACCATGAAATTCAACCCCGAATCTCGTTCTGGTGTCCGTTTTTTCATTTGGGTCAAAAAAAATTTGCCTCCTGGGCACAAAAATCCCTGACCCCGGCATCAGGAATTTCCTTCCCAGGACACCAAAATAGCTTGATTTTTAAAAACTAGAAAAAGGACCATTTTTCACCATGAAATTCAACCCCGAATCTCGTTCTGGTGTCCGTTTTTACATTTGGGTCAAAAAAATTTTTTCCCTCCTGGGCACAAAAATCCCTGACCCCGGCATCAGGAATTTCCTTTCCAGTACACCAAAATAGCTTGATTTTTAAAAACTAGAAAAAGCACCATTTTTCACCATGAAATTCAACCCCGAATCTCGTTCTGGTGTCCGTTTTTACATTTGGGTCAAAAAAAATTTGCCTCCTGGGCACAAAAATCCCTGACCCCGGCATCAGGAATTTCCTTCCCAGGACACCAAAATAGGTTGATTTTTAAAAACTAGAAAAAGGACCATTTTTCACCATGAAATTCAACCCCAAATCTCATTCTGGTGTCCGTTTTTTCATTTGGGTCAAAAAAAATTGCCTCCTGGGCACAAAAATCCCTGACCCCGGCATCAGGAATTTCCTTCCCAGGACACCAAAATAGCTTGATTTTTAAAAACTAGAAAAAGCACCATTTTTCACCATGAAATTCAACCCCGAATCTCGTTCTGGTGTCCGTTTTTACATTTGGGTCAAAAAATTTTTTTGCCTCCTGGGCACAAAAATCCCTGACCCCGGCATCAGGAATTTCCTTTCCAGGACACCAAAATAGCTTGATTTTTAAAAACTAGAAAAAGCACCATTTTACACCATGAAATTCAACCCCGAATCTCGTTCTGGTGTCCGTTTTTACATTTGGGTCAAAAAAAATTTGCCTCCTGGGCACAAAAATCCCTGACCCCGGCATCAGGAATTTCCTTCCCAGGACACCAAAATAGGTTGATTTTTAAAAACTAGAAAAAGGACCATTTTTCACCATGAAATTCAACCCCGAATCTCGTTCTGGTGTCCGTTTTTACATTTGGGTCAAAAAAAATTTTTGCCTCCTGGGCACAAAAATCCCTGACCCCGGCATCAGGAATTTCCTTCCCAGGACACCAAAATAGGTTGATTTTTAAAAACTAGAAAAAGCTCCATTTTTCACCATGAAATTCAACCCCGAATCTCGTTCTGGTGTCCGTTTTTACATTTGGGTCAAAAAAAATTTGCCTCCTGGGCACAAAAATCCCAGTCCCCGGCATCAGGAATTTCCTTCCCAGGACACCAAAATAGCTTGATTTTTAAAAACTAGAAAAAGGACCATTTTTCACCATGAAATTCAACCCCGAATCTCGTTCTGGTGTCCGTTTTTACATTTGGGTCAAAAAAATTTTTTGCCTCCTGGGCACAAAAATCCCTGACCCCGGCATCAGGAATTTGCTTTTCAGGACACCAAAGTAGCTTGATTTTTAAAAACTAGAAAAAGCACCATTTTTCACCATGAAATTCAACCCCGAATCTCATTCTGGTGTCCGTTTTTACATTTGGGTCAAAAACAATATTTGCCTCCTGGGCACAAAAATCCCTGACCCCGGCATCAGGAATTTCCTTCCCAGGACACCAAAATAGCTTGATTTTTAAAAACTGGAAAAAGCACCATTTTTCACCATGAAATTCAACCCCGAATCTCGTTCTGGTGTCCGTTTTTACATTTGGGTCAAAAAAAATTTGCCTCCTGGGCACAAAAATCCCTGACCCCGGCATCAGGAATTTCCTTCCCAGGACACCAAAATAGCTTGATTTTTAAAAACTAGAAAAAGCACCATTTTTCACCATGAAATTCAACCACGAATCTCGTTCTGGTGTCCATTTTTACATTTGGGTCAAAAAAAAATTTGCCTCCTGGGCACAAAAATCCCTGACACCGGCATCAGGAATTTCCTTCCCAGGACACCAAAATAGCTTGATTTATAAAAACTAGAAAAAGGACCATTTTTCACCATGAAATTCAACCCCGAATCTCGTTCTGGTGTCCGTTTTTACATTTGGGTCAAAAAAATTTTTTGCCTCCTGGGCACAAAAATCCCTGACCCCGGCATCAGGAATTTCCTTCCCAGGATACCAAAATAGCTTGATTTTTAAAAACTAGAAAAAGCTCCATTTTTCACCATGAAATTCAACCCCGAATCTCGTTCTGGTGTCCGTTTTTTCATTTGGGTCAAAAAAAATTTGCCTCCTGGGCACAAAAATCCCTGACCCCGGCATCAGGAATTTCCTTCCCAGGACACCAAAATAGCTTGATTTTTAAAAACTAGAAAAAGCACCATTTTTCACCATGAAATTCAACCCCGAATCTCGTTCTGGTGTCCGTTTTTACATTTGGGTAAAAAAAATTTTTTGCCTCCTGGGCACAAAAATCCCTGACCCCGGCATCAGGAATTTCCTTTCCAGGACCCCAAAATAGCTTGATTTTTAAAAACTAGAAAAAGCACCATTTTTCACCATGAAATTCAACCCCGAATCTCGTTCTGGTGTCCGTTTTTACATTTGGGTCAAAAAAATTTTTTGCCTCCTGGGCACAAAAATCCCTGACCCCGGCATCAGGAATTTCCTTCCCAGGACACCAAAATAGGTTGATTTTTAAAAAGTAGAAAAAGCACCATTTTTCACCATGAAATTCAACCCCGAATCTCGTTCTGGTGTCCGTTCTTACATTTGGGTCAAAAAAAATTTGCCTCCTGGGCACAAAAATCCCTGACCCCGGCAACAGGAATTTCCTTCCCAGGACACCAAAATAGCTTGATTTTTAAAAACTAGAAAAAGGACCATTTTTCACCATGAAATTCAACCCCGAATCTCGTTCTGGTGTCCGTTTTTACATTTGGGTCAAAAAAATTTTTTGCCTCCTGGGCACAAAAATCCCTGACCCCGGCATCAGGAATTTCCTTCCCAGGACACCAAAATAGCTTGATTTTTAAAAACTAGAAAAAGCACCATTTTTCACCATGAAATTCAACCCCGAATCTCGTTCTGGTGTCCGTTTTTACATTTGGGTCAAAAAAAATTTTCCTCCTGGGCACAAAAATCCCTGACCCCGGCATCAGGAATTTCCTTCCTAGGACACCAAAATAGCTTGATTTTTAAAAACTAGAAAAAGCACCATTTTTCACCATGAAATTCAACCCCGAATCTCGTTCTGGTGTCCATTTTTACATTTGGGTCAAAAAAAAATTTGCCTCCTGGGCACAAAAATCCCTGACCCCGGCATCAGGAATTTCCTTCCCAGGACACCAAAATAGCTTGATTTTTAAAAACTAGAAAAAGGACCATTTTTCACCATGAAATTCAACCCCGAATCTCGTTCTGGTGTCCGTTTTTACATTTGGGTCAAAAAAATTTTTTGCCTCCTGAGCACAAAAATCCCTGACCCCGGCATCAGGAATTTCCTTCCCAGGACACCAAAATAGGTTGATTTTTAAAAACTAGAAAAAGCTCCATTTTTCACCATGAAATTCAACCCCGAATCTCGTTCTGGTGTCCGTTTTTACATTTGGGTCAAAAAAAATTTGCCTCCTGGGCACAAAAATCCCAGTCCCCGGCATCAGGAATTTCCTTCCCAGGACACCAAAATAGCTTGATTTTTAAAAACTAGAAAAAGGACCATTTTTCACCATGAAATTCAACCCCGAATATCGTTCTGGTGTCCGTTTTTACATTTGGGTCAAAAAAATTTTTTGCCTCCTGGGCACAAAAATCCCTGACCCCGGCATCAGGAATTTCCTTCCCAGGACACCAAAATAGCTTGATTTTTAAAAACTAGAAAAAGGACCATTTTTCACCATGAAATTCAACCCCGAATCTCATTCTGGTGTCCGTTTTTACATTTGGGTCAAAAACAAAATTTGCCTCCTGGGCACAAAAATCCCTGACCCCGGCATCAGGAATTTCCTTCCCAGGACACCAAAATAGCTTGATTTTTAAAAACTGGAAAAAGCACCATTTTTCACCATGAAATTCAACCCCGAATCTCGTTCTGGTGTCCGTTTTTACATTTGGGTCAAAAAAAATTTGCCTCCTGGGCACAAAAATCCCTGACCCCGGCATCAGGAATTTCCTTCCCAGGACACCAAAATAGCTTGATTTTTAAAAACTAGAAAAAGTACCATTTTTCACCATGAAATTCAACCCCGAATCTCGTTCTGGTGTCCGTTTTTACATTTGGGTCAAAAAATTTTTTTGCCTGCTGGGCACAAAAATCCCTGACCCCGGCATCAGGAATTTCCTTCCCAGGACACCAAAATAGGTTGATTTTTAAAAACTAGAAAAAGCTCCATTTTTCACCATGAAATTCAACCCCGAATCTCGTTCTGGTGTCCGTTTTTTCATTTGGGTCAAAAAAAATTTGCCTCCTGGGCACAAAAATCCCTGACCCCGGCATCAGGAATTTCCTTCCCAGGACACCAAAATAGCTTGATTTTTAAAAACTAGAAAAAGGACCATTTTTCACCATGAAATTCAACCCCGAATCTCGTTCTGGTGTCCGTTTTTACATTTGGGTCAAAAAAATTTTTTCCCTCCTGGGCACAAAAATCCCTGACCCCGGCATCAGGAATTTCCTTTCCAGTACACCAAAATAGCTTGATTTTTAAAAACTAGAAAAAGCACCATTTTTCACCATGAAATTCAACCCCGAATCTCGTTCTGGTGTCCGTTTTTACATTTGGGTCAAAAAAAATTTGCCTCCTGGGCACAAAAATCCCTGACCCCGGCATCAGGAATTTCCTTCCCAGGACACCAAAATAGGTTGATTTTTAAAAACTAGAAAAAGGACCATTTTTCACCATGAAATTCAACCCCAAATCTCATTCTGGTGTCCGTTTTTTCATTTGGGTCAAAAAAAATTGCCTCCTGGGCACAAAAATCCCTGACCCCGGCATCAGGAATTTCCTTCCCAGGACACCAAAATAGCTTGATTTTTAAAAACTAGAAAAAGCACCATTTTTCACCATGAAATTCAACCCCGAATCTCGTTCTGGTGTCCGTTTTTACATTTGGGTCAAAAAATTTTTTTGCCTCCTGGGCACAAAAATCCCTGACCCCGGCATCAGGAATTTCCTTTCCAGGACACCAAAATAGCTTGATTTTTAAAAACTAGAAAAAGCACCATTTTTCACCATGAAATTCAACCCCGAATCTCGTTCTGGTGTCCGTTTTTACATTTGGGTCAAAAAAAATTTGCCTCCTGGGCACAAAAATCCCTGACCCCGGCATCAGGAATTTCCTTCCCAGGACACCAAAATAGGTTGATTTTTAAAAACTAGAAAAAGGACCATTTTTCACCATGAAATTCAACCCCGAATCTCGTTCTGGTGTCCATTTTTACATTTGGGTCAAAAAAAATTTTGCCTCCTGGGCACAAAAATCCCTGACCCCGGCATCAGGAATTTCCTTCCCAGGACACCAAAATAGCTTGATTTTTAAAAACTAGAAAAAGGACCATTTTTCACCATGAAATTCAACCCCGAATCTCGTTCTGGTGTCCGTTTTTACATTTGGGTCAAAAAAAATTTTTGCCTCCTGGGCACAAAAATCCCTGACCCCGGCATCAGGAATTTCCTTCCCAGGACACCAAAATAGGTTGATTTTTAAAAACTAGAAAAAGCTCCATTTTTCACCATGAAATTCAACCCCGAATCTCGTTCTGGTGTCCGTTTTTACATTTGGGTCAAAAAAAATTTGCCTCCTGGGCACAAAAATCCCAGTCCCCGGCATCAGGAATTTCCTTCCCAGGACACCAAAATAGCTTGATTTTTAAAAACTAGAAAAAGGACCATTTTTCACCATGAAATTCAACCCCGAATCTCGTTCTGGTGTCCGTTTTTACATTTGGGTCAAAAAAATTTTTTGCCTCCTGGGCACAAAAATCCCTGACCCCGGCATCAGGAATTTGCTTTTCAGGACACCAAAATAGCTTGATTTTTAAAAACTGGAAAAAGCACCATTTTTCACCATGAAATTCAACCCCGAATCTCGTTCTGGTGTCCGTTTTTACATTTGGGTCAAAAAAAATTTGCCTCCTGGGCACAAAAATCCCTGACCCCGGCATCAGGAATTTCCTTCCCAGGACACCAAAATAGCTTGATTTTTAAAAACTAGAAAAAGCACCATTTTTCACCATGAAATTCAACCACGAATCTCGTTCTGGTGTCCATTTTTACATTTGGGTCAAAAAAAAATTTGCCTCCTGGGCACAAAAATCCCTGACACCGGCATCAGGAATTTCCTTCCCAGGACACCAAAATAGCTTGGTTTTTTTAAAACTAGAAAAAGGACCATTTTTCACCATGAAATTCAATCCCGAATCTCGTTCTGGTGTCCGTTTTTACATTTGGGTCAAAAAAAATTTTTGCCTCCTGGGCACAAAAATCCCTGACCCCGGCATCAGGAATTTCCTTCCCAGGATACCAAAATAGCTTGATTTTTAAAAACTAGAAAAAGCTCCATTTTTCACCATGAAATTCAACCCCGAATCTCGTTCTGGTGTCCGTTTTTTCATTTGGGTCAAAAAAAATTTGCCTCCTGGGCACAAAAATCCCTGACCCCGGCATCAGGAATTTCCTTCCCAGGACACCAAAATAGCTTGATTTTTAAAAACTAGAAAAAGCACCATTTTTCACCATGAAATTCAACCCCGAATCTCGTTCTGGTGTCCGTTTTTACATTTGGGTCAAAAAAATTTTTTGCCTCCTGGGCACAAAAATCCCTGACCCCGGCATCAGGAATTTCCTTCCCAGGACACCAAAATAGGTTGATTTTTAAAAACTAGAAAAAGCTCCATTTTTCACCATGAAATTCAACCCCGAATCTCGTTCTGGTGTCCGTTTTTACATTTGGGTCAAAAAAAATTTGCCTCCTGGGCACAAAAATCCCAGTCCCCGGCATCAGGAATTTCCTTCCCAGGACACCAAAATAGCTTGATTTTTAAAAACTAGAAAAAGGACCATTTTTCACCATGAAATTCAACCCCGAATATCGTTCTGGTGTCCGTTTTTACATTTGGGTCAAAAAAATTTTTTGCCTCCTGGGCACAAAAATCCCTGACCCCGGCATCAGGAATTTCCTTCCCAGGACACCAAAATAGCTTGATTTTTAAAAACTAGAAAAAGGACCATTTTTCACCATGAAATTCAACCCCGAATCTCATTCTGGTGTCCGTTTTTACATTTGGGTCAAAAACAAAATTTGCCTCCTGGGCACAAAAATCCCTGACCCCGGCATCAGGAATTTCCTTCCCAGGACACCAAAATAGCTTGATTTTTAAAAACTGGAAAAAGCACCATTTTTCACCATGAAATTCAACCCCGAATCTCGTTCTGGTGTCCGTTTTTACATTTGGGTCAAAAAAAATTTGCCTCCTGGGCACAAAAATCCCTGAAACCGGCATCAGGAATTTCCTTCCCAGGACACCAAAATAGCTTGATTTTTAAAAACTAGAAAAAGCACCATTTTTCACCATGAAATTCAACCCCGAATCTCGTTCTGGTGTCCATTTTTACATTTGGGTCAAAAAAAAATTTGCCTCCTGGGCACAAAAATCCCTGACCCCGGCATCAGGAATTTCCTTCCCAGGACACCAAAATAGCTTGATTTTTAAAAACTAGAAAAAGCTCCATTTTTCACCATGAAATTCAACCCCGAATCTCGTTCTGGTGTCCGTTTTTACATTTGGGTCAAAAAAAATTTGCCTCCTGGGCACAAAAATCCCAGTCCCCGGCATCAGGAATTTCCTTCCCAGGACACCAAAATAGCTTGATTTTTAAAAACTAGAAAAAGGACCATTTTTCACCATGAAATTCAACCCCGAATATCGTTCTGGTGTCCGTTTTTACATTTGGGTCAAAAAAATTTTTTGCCTCCTGGGCACAAAAATCCCTGACCCCGGCATCAGGAATTTCCTTCCCAGGACACCAAAATAGCTTGATTTTTAAAAACTAGAAAAAGGACCATTTTTCACCATGAAATTCAACCCCGAATCTCATTCTGGTGTCCGTTTTTACATTTGGGTCAAAAACAAAATTTGCCTCCTGGGCACAAAAATCCCTGACCCCGGCATCAGGAATTTCCTTCCCAGGACACCAAAATAGCTTGATTTTTAAAAACTGGAAAAAGCACCATTTTTCACCATGAAATTCAACCCCGAATCTCGTTCTGGTGTCCGTTTTTACATTTGGGTCAAAAAAAATTTGCCTCCTGGGCACAAAAATCCCTGAAACCGGCATCAGGAATTTCCTTCCCAGGACACCAAAATAGCTTGATTTTTAAAAACTAGAAAAAGCACCATTTTTCACCATGAAATTCAACCACGAATCTCGTTCTGGTGTCCATTTTTACATTTGGGTCAAAAAAAAATTTGCCTCCTGGGCACAAAAATCCCTGACCCCGGCATCAGGAATTTCCTTCCCAGGACACCAAAATAGCTTGATTTTTAAAAACTAGAAAAAGGACCATTTTTCACCATGAAATTCAACCCCGAATCTCGTTCTGGTGTCCGTTTTTACATTTGGGTCAAAAAATTTTTTTGCCTGCTGGGCACAAAAATCCCTGACCCCGGCATCAGGAATTTCCTTCCCAGGACACCAAAATAGGTTGATTTTTAAAAACTAGAAAAAGGACCATTTTTCACCATGAAATTCAACCCCGAATCTCGTTCTGGTGTCCGTTTTTACATTTGGGTCAAAAAAATTTTTTGCCTCCTGGGCACAAAAATCCCTGACCCCGGCATCAGGAATTTCCTTTCCAGTACACCAAAATAGCTTGATTTTTAATAACTAGAAAAAGCACCATTTTTCACCATGAAATTCAACCCCGAATCTCGTTCTGGTGTCCGTTTTTACATTTGGGTCAAAAAAAATTTGCCTCCTGGGCACAAAAATCCCTGACCCCGGCATCAGGAATTTCCTTCCCAGGACACCAAAATAGGTTGATTTTTAAAAACTAGAAAAAGGACCATTTTTCACCATGAAATTCAACCCCAAATCTCATTCTGGTGTCCGTTTTTACTATTGGGTAAAAAAAAAATTGCCTCCTGGGCACAAAAATCCCTGACCCCGGCATCAGGAATTTCCTTCCCAGGACACCAAAATAGCTTGATTTTTAAAAACTAGAAAAAGCACCATTTTTCACCATGAAATTCAACCCCGAATCTCGTTCTGGTGTCCGTTTTTACATTTGGGTCAAAAAAAATTTGCCTCCTGGGCACAAAAATCCCTGACCCCGGCATCAGGAATTTCCTTCCCAGGACACCAAAATAGGTTGATTTTTAAAAAGTAGAAAAAGCACCATTTTTCACCATGAAATTCAACCCCGAATCTCGTTCTGGTGTCCGTTCTTACATTTGGGTCAAAAAAAATTTGCCTCCTGGGCACAAAAATCCCTGACCCCGGCAACAGGAATTTCCTTCCCAGGACACCAAAATAGCTTGATTTTTAAAAACTAGAAAAAGGACCATTTTTCACCATGAAATTCAACCCCGAATCTCGTTCTGGTGTCCGTTTTTACATTTGGGTCAAAAAAAATTTTTGCCTCCTGGGCACAAAAATCCCTGACCCCGGCATCAGGAATTTCCTTCCCAGGACACCAAAATAGCTTGATTTTTAAAAACTAGAAAAAGCACCATTTTTCACCATGAAATTGAACCCCGAATCTCGTTCTGGTGTCCGTTTTTACATTTGGGTCAAAAAAAATTTTCCTCCTGGGCACAAAAATCCCTGACCCCGGCATCAGGAATTTCCTTCCTAGGACACCAAAATAGCTTGATTTTTAAAAACTAGAAAAAGCACCATTTTTCACCATGAAATTCAACCCCGAATCTCGTTCTGGTGTCCGTTTTTACATTTGGGTCAAAAAAATTTTTTGCCTCCTGGGCACAAAAATCCCTGACCCCGGCATCAGGAATTTCCTTCCCAGGACACCAAAATAGGTTGATTTTTAAAAACTAGAAAAAGCTCCATTTTTCACCATGAAATTCAACCCCGAATCTCGTTCTGGTGTCCGTTTTTACATTTGGGTCAAAAAAAATTTGCCTCCTGGGCACAAAAATCCCAGTCCCCGGCATCAGGAATTTCCTTCCCAGGACACCAAAATAGCTTGATTTTTAAAAACTAGAAAAAGGACCATTTTTCACCATGAAATTCAACCCCGAATATCGTTCTGGTGTCCGTTTTTACATTTGGGTCAAAAAATTTTTTTGCCTCCTGGGCACAAAAATCCCTGACCCCGGCATCAGGAATTTCCTTCCCAGGACACCAAAATAGCTTGATTTTTAAAAACTAGAAAAAGGACCATTTTTCACCATGAAATTCAACCCCGAATCTCATTCTGGTGTCCGTTTTTACATTTGGGTCAAAAACAAAATTTGCCTCCTGGGCACAAAAATTCCTGACCCCGGCATCAGGAATTTCCTTCCCAGGACACCAAAATAGCTTGATTTTTAAAAACTGGAAAAAGCACCATTTTTCACCATGAAATTCAACCCCGAATCTCGTTCTGGTGTCCGTTTTTACATTTGGGTCAAAAAAAATTTGCCTCCTGGGCACAAAAATCCCTGACCCCGGCATCAGGAATTTCCTTCCCAGGACACCAAAATAGCTTGATTTTTAAAAACTAGAAAAAGCACCATTTTTCACCATGAAATTCAACCACGAATCTCGTTCTGGTGTCCATTTTTACATTTGGGTCAAAAAAAAATTTGCCTCCTGGGCACAAAAATCCCTGACCCCGGCATCAGGAATTTCCTTCCCAGGACACCAAAATAGCTTGATTTTTAAAAACTAGAAAAAGGACCATTTTTCACCATGAAATTCAACCCCGAATCTCGTTCTGGTGTCCGTTTTTACATTTGGGTCAAAAAATTTTTTTGCCTGCTGGGCACAAAAATCCCTGACCCCGGCATCAGGAATTTCCTTCCCAGGACACCAAAATAGGTTGATTTTTAAAAACTAGAAAAAGCTCCATTTTTCACCATGAAATTCAACCCCGAATCTCGTTCTGGTGTCCGTTTTTTCATTTGGGTCAAAAAAAATTTGCCTCCTGGGCACAAAAATCCCTGACCCCGGCATCAGGAATTTCCTTCCCAGGACACCAAAATAGCTTGATTTTTAAAAACTAGAAAAAGGACCATTTTTCACCATGAAATTCAACCCCGAATCTCGTTCTGGTGTCCGTTTTTACATTTGGGTCAAAAAAAATTTTTGCCTCCTGGGCACAAAAATCCCTGACCCCGGCATCAGGAATTTCCTTTCCAGTACACCAAAATAGCTTGATTTTTAAAAACTAGAAAAAGCACCATTTTTCACCATGAAATTCAACCCCGAATCTCGTTCTGGTGTCCGTTTTTACATTTGGGTCAAAAAAAATTTGCCTCCTGGGCACAAAAATCCCTGACCCCGGCATCAGGAATTTCCTTCCCAGGACACCAAAATAGGTTGATTTTTAAAAACTAGAAAAAGGACCATTTTTCACCATGAAATTCAACCCCAAATCTCATTCTGGTGTCCGTTTTTACTATTGGGTAAAAAAAAAATTGCCTCCTGGGCACAAAAATCCCTGACCCCGGCATCAGGAATTTCCTTCCCAGGACACCAAAATAGCTTGATTTTTAAAAACTAGAAAAAGCACCATTTTTCACCATGAAATTCAACCCCGAATCTCGTTCTGGTGTCCGTTTTTACATTTGGGTCAAAAAATTTTTTTGCCTCCTGGGCACAAAAATCCCTGACCCCGGCATCAGGAATTTCCTTCCCAGGACACCAAAATAGGTTGATTTTTAAAAACTAGAAAAAGGACCATTTTTCACCATGAAATCCAACCCCGAATCTCGTTCTGGTGTCCATTTTTACATTTGGGTCAAAAAAAAATTTGCCTCCTGGGCACAAAAATCCCTGACCCCGGCATCAGGAATTTCCTTCCCAGGACACCAAAATAGCTTGATTTTTAAAAACTAGAAAAAGGACCATTTTTCACCATGAAATTCAACCCCGAATCTCGTTCTGGTGTCCGTTTTTACATTTGGGTCAAAAAAAATTTTTGCCTCCTGGGCACAAAAATCCCTGACCCCGGCATCAGGAATTTCCTTCCCAGGACACCAAAATAGGTTGATTTTTAAAAACTAGAAAAAGCTCCATTTTTCACCATGAAATTCAACCCCGAATCTCGTTCTGGTGTCCGTTTTTACATTTGGGTCAAAAAAAATTTGCCTCCTGGGCACAAAAATCCCAGTCCCCGGCATCAGGAATTTCCTTCCCAGGACACCAAAATAGCTTGATTTTTAAAAACTAGAAAAAGGACCATTTTTCACCATGAAATTCAACCCCGAATCTCGTTCTGGTGTCCGTTTTTACATTTGGGTCAAAAAAATTTTTTGACTCCTGGGCACAAAAATCCCTGACCCCGGCATCAGGAATTTGCTTTTCAGGACACCAAAGTAGCTTGATTTTTAAAAACTAGAAAAAGCACCATTTTTCACCATGAAATTCAACCCCGAATCTCATTCTGGTGTCCGTTTTTACATTTGGGTCAAAAACAAAATTTGCCTCCTGGGCACAAAAATCCCTGACCCCGGCATCAGGAATTTCCTTCCCAGGACACCAAAATAGCTTGATTTTTAAAAACTGGAAAAAGCACCATTTTTCACCATGAAATTCAACCCCGAATCTCGTTCTGGTGTCCGTTTTTACATTTGGGTCAAAAAAAATTTGCCTCCTGGGCACAAAAATCCCTGACCCCGGCATCAGGAATTTCCTTCCCAGGACACCAAAATAGCTTGATTTTTAAAAACTAGAAAAAGCACCATTTTTCACCATGAAATTCAACCACGAATCTCGTTCTGGTGTCCATTTTTACATTTGGGTCAAAAAAAAATTTGCCTCCTGGGCACAAAAATCCCTGACACCGGCATCAGGAATTTCCTTCCCAGGACACCAAAATAGCTTGATTTTTAAAAACTAGAAAAAGGACCATTTTTCACCATGAAATTCAACCCCGAATCTCGTTCTGATGTCCGTTTTTACATTTGGGTCAAAAAAAATTTTTGCCTCCTGGGCACAAAAATCCCTGACCCCGGCATCAGGAATTTCCTTCCCAGGATACCAAAATAGCTTGATTTTTAAAAACTAGAAAAAGCTCCATTTTTCACCATGAAATTCAACCCCGAATCTCGTTCTGGTGTCCGTTTTTTCATTTGGGTCAAAAAAAATTTGCCTCCTGGGCACAAAAATCCCTGACCCCGGCATCAGGAATTTCCTTCCCAGGACACCAAAATAGCTTGATTTTTAAAAACTAGAAAAAGCACCATTTTTCACCATGAAATTCAACCCCGAATCTCGTTCTGGTGTCCGTTTTTACATTTGGGTAAAAAAAAATTTTTGCCTCCTGGGCACAAAAATCCCTGACCCCGGCATCAGGAATTTCCTTTCCAGGACCCCAAAATAGCTTGATTTTTAAAAACTAGAAAAAGCACCATTTTTCACCATGAAATTCAACCCCGAATCTCGTTCTGGTGTCCGTTTTTACATTTGGGTCAAAAAAAATTTGCCTCCTGGGCACAAAAATCCCTGACCCCGGCATCAGGAATTTCCTTCCCAGGACACCAAAATAGCTTGATTTTTAAAAACTAGAAAAAGCACCATTTTTCACCATGAAATTCAACCCCGAATCTCGTTCTGGTGTCCGTTCTTACATTTGGGTCAAAAAAAATTTGCCTCCTGGGCACAAAAATCCCTGACCCCGGCAACAGGAATTTCCTTCCCAGGACACCAAAATAGCTTGATTTTTAAAAACTAGAAAAAGGACCATTTTTCACCATGAAATTCAACCCCGAATCTCGTTCTGGTGTCCGTTTTTACATTTGGGTCAAAAAAAATTTTTGCCTCCTGGGCACAAAAATCCCTGACCCCGGCATCAGGAATTTCCTTCCCAGGACACCAAAATAGCTTGATTTTTAAAAACTAGAAAAAGCACCATTTTTCACCATGAAATTGAACCCCGAATCTCGTTCTGGTGTCCGTTTTTACATTTGGGTCAAAAAAAATTTTCCTCCTGGGCACAAAAATCCCTGACCCCGGCATCAGGAATTTCCTTCCTAGGACACCAAAATAGCTTGATTTTTAAAAACTAGAAAAAGCACCATTTTTCACCATGAAATTCAACCCCGAATCTCGTTCTGGTGTCCATTTTTACATTTGGGTCAAAAAAAAATTTGCCTCCTGGGCACAAAAATCCCTGACCCCGGCATCAGGAATTTCCTTCCCAGGACACCAAAATAGCTTGATTTTTAAAAACTAGAAAAAGGACCA
Organism: Vipera ursinii; assembly: GCF_947247035.1. Lineage (NCBI taxonomy): Eukaryota > Metazoa > Chordata > Lepidosauria > Squamata > Viperidae > Vipera > Vipera ursinii. The sequence continues at coordinate 74,283,451 of NC_139518.1, forward strand.
TTTTTCACCATGAAATTCAACCCCGAATCTCGTTCTGGTGTCCGTTTTTACATTTGGGTCAAAAAAATTTTTTGCCTCCTGGGCACAAAAATCCCTGACCCCGGCATCAGGAATTTCCTTCCCAGGACACCAAAATAGGTTGATTTTTAAAAACTAGAAAAAGCTCCATTTTTCACCATGAAATTCAACCCCGAATCTCGTTCTGGTGTCCGTTTTTACATTTGGGTCAAAAAAAATTTGCCTCCTGGGCACAAAAATCCCAGTCCCCGGCATCAGGAATTTCCTTCCCAGGACACCAAAATAGCTTGATTTTTAAAAACTAGAAAAAGGACCATTTTTCACCATGAAATTCAACCCCGAATATCGTTCTGGTGTCCGTTTTTACATTTGGGTCAAAAAAATTTTTTGCCTCCTGGGCACAAAAATCCCTGACCCCGGCATCAGGAATTTCCTTCCCAGGACACCAAAATAGCTTGATTTTTAAAAACTAGAAAAAGGACCATTTTTCACCATGAAATTCAACCCCGAATCTCATTCTGGTGTCCGTTTTTACATTTGGGTCAAAAACAAAATTTGCCTCCTGGGCACAAAAATCCCTGACCCCGGCATCAGGAATTTCCTTCCCAGGACACCAAAATAGCTTGATTTTTAAAAACTGGAAAAAGCACCATTTTTCACCATGAAATTCAACCCCGAATCTCGTTCTGGTGTCCGTTTTTACATTTGGGTCAAAAAAAATTTGCCTCCTGGGCACAAAAATCCCTGACCCCGGCATCAGGAATTTCCTTCCCAGGACACCAAAATAGCTTGATTTTTAAAAACTAGAAAAAGGACCATTTTTCACCATGAAATTCAACCCCGAATCTCGTTCTGGTGTCCGTTTTTACATTTGGGTCAAAAAAATTTTTTGCCTGCTGGGCACAAAAATCCCTGACCCCGGCATCAGGAATTTCCTTCCCAGGACACCAAAATAGGTTGATTTTTAAAAACTAGAAAAAGCTCCATTTTTCACCATGAAATTCAACCCCGAATCTCGTTCTGGTGTCCGTTTTTTCATTTGGGTCAAAAAAAATTTGCCTCCTGGGCACAAAAATCCCTGACCCCGGCATCAGGAATTTCCTTCCCAGGACACCAAAATAGCTTGATTTTTAAAAACTAGAAAAAGGACCATTTTTCACCATGAAATTCAACCCCGAATCTCGTTCTGGTGTCCGTTTTTACATTTGGGTCAAAAAATTTTTTTGCCTCCTGGGCACAAAAATCCCTGACCCCGGCATCAGGAATTTCCTTTCCAGTACACCAAAATAGGTTGATTTTTAAAAACTAGAAAAAGCTCCATTTTTCACCATGAAATTCAACCCCGAATCTCGTTCTGGTGTCCGTTTTTACATTTGGGTCAAAAAAAATTTGCCTCCTGGGCACAAAAATCCCAGTCCCCGGCATCAGGAATTTCCTTCCCAGGACACCAAAATAGCTTGATTTTTAAAAACTAGAAAAAGGACCATTTTTCACCATGAAATTCAACCCCGAATATCGTTCTGGTGTCCGTTTTTACATTTGGGTCAAAAAAATTTTTTGCCTCCTGGGCACAAAAATCCCTGACCCCGGCATCAGGAATTTCCTTCCCAGGACACCAAAATAGCTTGATTTTTAAAAACTAGAAAAAGGACCATTTTTCACCATGAAATTCAACCCCGAATCTCATTCTGGTGTCCGTTTTTACATTTGGGTCAAAAACAAAATTTGCCTCCTGGGCACAAAAATCCCTGACCCCGGCATCAGGAATTTCCTTCCCAGGACACCAAAATAGCTTGATTTTTAAAAACTGGAAAAAGCACCATTTTTCACCATGAAATTCAACCCCGAATCTCGTTCTGGTGTCCGTTTTTACATTTGGGTCAAAAAAAATTTGCCTCCTGGGCACAAAAATCCCTGACCCCGGCATCAGGAATTTCCTTCCCAGGACACCAAAATAGCTTGATTTTTAAAAACTAGAAAAAGGACCATTTTTCACCATGAAATTCAACCCCGAATCTCGTTCTGGTGTCCGTTTTTACATTTGGGTCAAAAAAATTTTTTGCCTGCTGGGCACAAAAATCCCTGACCCCGGCATCAGGAATTTCCTTCCCAGGACACCAAAATAGGTTGATTTTTAAAAACTAGAAAAAGCTCCATTTTTCACCATGAAATTCAACCCCGAATCTCGTTCTGGTGTCCGTTTTTTCATTTGGGTCAAAAAAAATTTGCCTCCTGGGCACAAAAATCCCTGACCCCGGCATCAGGAATTTCCTTCCCAGGACACCAAAATAGCTTGATTTTTAAAAACTAGAAAAAGGACCATTTTTCACCATGAAATTCAACCCCGAATCTCGTTCTGGTGTCCGTTTTTACATTTGGGTCAAAAAATTTTTTTGCCTCCTGGGCACAAAAATCCCTGACCCCGGCATCAGGAATTTCCTTTCCAGTACACCAAAATAGCTTGATTTTTAAAAACTAGAAAAAGCACCATTTTTCACCATGAAATTCAACCCCGAATCTCGTTCTGGTGTCCGTTTTTACATTTGGGTCAAAAAAAATTTGCCTCCTGGGCACAAAAATCCCTGACCCCGGCATCAGGAATTTCCTTCCCAGGACACCAAAATAGGTTGATTTTTAAAAACTAGAAAAAGGACCATTTTTCACCATGAAATTCAACCCCAAATCTCATTCTGGTGTCCGTTTTTACTATTGGGTAAAAAAAAAAATTGCCTCCTGGGCACAAAAATCCCTGACCCCGGCATCAGGAATTTCCTTCCCAGGACACCAAAATAGCTTGATTTTTAAAAACTAGAAAAAGCACCATTTTTCACCATGAAATTCAACCCAGAATCTCGTTCTGGTGTCCGTTTTTACATTTGGGTCAAAGAAAAATTTGCCTCCTGGGCACAAAAATCCCTGACCCCGGCATCAGGAATTTCCTTCCCAGGACACCAAAATAGCTTGATTTTTAAAAAGTAGAAAAAGCACCATTTTTCACCATGAAATTCAACCCCAAATCTCATTCTGGTGTCCGTTTTTACTATTGGGTAAAAAAAAAATTTGCCTCCCGGGCACAAAAATCCCTGACCCCAGCATCAGGAATTTCCTTCCCAGGACACCAAAATAGCTTGATTTTTAAAAATTAGAAAAAGCACCATTTTTTACCATGAATTTCAACCCCGAATCTCGTTCTGGTGTCCGTTTTTACATTTGGGTCAAAAAAATTTTTTGCCTCCTGAGCACAAAAATCCCTGACCCCGGCATCAGGAATTTCCTTCCCAGGACACCAAAATAGCTTGATTTTTAAAAACTAGAAAAAGCACCATTTTTCACCATGAATTTCAACCCCGAATCTCGTTCTGGTGTCCGTTTTTACATTTGGGTCAAAAAAATTTTTTGACTCCTGAGCACAAAAATCCCTGACCCCGGCATCAGAATTTCCTTCCCAGGACACCAAAATAGCTTGATTTTTAAAAACTAGAAAAAGCACCATTTTTCACCATGAAATTCAACCCCGAATCTCATTCTAGTGTCCATTTTTACATTTGTGTCAAAAAAAAAATTTGCCTCCTGGGCACAAAAATCCCTGACCCCGGCATCAGGCATTTCCTTCCCAGGACACCAAAATAGCTTGATTTTTAAAAACTAGAAAAAGGACCATTTTTCACCATGAAATTCAACCCCGAATCTCGTTCTGGTGTCTGTTTTTACATTTGGGTCAAAAAAAAATTTGCCTCCTGGGCACAAATATCCCTGACCCCGGCATCAGGAATTTTTATTTTATTTTATTTTATTTTATTACATTTATATACCGCCCTTTCCCTGAGGACTCAGGGCGGTTTACAGGGAATTAAAAACCAACAATACAAAAGTTAAAACCAGTTTAAAAAAGATTAAACTTAACCCTGTGCAAATAAAACCCCAGTTAAAATAGATTAATCCTCAGCCTGGGCCAGAGAGCTCAAAGAGCCAGGTCTTCAGGCCCCGGTGGAATGAACGGAGGTCGGGGGCAGTCCTCAGCTCCACTGGCAGCTGGTTCCAGAGGGCAGGCGCCCTCACTGTGTCCTGGGCGTTACCCGCCGGCAATCTCTTACCGGTGGGACCCTGTGGGAGCGCACTGGACGAAGGGCACTTGATCCTGGCAGCAGGTGTTCCTTCAAATACCCCGGACCCAAGCCATGTAGGGCTTTATAGGTAATGACCAGCACCTTGAATTTCACCCGGAGGGCAACCGGCAGCCAATGCAGCTCACGGAGTAGAGGTGTTACATGGGAGTATCGGGAGACCCCCATTCTGCACCAGTTGAAGCCTACAAGTGGTCCTCAAGGGCAGCCCCATGTAGAGAGCGTTGCAGTAGTCCAAACGGGAGGTCACGAGCGCATGAGTAACTGTGCGTAGGGCATCTCGGTCCAGATAGGGACGCAACTGGCGCACCAGACGAACCTGGGCAAAAGCCCCCCTGGTCGCGGCTCCTATGTGGTCTTCAAAATTGAGTCGTGAATCCAGGAGGATGCCCATGTTGCGAGTCCTATTAACGGGGGGTAACACCTCACCCCCCATCGTTAGAGATGGAATAGTCTGGTTGACCCGAGATGCCGATATGCACAGCCACTCAGTCTTGGCGGGATTGAGACGAAGCCTGTTTCTCCCCATCCAGACCTGGACCGCCTCCAGGCACCGGGACATCACGGCGAGGGCATCACTGGGTTGGTTCAGGGTGGAAAGAAAAAGTTGGGTATCATCAGCGTACTGATGATACCCCACCCCGAAACCACGAATGATCTCGCCCAGCGGCTTCATATAGATGTTGAACAGGAGGGGCGAGAGAACCGACCCCTGAGGAACTCCACAAATGAGAGGCCTCGGGGCGGATCTCTGCCCTCCCACCAACACCTACTGCGAGCGGCCCAGGAGATAGGAGGAGAACCACCGTAAAACGGTGCCTCCCACTCCCAACCCCCTGAGATGCCGCAGCAGGATACCATGGTCGATGGTATAGAAAGCCGCTGAGAGATCTAATAGGACCAGGACAGAGGAGCAACCCCTGTCCCTAGCCCTCCAGAGATCATTCACCAGTGCGACCAATGCCGTCTCCGTGCTGTGTCCGGGTCTGAAACCCGATTGGTACGGGTCCAGATAATCAGTTTCCTCCAGGAACAGAGGAAGCTGATGCGCCACCACACTCTCAACAACCTTCGCCAAAAAGCGAAGGTTGGAGACTGGACGATAGTTATTTAAAACAGCCGGGTCCAAAGCAGGCTTCCTGAGGAGGGGTCTCACCACCGCCTCCTTCAAGGCGGCAGGGAAGACACCCTCCTTCAAAGAAGCAGTTATTACTGCATGGAACCAGCCTCATGTCCCCTCCTGGGCCGCATAAGCTAGCCAGGAGGGGCACTCATCCAACAAACAGGTGGTGGTGCTCAGTCTCCCCATGATCCTGTCCACATCATCAGGGGAAACAGGGTCGAACTCAGTCCAGATAACATGCTCAAGACCGCCTGATTCCTCCACATCAGACTCTGCCCAGTCAGAGTCCAGACCGGTCCGGATATGAGCGATTTTGTCCGCCAGATGATGACTAAACTCCTCGGCTCGTCCCCGCAAGGGATCCTCTCTCACCTCCTGGTTAAGGAGGGAGCGAGTTACCCTAAACAGGGTGGCCGGGCGATTATCTGCGGACGCGATAAGGGCAGCAAAGTAGTTAGACTTCGCCGTCCTTATCGCCGCAAGATAAGACCTTATAAAGGTTCTTAACTGCAATCGGTCAGATTCGGATCGGCTGGACCTCCAACCGCTCTCTAGACCTTGTCTCCGATGCTTCATCTCCCGGAGCCCCACAGAGAACCGTGGGGCCCAACGGGATCTGCGCCGGGTCAGAGGTCGCAAGGGTACAACGCAGTCAAGTGCCCCGGCGGCCGCCGTTTCCCAGGCATCCACCAGAGCATCGACTGGGCTGTGGGTAAGGGTGATGGGTATAGGCCCAAGCGCCCTCTGGAACCGTTCCGGGTCCATTAGGCGGCTGGGGCAGAACCACCTGGTCGGTTCCACCGCCCAGCGGTGGGGGGTGGCATAACAGAAAACCAGCCGCAGGAGGTAATGATCTGACCATGACAGGGGGGTGATGGTCGGTGAAACCCCACCCAGATCATCCAACCATTGTCCAGATAGGAACACCAGGTCGAGAGTATGATCCCCAACATGAGTCGGGCCCTTGATAACTTGGGTCAGGCCCATGGCCGTCATGGAGGCCATGAACTCCCGAGCTAACTCAGACGACCCTCCCAGTGACGGCAGGTTGAAGTCACCCAGGACTATAAGCCTGAGGAACTCCACCGTCAGCCCTGAGAGAGTGTCGAGCAGCTTGGGCAGGGCTGTTGCCACACAGCCGGGCGCCAGGTATGTGAGCAAAAAGCCCAACTGAGCCCGAGGACCACATCTCAAGAGGAGGGATTCACTCCCGGCCATCTGGACAATGGTGGCCTCCTGCGGACACAGAGTCTCCCGAATAACCACTGCCACCCCACCACCCCTGCCCTGAGCCCGTGGCTGGTGTAGCACCCGGAAACCTGGAGGGCATAACTCGGTCAGAGGCACCCCTCCCTCCGAACCCAACCAAGTTTCCGTAATGCACACTAGATCCGCACATTCCTCCTCAATCAGATCATGAATGAGGGGAGCTTTGTTAATGACGGATCTAGCTTTAAAATAGACCAGCTTGAGCTCAGGGACCTGATCACCCTCATCCCCGGGTAAGAGGCTGCTAACCGGAGGGTCGGAGCGTGCCACCGCTTGGAGATAGCAGGGGCGTGATCCTGGGTGGTGATATGGCCCTCCGTGCAAGCACCTGCTGCCATTCCGTATCGTCGTGGGGATTTGAAGCCCCACCCCAATATTCCCAGAACCAGCAGCCACCTCCCCAAACCCCATCCCGTCAGGACCCCTAACAGGCCCAGACTGAGTGCCGGTTAAAGATTCCCTCCCTACCCTCCTACCCCTCCCCCTCCCTAACCTTTTAAAATAACCAGCTAAAAATTTTATCAGGGGCCTCTTAGCACGTCTCAACTCGAGGCCCCTAGTTAAGCCCAGCCACCTCTCGGGGTCCCAGCAATTGGGCCCGTCATCAAGGGGAATGTTAGAAAGGAAGGCTGGTCGTATCCAGGAGGGAGAAACCCCTCTGAGGGCGTACAAGTCCGATCCAGAGTATTGTATTCGAGCCATGAGATGGAACTGTCCATATCAGCCATTGTTCACAAATGGGGTCAGATGTTATTAAGATGATAAGATGTTAGTTCAGATGTAAAAAACATTAAGTCCGGAACGTGTCTTCATCCAGCAGTCTGCCAGTCCGGCTCTGCTCTCACCTGAGGCGGTCCAGACAAGAGCCCATGACTGTCCTCTCACCTAGCCATGAAATCCAGCCTGGGATGGATAAGGGCAGCATTGCTGGGGGAGCAGAAGTCCCCCCTGCTAGTCTCTCACACAAGCAGGGGATTGATAGCCAGTCCAGGGCCGCCCTCTCACCACGGCCTGTCCTAGTCTCCTTCCGGAACATCATAGGGAGGTCACAGGAACAGGTGAAAAAATGTCCCAAATCCTGTTCCAGCCTCCAATCCATCTTAGAAAGTAGCAAGCAAGAAGAATTTCCTTCCCAGGACACCAAGATAGCTTGATTTTTAAAAACTAGAAAAAGCACCATTTTTCACCATGAAATTCAACCCCGAATCTCATTCTGGTGTCCGTTTTTACATTTGGGTCAAAAAAAAAATTTGCCACCTGGGCACAAAAATCCCTGACCCCGGCATCAGGAATTTCCTTCCCAGGACACCAAAATATCTTGATTTTTAAAAACTAGAAAAAGCACCATTTTTCACCATGAAATTCAACCCCGAATCTCATTCTGGTGTCCGTTTTTACATTTGGGTCAAAAAAAATTTGCATCCTGGGCACAAAAATCCCTGACCCCGACATCAGGAATTTCCTTCCCAGGACACCAAAATAGCTTGATTTTTAAAAACTAGAAAAAGCACCATTTTTCACCATGAAATTCAACCACGAATCTCGTTCTGGTGTCCGTTTTTACATTTGGGTCCAAAAAAAAATTTGCCTCCTGGGCACAAAAATCCCTGACCCCGGCATCAGAAATTTCCTTCCCAGGACACCAAAATAGCTTGATTTTTAAAAACTAGAAAAAGCACCATTTTTCACCATGAAATTCAACCCCGAATCTCATTCTGGTGTCCGTTTTTACATTTGGGTCAAAAAATTTTTTTACCTCCTGGGCACAAAAATCCCTGACCCCGGCATCAGGAATTTCCTTCCCAGGACACCAAAATAGCTTGATTTTTAAAAACTAGAAAAAGCACCATTTTTCACCATGAAATTCAACCCTGAATCTCGTTCTGGTGTCCGTTTTTACATTTGGGTCAAAAAAAAATTTGCCACCTGGGCACAAAAATCCCTGACCCCAGCATCAGGAATTTCCTTCCCAGGACACCAAAATAGCTTGATTTTTAAAAACTAGAAAAAGCACCATTTTTCACCATGAAATTCAACCCCGAATCTCATTCTGGTGTCCGTTTTTACATTTGGGTCAAAAAAAAATTACCTCCTGGGCACAAAAATCCCTGACCCCGGCATCAGGAATTTCCTTCCCAGGACACCAAAATAGCTTGATTTTTAAAAACTAGAAAAAGCACCATTTTTCACCATGAAATTCAACCCCGAATCTCGTTCTGGTGTCCGTTTTTACATTTGGGTCAAAAAAAAAATTGCCCCCTGGGCACAAAAATCCCTGACCCCGGCATCAGGAATTTCCTTCCCAGGACACCAAAATAGCTTGATTTTTAAAAACTAGAAAAAGCACCATTTTTCACCATGAAATTCAACCCCGAATCTCATTCTGGTGTCCATTTTTACATTTGGGTCAAAAAAAAATTTGCCTCCTGGGCACAAAAATCCCTGACCCCGGCATCAGGAATTTCCTTCCCAGGACACCAAAATAGGTTGATTTTTAAAAACTAGAAAAAGCTCCATTTTTCACCATGAAATTCAACCCCGAATCTCGTTCTGGTGTCCGTTTTTTCATTTGGGTAAAAAAAAATTTGCCTCCTGGGCACAAAAATCCCTGACCCCGGCATCAGGAATTTCCTTCCCAGGACACCAAAATAGGTTGATTTTTAAAAACTAGAAAAAGGACCATTTTTCACCATGAAATTCAACCCCGAATCTCGTTCTGGTGTCCGTTTTTACATTTGGGTCAAAAAAAATTTGCCTCCTGGGCACAAATATCCCTGACCCCGGCATCAGGAATTTCCTTCCCAGGACACCAAAATAGGTTGATTTTTAAAAAGTAGAAAAAGCACCATTTTTCACCATGAAATTCAACCCCGAATCTCGTTCTGGTGTCCGTTCTTACATTTGGGTCAAAAAAAATTTGCCTCCTGGGCACAAAAATCCCTGACCCCGGCAACAGGAATTTCCTTCCCAGGACACCAAAATAGCTTGATTTTTAAAAACTAGAAAAAGGACCATTTTTCACCATGAAATTCAACCCCGAATCTCGTTCTGGTGTCCGTTTTTACATTTGGGTCAAAAAAATTTTTTGCCTCCTGGGCACAAAAATCCCTGACCCCGGCATCAGGAATTTCCTTCCCAGGACACCAAAATAGCTTGATTTTTAAAAACTAGAAAAAGCACCATTTTTCACCATGAAATTCAACCCCGAATCTCGTTCTGGTGTCCGTTTTTACATTTGGGTCAAAAAATTTTTTTGCCTCCTGGGCACAAAAATCCCTGACCCCGGCATCAGGAATTTGCTTTTCAGGACACCAAAGTAGCTTGATTTTTAAAAACTAGAAAAAGCACCATTTTTCACCATGAAATTCAACCCCGAATCTCATTCTGGTGTCCGTTTTTACATTTGGGTCAAAAACAAAATTTGCCTCCTGGGCACAAAAATCCCTGACCCCGGCATCAGGAATTTCCTTCCCAGGACACCAAAATAGGTTGATTTTTAAAAACTGGAAAAAGCACCATTTTTCACCATGAAATTCAACCCCGAATCTCATTCTGGTGTCCGTTTTTACATTTGGGTCAAAAAAAAATTACCTCCTGGGCACAAAAATCCCTGACCCCGGCATCAGGAATTTCCTTCCCAGGACACCAAAATAGCTTGATTTTTAAAAACTAGAAAAAGCACCATTTTTCACCATGAAATTCAACCCCGAATCTCGTTCTGGTGTCCGTTTTTACATTTGGGTCAAAAAAAAAATTGCCCCCTGGGCACAAAAATCCCTGACCCCGGCATCAGGAATTTCCTTCCCAGGACACCAAAATAGCTTGATTTTTAAAAACTAGAAAAAGCACCATTTTTCACCATGAAATTCAACCCCGAATCTCATTCTGGTGTCCATTTTTACATTTGGGTCAAAAAAAAATTTGCCTCCTGGGCACAAAAATCCCTGACCCCGGCATCAGGAATTTCCTTCCCAGGACACCAAAATAGGTTGATTTTTAAAAACTAGAAAAAGCTCCATTTTTCACCATGAAATTCAACCCCGAATCTCGTTCTGGTGTCCGTTTTTTCATTTGGGTAAAAAAAAATTTGCCTCCTGGGCACAAAAATCCCTGACCCCGGCATCAGGAATTTCCTTCCCAGGACACCAAAATAGGTTGATTTTTAAAAACTAGAAAAAGGACCATTTTTCACCATGAAATTCAACCCCGAATCTCGTTCTGGTGTCCGTTTTTACATTTGGGTCAAAAAAAATTTGCCTCCTGGGCACAAATATCCCTGACCCCGGCATCAGGAATTTCCTTCCCAGGACACCAAAATAGGTTGATTTTTAAAAAGTAGAAAAAGCACCATTTTTCACCATGAAATTCAACCCCGAATCTCGTTCTGGTGTCCGTTCTTACATTTGGGTCAAAAAAAATTTGCCTCCTGGGCACAAAAATCCCTGACCCCGGCAACAGGAATTTCCTTCCCAGGACACCAAAATAGCTTGATTTTTAAAAACTAGGAAAAGGACCATTTTTCACCATGAAATTCAACCCCGAATCTCGTTCTGGTGTCCGTTTTTACATTTGGGTCAAAAAAATTTTTTGCCTCCTGGGCACAAAAATCCCTGACCCCGGCATCAGGAATTTCCTTCCCAGGACACCAAAATAGCTTGATTTTTAAAAACTAGAAAAAGCACCATTTTTCACCATGAAATTCAACCCCGAATCTCGTTCTGGTGTCCGTTTTTACATTTGGGTCAAAAAATTTTTTTGCCTCCTGGGCACAAAAATCCCTGACCCCGGCATCAGGAATTTGCTTTTCAGGACACCAAAGTAGCTTGATTTTTAAAAACTAGAAAAAGCACCATTTTTCACCATGAAATTCAACCCCGAATCTCATTCTGGTGTCCGTTTTTACATTTGGGTCAAAAACAAAATTTGCCTCCTGGGCACAAAAATCCCTGACCCCGGCATCAGGAATTTCCTTCCCAGGACACCAAAATAGGTTGATTTTTAAAAACTGGAAAAAGCACCATTTTTCACCATGAAATTCAACCCCGAATCTTGTTCTGGTGTCCGTTTTTACATTTGGGTCAAAAAAAAAAATTGCCCCCTGGGCACAAAAATCCCTGACCCCGGCATCAGGAATTTCCTTCCCAGGACACCAAAATAGCTTGATTTTTAAAAACTAGAAAAAGCACCATTTTTCACCATGAAATTCAACCCCGAATCTCATTCTGGTGTCCATTTTTACATTTGGGTCAAAAAAAAATTTGCCTCCTGGGCACAAAAATCCCTGACCCCGGCATCAGGAATTTCCTTCCCAGGACACCAAAATAGGTTGATTTTTAAAAAGTAGAAAAAGCACCATTTTTCACCATGAAATTCAACCCCGAATCTCGTTCTGGTGTCCGTTCTTACATTTGGGTCAAAAAAAATTTGCCTCCTGGGCACAAAAATCCCTGACCCCGGCAACAGGAATTTCCTTCCCAGGACACCAAAATAGCTTGATTTTTAAAAACTAGAAAAAGGACCATTTTTCACCATGAAATTCAACCCCGAATCTCGTTCTGGTGTCCGTTTTTACATTTGGGTCAAAAAATTTTTTTGCCTCCTGGGCACAAAAATCCCTGACCCCGGCATCAGGAATTTCCTTCCCAGGACACCAAAATAGCTTGATTTTTAAAAACTAGAAAAAGCACCATTTTTCACCATGAAATTCAACCCTGAATCTCGTTCTGGTGTCCGTTTTTACATTTGGGTCAAAAAAAATTTGCCTCCTGGGCACAAAAATCCCTGACCCCGGCATCAGGAATTTCCTTCCCAGGACACCAAAACAGCTTGATTTTTAAAAACTAGAAAAAGCACCATTTTTCACCATGAAATTCAACCCCGAATCTCGTTCTGGTGTCCATTTTTACATTTGGGTCAAAAAAAAATTTGCCTCCTGGGCACAAAAATCCCTGACCCCGGCATCAGGAATTTCCTTCCCAGGACACCAAAATAGCTTGATTTTTAAAAACTAGAAAAAGGACCATTTTTCACCATGAAATTCAACCCCGAATCTCGTTCTGGTGTCCGTTTTTACATTTGGGTCAAAAAAAATTTTTGCCTCCTGGGCACAAAAATCCCTGACCCCGGCATCAGGAATTTCCTTCCCAGGACACCAAAATAGGTTGATTTTTAAAAACTAGAAAAAGCTCCATTTTTCACCATGAAATTCAACCCCGAATCTCGTTCTGGTGTCCGTTTTTACATTTGGGTCAAAAAAAATTTGCCTCCTGGGCACAAAAATCCCAGTCCCCGGCATCAGGAATTTCCTTCCAAGGACACCAAAATAGCTTGATTTTTAAAAACTAGAAAAAGGACCATTTTTCACCATGAAATTCAACCCCGAATCTCGTTCTGGTGTCCGTTTTTACATTTGGGTCAAAAAAATTTTTTGCCTCCTGGGCACAAGAATCCCTGACCCCGGCATCAGGAATTTGCTTTTCAGGACACCAAAGTAGCTTGATTTTTAAAAACTAGAAAAAGCACCATTTTTCACCATGAAATTCAACCCCGAATCTCATTCTGGTGTCCGTTTTTACATTTGGGTCAAAAACAAAATTTGCCTCCTGGGCACAAAAATCCCTGACCCCGGCATCAGGAATTTCCTTCCCAGGACACCAAAATAGCTTGATTTTTAAAAACTGGAAAAAGCACCATTTTTCACCATGAAATTCAACCCCGAATCTCGTTCTGGTGTCCGTTTTTACATTTGGGTCAAAAAAAATTTGCCTCCTGGGCACAAAAATCCCTGACCCCGGCATCAGGAATTTCCTTCCCAGGACACCAAAATAGCTTGATTTTTAAAAACTAGAAAAAGCACCATTTTTCACCATGAAATTCAACCACGAATCTCGTTCTGGTGTCCATTTTTACATTTGGGTCAAAAAAAAATTTGCCTCCTGGGCACAAAAATCCCTGACACCGGCATCAGGAATTTCCTTCCCAGGACACCAAAATAGCTTGATTTTTAAAAACTAGAAAAAGGACCATTTTTCACCATGAAATTCAACCCCGAATCTCGTTCTGGTGTCCGTTTTTACATTTGGGTCAAAAAAATTTTTTGCCTCCTGGGCACAAAAATCCCTGACCCCGGCATCAGGAATTTCCTTCCCAGGACACCAAAATAGCTTGATTTTTAAAAACTAGAAAAAGCACCATTTTTCACCATGAAATTCAACCCCGAATCTCGTTCTGGTGTCCGTTTTTACATTTGGGTAAAAAAAATTTTTTGCCTCCTGGGCACAAAAATCCCTGACCCCGGCATCAGGAATTTCCTTTCCAGGACCCCAAAATAGCTTGATTTTTAAAAACTAGAAAAAGCACCATTTTTCACCATGAAATTCAACCCCGAATCTCGTTCTGGTGTCCGTTTTTACATTTGGGTCAAAAAAAAATTGCCTCCTGGGCACAAAAATCCCTGACCCCGGCATCAGGAATTTCCTTCCCAGGACACCAAAATAGGTTGATTTTTAAAAAGTAGAAAAAGCACCATTTTTCACCATGAAATTCAACCCCGAATCTCGTTCTGGTGTCCGTTCTTACATTTGGGTCAAAAAAAATTTGCCTCCTGGGCACAAAAATCCCTGACCCCGGCAACAGGAATTTCCTTCCCAGGACACCAAAATAGCTTGATTTTTAAAAACTAGAAAAAGGACCATTTTTCACCATGAAATTCAACCCCGAATCTCGTTCTGGTGTCCGTTTTTACATTTGGGTCAAAAAATTTTTTTGCCTCCTGGGCACAAAAATCCCAGTCCCCGGCATCAGGAATTTCCTTCCCAGGACACCAAAATAGCTTGATTTTTAAAAACTAGAAAAAGGACCATTTTTCACCATGAAATTCAACCCCGAATCTCGTTCTGGTGTCCGTTTTTACATTTGGGTCAAAAAAAAATTTGCCTCCTGGGCACAAAAATCCCTGACCCCGGCATCAGGAATTTCCTTCCCAGGACACCAAAATAGCTTGATTTTTAAAAACTAGAAAAAGGACCATTTTTCACCATGAAATTCAACCCCGAATCTCGTTCTGGTGTCCGTTTTTACATTTGGGTCAAAAAATTTTTTTGCCTCCTGGGCACAAAAATCCCTGACCCCGGCATCAGGAATTTCCTTCCCAGGACACCAAAATAGGTTGATTTTTAAAAACTAGAAAAAGCTCCATTTTTCACCATGAAATTCAACCCCGAATCTCGTTCTGGTGTCCGTTTTTACATTTGGGTCAAAAAAAATTTGCCTCCTGGGCACAAAAATCCCTGACCCCGGCATCAGGAATTTCCTTCCCAGGACACCAAAATAGCTTGATTTTTAAAAACTAGAAAAAGGACCATTTTTCACCATGAAATTCAACCCCGAATATCGTTCTGGTGTCCGTTTTTACATTTGGGTCAAAAAATTTTTTTGCCTCCTGGGCACAAAAATCCCTGACCCCGGCATCAGGAATTTCCTTCCCAGGACACCAAAATAGCTTGATTTTTAAAAACTAGAAAAGGACCATTTTTCACCATGAAATTCAACCCCGAATCTCATTCTGGTGTCCGTTTTTACATTTGGGTCAAAAACAAAATTTGCCTCCTGGGCACAAAAATCCCTGACCCCGGCATCAGGAATTTCCTTCCCAGGACACCAAAATAGCTTGATTTTTAAAAACTGGAAAAAGCACCATATTTCACCATGAAATTCAACCCCGAATCTCGTTCTGGTGTCCGTTTTTACATTTGGGTCAAAAAAAATTTGCCTCCTGGGCACAAAAATCCCTGACCCCGGCATCAGGAATTTCCTTCCCAGGACACCAAAATAGCTTGATTTTTAAAAACTAGAAAAAGCACCATTTTTCACCATGAAATTCAACCCCGAATCTCGTTCTGGTGTCCATTTTTACATTTGGGTCAAAAAAAAATTTGCCTCCTGGGCACAAAAATCCCTGACCCCGGCATCAGGAATTTCCTTCCCAGGACACCAAAATAGCTTGATTTTTAAAAACTAGAAAAAGGACCATTTTTCACCATGAAATTCAACCCCGAATCTCGTTCTGGTGTCCGTTTTTACATTTGGGTCAAAAAATTTTTTTGCCTGCTGGGCACAAAAATCCCTGACCCCGGCATCAGGAATTTCCTTGCCAGGACACCAAAATAGGTTGATTTTTAAAAACTAGAAAAAGCTCCATTTTTCACCATGAAATTCAACCCCGAATCTCGTTCTGGTGTCCGTTTTTTCATTTGGGTCAAAAAAAATTTGCCTCCTGGGCACAAAAATCCCTGACCCCGGCATCAGGAATTTCCTTCCCAGGACACCAAAATAGCTTGATTTTTAAAAACTAGAAAAAGGACCATTTTTCACCATGAAATTCAACCCCGAATCTCGTTCTGGTGTCCGTTTTTACATTTGGGTCAAAAAAATTTTTTGCCTCCTGGGCACAAAAATCCCTGACCCCGGCATCAGGAATTTCCTTTCCAGTACACCAAAATAGCTTGATTTTTAAAAACTAGAAAAAGCACCATTTTTCACCATGAAATTCAACCCCGAATCTCGTTCTGGTGTCCGTTTTTACATTTGGGTCAAAAAAAATTTGCCTCCTGGGCACAAAAATCCCTGACCCCGGCATCAGGAATTTCCTTCCCAGGACACCAAAATAGGTTGATTTTTAAAAACTAGAAAAAGGACCATTTTTCACCATGAAATTCAACCCCAAATCTCATTCTGGTGTCCGTTTTTACTATTGGGTAAAAAAAAATTGCCTCCTGGGCACAAAAATCCCTGACCCCGGCATCAGGAATTTCCTTCCCAGGACACCAAAATAGCTTGATTTTTAAAAACTAGAAAAAGCACCATTTTTCACCATGAAATTCAACCCCGAATCTCGTTCTGGTGTCCGTTTTTACATTTGGGTCAAAAAAATTTTTTGCCTCCTGGGCACAAAAATCCCTGACCCCGGCATCAGGAATTTCCTTTCCAGGACACCAAAATAGCTTGATTTTTAAAAACTAGAAAAAGCACCATTTTTCACCATGAAATTCAACCCCGAATCTCGTTCTGGTGTCCGTTTTTACATTTGGGTCAAAAAAAATTTGCCTCCTGGGCACAAAAATCCCTGACCCCGGCATCAGGAATTTCCTTCCCAGGACACCAAAATAGGTTGATTTTTAAAAACTAGAAAAAGCTCCATTTTTCACCATGAAATTCAACCCCGAATCTCGTTCTGGTGTCCGTTTTTACATTTGGGTCAAAAAAAATTTGCCTCCTGGGCACAAAAATCCCAGTCCCCGGCATCAGGAATTTCCTTCCCAGGACACCAAAATAGCTTGATTTTTAAAAACTAGAAAAAGGACCATTTTTCACCATGAAATTCAACCCCGAATCTCGTTCTGGTGTCCGTTTTTACATTTGGGTCAAAAAAATTTTTTGCCTCCTGGGCACAAAAATCCCTGACCCCGGCATCAGGAATTTGCTTTTCAGGACACCAAAGTAGCTTGATTTTTAAAAACTAGAAAAAGCACCATTTTTCACCATGAAATTCAACCCCGAATCTCATTCTGGTGTCCGTTTTTACATTTGGGTCAAAAACAAAATTTGCCTCCTGGGCACAAAAATCCCTGACCCCGGCATCAGGAATTTCCTTCCCAGGACACCAAAATAGCTTGATTTTTAAAAACTGGAAAAAGCACCATTTTTCACCATGAAATTCAACCCCGAATCTCGTTCTGGTGTCCGTTTTTACATTTGGGTCAAAAAAAATTTGCCTCCTGGGCACAAAAATCCCTGACCCCGGCATCAGGAATTTCCTTCCCAGGACACCAAAATAGCTTGATTTTTAAAAACTAGAAAAAGCACCATTTTTCACCATGAAATTCAACCACGAATCTCGTTCTGGTGTCCATTTTTACATTTGGGTCAAAAAAAAATTTGCCTCCTGGGCACAAAAATCCCTGACACCGGCATCAGGAATTTCCTTCCCAGGACACCAAAATAGCTTGATTTTTAAAAACTAGAAAAAGGACCATTTTTCACCATGAAATTCAACCCCGAATCTCGTTCTGGTGTCCGTTTTTACATTTGGGTCAAAAAAATTTTTTGCCTCCTGGGCACAAAAATCCCTGACCCCGGCATCAGGAATTTCCTTCCCAGGATACCAAAATAGCTTGATTTTTAAAAACTAGAAAAAGCACCATTTTTCACCATGAAATTCAACCCCGAATCTCGTTCTGGTGTCCGTTTTTTCATTTGGGTCAAAAAAAATTTGCCTCCTGGGCACAAAAATCCCTGACCCCGGCATCAGGAATTTCCTTCCCAGGACACCAAAATAGCTTGATTTTTAAAAACTAGAAAAAGCACCATTTTTCACCATGAAATTCAACCCCGAATCTCGTTCTGGTGTCCGTTTTTACATTTGGGTCAAAAAAAATTTGCCTCCTGGGCACAAAAATCCCTGACCCCGGCATCAGGAATTTCCTTCCCAGGACACCAAAATAGGTTGATTTTTAAAAAGTAGAAAAAGCACCATTTTTCACCATGAAATTCAACCCCGAATCTCGTTCTGGTGTCCGTTCTTACATTTGGGTCAAAAAAAATTTGCCTCCTGGGCACAAAAATCCCTGACACCGGCAACAGGAATTTCCTTCCCAGGACACCAAAATAGCTTGATTTTTAAAAACTAGAAAAAGGACCATTTTTCACCATGAAATTCAACCCCGAATCTCGTTCTGGTGTCCG